>NW_019392721.1:730847-779224 GCF_000648675.2 Cimex lectularius
TGTCCGAGTGGATCGAGGTCACGATAGCTCAAGTGGTAGAGCAGCGGCGTATCTAGCCGAAGGTCGTGGGTTCGAATCCCGCTCGTGACACTGACTTTTTTATCTCAACTAAAAACTTTAATTATTTGTAATATATTAATTGGTCAAGCGGACCACGAAATTACTAAATTTAAGGAATTATCGGATATTTTCAATTTTAAAAAATCACTAATATATTAAAGGAAAAATAGAGGACCCAAAACCGTTCTTTGAGGGACCCCAGAGACGATAGGCGATGGATTGCTATAGACTGTTCCAATTTTTATCGTCTGAGTTCTACCTACTAAATAAGACTCAATAAGTTTAAGTGAAACTTCACCAATTCGTATTAATTTTAATTTTTTTATATTAACAATCGATTGTCGACGGAATCAAAAGCCTTTTTTAAATCTAGAGCGATGCCAAAAATCCGATTACGGCTACCCAATTCTTCTGAAATATTACTAACATCATTAAACAGAGAAATTATGTTATGGACATTAAGAAAATAAAATAATTGTTTTTAATCAATTTACCCAAGATTTTAGCCAGGATTATGGTAAAATATATACAAATATAAAATTACAATTAATTAAGGTTTTTAGTTGAGATGAAAAAAAGTTAATGGCACGAGCGGGATTCGAACCCACGATCTTCGGCTAGATACGCCGCTGCTCTACCACTTGACCTATCTAGCCGAAGATCGTGGGTTCGAATCCTGATCGTGCCATTCACTTTTTTTCATCTCAACTAAAAACCTTAATTAATTGTAATGTATTAATTCGTCAAGCGGACCACGAAATTAGTGAATTTAACAAATATAAAAGATAAATGGCCTGAAGTAATTAAACCAAACTTGATAAGTCTAAGCGTCAAAAAATTAAATTTCCCACGAACAATCAGGTCTATAGATAAAAAGTTAAAATGTAACAACAACCCCATTATATTTATTGGCCTGATTGGCAAAATTATTTCTTTCAACTAATTAATATTTTTTACGTAAGGTCTTGGTTGAAATGAAAAGTTAGCGTTACGAGCGGGATTCGAACCCACTCAGAAAAACATCAAAAAGGAGGGAAAATTCGAAAGGTTGAGATGTTAAGTTGGCGAACGAATGTAGAACTTTCTGAAGAATTCTTCCCTGATATTCCTGATTCGGATTATTATTTTTATTATTAACACCAACAATATTTACTTTTAAATTAAGTTTATACGTGTTTTTCTTTAAAAGGAAGCTTTTACAAAAAAATTTCTTTCAATTCTATAAAACGCAAATTTTACGTGGGACTTAATTAAAAAATGAAGAATTTCATATAATTTTTTACTTAAAATTTGCTTTTATTGTTTAAAAGTGTGATATACAAAGTTTTTACTATGGAAATTTATCTATAGAAAATTTGATTTTTCTAAAAGATAGAAAATTTAATTTTTTTAGAATGACATTGTCAAACCCTTTGAGCCCTGAAGATGATCTCAATAAAGATCGAAACGTTGGCACGATAAAGAAAATGTTTTTCTGAAACCTACATCACACCAGACCGCATCTCACGATTTCTAAATAACTAGCGATTAACGGTCACTAATCACCACACATTGTTAAATTCTATGTTTACTTGAAAACTCGCTTAATGTGTGTATTTGAAACAAATAAATTCTTATGTCAAAGAATATTTATAAGTCCATTATATGTACTATTCTCTTGACATCGAAAAAGAGGGAAAATTCGAAAGATTGTAGGTCTTGTAGGTCTAAGCCAGTCGGACCTCTCGCATTCAAGTATTTAAAAATAGAAACTTATATATAGTAAAGTAAAGTTTAATTAAGGATAAAAAATGCAGTGTCATAAGCGGGATTCGAACCCACGACCTTCGGCTCAATACGCCGCTCTAACCACTTGAGCTAACGTGACTTTGATCCACCTGAACACTAACTTCCTACCTCAACCCCACCTTTGAATTTTTCCCCCGGTTTGCTACTTTTCAAATTCAAAGGTGGGGTTGAGATGGGAAGTTAGTGTTCAGGTGGATCGAAGTCACGATAACTCAAGTGGTTAGAGCGGAGTATTGAGCCAAAGGTCGTGGGTTCGAATCCAGCTCGTGACACTGATTTTTTTATCTCAACCAAGACCTTAGAAAGAATAATTAATTTATTGAAATTTTCGTAACGTTACTTCAACATCACTTTGGCTAATATCTGCCTTGTAAATTGATTAATCGGATTGAATTCGAGCAGTGCGTTCCCCTGTAAAAAGGGTGTTATCAATGGGGATGCCAGGGATGCCGTTGGTAATCGTATCACAGGGCTGAAGTAATCACCTGATTGACCCGACACGTGCTCGCCGCCCCTGTCACAATATTATCTCAGAAATGTATTAAATCGTTTACCCCTCCGGCCACGGACGTCTCCCAGTAATTTACAAAAGGCGAGACTGCGGATGAGAAAATTCAGCGGTTATTCGTGCCTTACGGTTATTTTAATGTTTTCCTTGTGGCTTAAACTCGGCCCGGTTCGTCTGTCGCGATAGTCGATCCCCTCGGGCCCAAGGGAATCGTGTTTATTATTCATTTGCCGTTGTCTAGCAACTTAAATAGAACCGGCGAGGAAGCGAATTTAACGTTCATCTACTAACTAGCTTTCAAAAACAACCTTACTAATTAAACCACAAGAAAAACAGACTGACCTTGCATTGATACAATTTTCAATCAACATATCCTCCAGGTAAATCAAATTGAGCACATAAAACTCGTAAACTGAAATCTTAAAAAAAATATTCCTGTTATTCTTGCTTTTTACCATCAAATGTTTTCGCCAAGTAAGCCGTATACTCGAGTTACAAGTCACCAGACAGTGAACATAATTGTTTTGGATGTAAGCTTGGCTTTGGGAAGTGCCCTGGTTTTTCACTCTTATCCAGCCACTGCCTAGAACGAAGTCCGGTATCGTATAATACCCATTTTCCGTCACACGTTACTATACAATTGAGAAATGGATCATTTTTATTCCGAATGGAAAGCATTAAACAGATTTCATACGTGGGATCCTTTTGGGGATCGTTCAGCTCATGCGGACCCACCATCGGTCAACACCAAGTTCTTCCGATATTTCTCGAGATGGTTTTATGAGGTCAGCTTGAACTATAACCTTTAACTTGTCGTTGTCAACGGCAGAAGGACGGCCACCACCTTATTTGCTCGTGAGGTCATAACCTCGATTACGGAATTTTTTAACCAACGTTGCACTGTGGATTCATTTATGGTTCCTTGTTCCTAAATGTACCTCGTGTCTTCATCCACGTCCCTTTCTCAATCCAAGTTCCTTCATTCTTCCCTCCGACCCCTCCCAACCCTTGGTTACAAGGGGGATTGTCCGGGGGCAAAATAATGGTTTAGCCCTGAGGGCATGGCAACCTCTCTAAAGCACAAGCTGTACTCGTGTCGGCCTCCGAGTCGGCATCGGACGGCGGGTGCTGCATCAGATGCACACGAGGGTTAGGGTACCAGATCCTGTCTGCATTGACGGGGGAGGGTGCATAACCATCTGTACTACGGGGTAACAGAAATGTTCTAAGGTTCAGCCCCTGTTACACTGGCAATGGACTCGTAGTTGGCCGTGGTGACACCCCTGCGGGTACCTGGAGAAGAGGCTATCATCTATCTGTGACCTTCGGACGAAACTTGCTCATGACCATCGTTATTCACTCGGCCTCACGGGATACGACGGATCGGACCGAAGCGTATAAGCGTTGATGACGCAATGATTACGCTGACAAAGTCCCTCGTGAGTAGTGCGGATGGAAATAGGTAATGAATCGGTTGCTCCTATTCGAGTATGCTTTCCACGCAGGTGTAGGCTGAGCTCGATTCGCGGACGACCGATATGCGGAGGTGCGTCAGCTCTCAACTTGAGAATCAAAACGTCCGATGAGGCCTATGTGCCAGTTGCGGACATTAAAGATTCTCATTGTCCTTTTTAGGACAACCGAGTATGCGGGAACCAAATGTCGCTAAATGTCATTAACGTTTCGAGCGGTTTGCGCCGCACTTCGCTCAACTTTAAATTCATAAAAATAAATTGCCAAAAATCGCACTTGGACATTATTTGAAGTCCCTGAACAGACTGAATTACATGTTTTTACCAAAAGGCATGAAAGAGAAAGAAAGCGAGATAAATACGATGTAAAATGATATGTATACCCTTAGCATAATGTATTAGGTTTGATTATACAATTAATTTGATTGTACAATTCACATTATCAATAACTGAATCGATCAGTGATCCAACAATTCTCGCACATCCTCAAAACACATATTCTCAGCACATTAACGTACCGCTTTGTATTCGCTACCTTATACGATCAAAAAGATAAGCTCGTAAAGAATGGCCAAGAACACGTTACCCTTCAGATAAACAAAAACTGAATCAACTAACACATCAGCTGATTACGGAATTGCAAGCATATCGCTCCGGCCGATTCAGACGATTTACTCTATCACTAACAACAGAAAACAAATCTCTCTGGGCGGCAGCTAAAAATCTTCTATCTTACCACAAAATATCTACCCCGCTTCGCCAAGTCGACGGCAGTTGGGCCAAGTCAGATGAGGAAAAAGCGAATGCTGTTCACCTCACATGTCAACATAATAGACCGTACTTATTCACAACTTATCAATGAATATTTACATTCACCGATTTCATTATCCCTCCCTCCAAAAGCTTTTTCACCTTCTGACGTCCATTCTACCGTACAACACCTAAAATCCAAGAAAGCTCCAGGTTTTGATCTTATTACCCCAAAAATTCTTCAACACCTTCCCGAAAAGGCCATCATATTCATTACATACCTATTTAATTCTGTTCTTCGTACAGCCTACTTCCCTATACCTTGGAAGCACTCGTATATTCGAATGTTCCCTAAGCCAAAAAACCCAACACATTGTACTATTTCATACAGGCCAATAAGTCTATTACCTACTTTGGGTAAAATTTAAAAAAAAAACTTCAACTGAAAAGAATTCTTCCGATTCTAAATTTTCAAAACATAATCCCAGGCCATCAATTTGGTTTTCGCAACCGCCACTCAACTGTCCAGCAGTGTCACCACTTGGTAGACATTATTTCATCCTCCCTTGATATGGGACAGTACTGTTCCGGAGCCTTTCTTGACGTAAGCCAAGATTTTGATCGAGTTTGGCACCCGGGTATGCTGTCAATGCTCAAGGGCATCTGTTCATCCACCTACTATCTCGTACTGCACAGTTACCTCACTGACCGATTCTTCCAAGTCATCGAAGGCCATTCCCTCTCTTCATATTTTCCTATACATGCTGGTGTTCCTCAGGGTAGCGTTCTGGCCCCTACACTGTACCAGGTTTTCACAGCTGACATGCCATCTCATCCCGAAACCACCACATTCACATTTGCAGACGATACGGCAATTCTCTCTAGCAACTCCGACCATGTCATTTCCACTCGAAACCTCCAACAACACCTCATACTACTAGAGTCTAAAGAAAAGGATAAAATTTAACACAGACAAATCCACCCACATTACCTTCACTTTTCGTAAAAAGATCTCCCCCCCCTGTTTTCTTAAACAATATTCCCCTCCCAACTGCGGACTAGGTGCGGTACCCCAACAAACGCCTGACGTGGAATCCTCACACAAGACTGAAACGTCAGGAGGTTATGACACGATTTAGAGTTCTTGCACGACTTCTTGAAAAACGCTCTAATTTACCTCTCAAAAATAAAAGGCTGCTTTACAATACCATAGTTAAGCCGATTTGGACTTACGGACTGGAAGTGAGGGGTTCAGCCAAACACATACAGATTTACATATTCCTTTCGTACAAGATGAAATACGTTTCCGTTACCGTAAATTTCATAAAAACCTTCCAACTAACGTAAACCAACACATCAGAAACCTCGCATCCCGACGAATCCCCTCAAACCCTCCCCGCCGACTGAAGAGACAATGGCCGCGAGATCTCCTAGGAAGTGATGATGATGACAGTGCAAGTGATAATGACAAACGTATCAATTGAAAAAACAATATTATTGTAACATGGGTGTTTTCTCCACTCTTGGTTTTAATTTTGTTTTGTTTCAATTACCTTGCTCACAGTTATTTATTACCTACTTTAAGGTAGTTGTAATGTACTACAAATTATTAAAAAAAGATTATACAATTGGTATTAAAAGTGAAGAGAAAAGGAAAAACTATTTATTTTGCATCAACCCAATAAGTTAATTTATAATTTGTTACCTCCCACCATGATTAATGCTATTGTTCATAAAAACATCATTTTTCAGAAATCAGATTATGATTTGTATGTCTATGAGTATGATTCTTGCTTACATCCTTGCCTAAAATAATTCATCGTTGAGACCACCATCTCTCTTAATTGCGCTCTTATTCTTCTCAGCGATATTTGATTAGACTTGAATGAAAAAAATAAAAAGTCTCATCGCTCTTCCCAGTACTTGATGTTATTGCTTCACGGGGTAATTTAATGGTTGCGGTCTGGTGGATATTACGGTTTACGCCGAGGGTGGGGCGAAAACCAGGGGGTTGTAACTGCATTAACTTGTTAATACAAGTTAATACTCTGGCCCTTGTCTCACTTAGGGGTGTTTTTTCTTGGCTGTTATCCTCCGCCGGCTTTTACCCGCCCTATTACCCTGTCTCACAAATCATAATCATTGATGACAGAAAAACGATTATACTATATCTGTCTAATATTTGTTATTTACAACATGTAAGTGAAGCTTTCCTTATAGGTGAGAATTTTTTTTATGACTTAGCTGGCATTTCTGATTTTACTTTAAACAATATTAATTTTTTCCCTCAAATTCACTAATTCCGTGGTGCGCTTGACAAATCAATACATTACAATTAATTATAGTTTTTAGTCGAGATAAAAAAGTCAATGGCACGAGCGGGATTCGAACCCACGATCTTCGGCTTGCCATTTTTCAAAAAGGGGGGAAAATTCAAAAGGTGCGGTTTAGATGGGAAGTTGGTGCCCGAATGGATCGAGGTCACGATAGCTCAAGTGGTAGAGCAGCGGCGTATCAAGCCGAAGATCGTGGGTTCGAATCCCGCTCGTGCCATTCACTTTTTTATCTCAACTAAAAACCTTAATTAATTGTAATATATTAATTGGTCAAGCGGACCACGAAATTAGGGAATTTGTTATTTTTAACCAATTTAAAATGGGATTTTGGTGTTCCATTCCACAAATCTTTCGAACTGATGTGTCGGGATGTATATCATCCTACTGTAAAATTCCTAAAAAATATTAAAATATTTTATTAACTTTATTTGTTCAAGCCACATAAAATGGACACGCTGTATAGCAAAAATTATATGCCTATAATAAAAATTATATATTTTCACCCTCGTTCGGTTTCTAGCATAGAGTAATAAAACTAGAGACCTTAATTAATTGTAATTAATTTTTTTGTTGAAGAAACATATTCTGTAAATTAAGCCTTTTACAAAGCAAAAAAAAAAAAAAATGACGTCGTGCCCAATATTCGCGGTATGGTTGGGTTAATCCTGTTTTGAAAATTTCTCATACTTTTATTAGGTTTCGTGGTTCGCTTGACCAAATAAATTTTTTTCAATTAATCAATCATTAATTAAGGTTTTGATTGAGATGAAAAGGTCAGTGTTACAAGCGGGATTCCAACGAATCAAGTCAAAAATTTAACAAGTTCAAGTTTATATATTTTTTTTAAATTGCTTGTCATAAGAAGCAGCATAGTATCTTACAATTTTGATTTTTCGATATGAAATGTGCCTTTGGAGGATGGTCACACGATGGTCAAAACATTGATGTTGATGATTTTTCAATCATCAAATTATAAGTGAAATCCAATGTTCTAAGGACATGTAGAGTTGGTCGACTGGCTGAAGTCTTAAGGTTATCGATACCTTCAGGATAGGACGAAGGATACACAAAGCATGGGGCACTTCGTGGATTATAAAGGACAGGTTGATCAATCTTCTGAAGAAAAACGGAAAAAGGTCCGGGTGAGAACCTTTTTCATTATTTTTAGTACGCACGAGCTGACAATTGCGGATTATTATAATCCAACCCCATCTTTTGAATCCCTCCTTTTTGCCATTTTTGAAATATATTGTAATCTATATGCTTCTCGGCGACAAACGAAATGGCCACGGAGAGGAGCTTTAGTGAAGTGTACTTCATTTTGCTTATTACATCTATTAGGTTTCGTGGTCCGCTTGTCCAAATAAATTCTTTTAAATTAATTAATATTTAATTAAGTTTTTGGTTGAGATAAAAAAGTCAGTGTCACGAGCGGGATTCGAACCCACGACCTTCGGCTCAATACCCCGCTCTAACCACTTGAGTTACCGTGACTTCCATCCACTCGGACACCAACTCCCCATCTCAACCTACAATCTTTCGAATTTTCCCTCTTTTTTGATGTCAAGAGACCAGCACATATAATGGACTTATGAATATTCTTTGACATAAGAATTTATTTGTTTCAAAAACACACATAAAGTAGTTTTCAAGAAAACATCGAATTTAACGATGTCATTCTAAGAAAAATTAAATTTTCTCTCTTTTAGAAAAATCAAATTTTCTATATTTAAATTTCCATAGTAAAAACTTTGTATATCACACTTTTTAACAAAAAAAGCAAATTTTAAGTAAAAAATTATATCAAATTCTTCATTTTTTAACTAAGTCCCAAGGAAAATTTGCGTTTTATAGAATTGAAAGAAATTTTTTTCTAAAAGCTTCCTTTTAAAGAAAAACACGTTTAAAGTTCATTTAAAAGTAAATATTATTGGTGTTAATAATAAAAATAATAATCCGAATCAGAAATATCAGGGAAGAATTTTTCAGAAAGTTCTACACTCGTTGGCCAACTTTACATCTCAACCTTTCGAATTTTCCCTCCTTTTTGCTGATTTTCAGAGTGGGTTCGAATTCCGCTCGTAACGGTAACTTTTTCATTTCGACCAAGACCTTACGTAAAAAATATTAATTAGCTGAAAGAAATAATTTGGCCAATCAGGCCACTAAATATAATAGGGTTGTTGTTACATTTTAACTTTTTATCAATAGACCTGATTGTTCGTGGGAAATTTAATTTTTTGAC
Organism: Cimex lectularius; assembly: GCF_000648675.2. NCBI lineage: Eukaryota > Metazoa > Arthropoda > Insecta > Hemiptera > Cimicidae > Cimex > Cimex lectularius. The sequence goes on from NW_019392721.1 coordinate 740,007, forward strand.
GCTTAGACTTATCAAGTTGGGTTTAATTAATCAAACAAGATGAAAAGTTATAACTAATCAATTAATTAAGGTTTTTAGTTGAGATAAAAAGTCAGTGTCACGAGGGGGATTCGAACCCACGACCTTCGGCTCACTACGCCGCTGCTCTACCACTTGAGCTATCGTGACCTCGATCACTCGGACACTAACTTCCCATCTCAACCCCACCTTTTGAATTTTCCCTCCTTTTCGCCATTTTTCAAATGTCGTGTAATCTATTTGTTTCTCGGCGACAAATGAAATGGCCACGGAGAGGAGGTTTAGTGTACTTCATTTCGGTTTTTACATCTATTAGGTTTGCTTAAATAAATTCTTTTCAATTAATTAATCTTTAATTAAGGTTTTGGTTGAGATAAAAGTTAGCGTCACGAGCGGGATTCGATCCCACGACCTTCTGCTCAATACGCCGCTGCTCTACCACTTGAGATATCGTGACTTCATACTGTTCAATTCATTTCACATACTGTTTAAAATAATCACGGAACAAAAACGAAGCGAAGAGATAAAATGAATTAAAAAACCGCGTTAACGTGTTAATCTCTGTGAAAAGTTCTAATGAAATAAACACCGAAAAGTAAGGAAGGGGTGTACGACCCGAGAGAATTAAATATTAATGGGAGTGTGTGAAAATGAACACCCCGGGTCGTAGGGGTTTATGCCGGAAATTAATTAAACCGGGAGCAATAAGCAATATAGGGATGGGTCAAAGGCAAAGCCTGGGCTTTAGGGTCAAGATCAAAGGGAGGAATGCGTCACTTTTAAACTAAAGTACGTCTCATCCTGATTAAACTAGACCCATTGGCCTCTACCTTTTGGCATCTTCCCTAATCACTTCCGTACACAGCCATCATTGACACCGAAAAAGCATATAAATGAATGATTTAAGGGTTTGAGATTGTAGAACTCACAGAATAAAACTCATCTCGCGTATGGATGGCACCGATAAATCGATATATCATATATATCGATGTATTTCTACACATATCGCGTATATTTTTATCGATATATTTGATGATACTTGAATGATATCGATTTATTCTTGAAATTTATCGATATATTCGTTTTTTATTTACAAAAATGTAATTAACAAAAATTTTCCTGACAGCGCGTCAAATTAGATTAGTGATTGACGTCTGTGTCAAAAATTTCAGGAATTTCTACTCACCATACGCAACAAAGAACTTCCTATAAACCACTGTTCAAATCTCAACGTAAAAAAATAATTTTAGGTTTTTTCGACTTAGGTTCACTAAACTGCTTATAAACTTCAGAAATTCTAACCGCAGAAAAATCTGGTTTTGCTACCTGAAAGAACGTTAAATTTGCTGTAAGAATATCTATTTACATTGCAGAACTGTTGAAAAAAATTCTCACGAATTCAGAAATTCACGAAAAATTCATAAAAAACAAAAATGTTAATATGTGGAATTTTATGTGGAAAAATGAATGTTGTCAGATAATGTTTCAATAATTATTTTCCTACAGCCAAAGTACTTTGTTTTACCAGTAATGTCATTACTCAAGTGAGCAGTCGAACTTTACTTCCTGGAGTATGGAATGGTTTGATCTTCTTGTAGTCCAAGGTACGCTCAGAATTTTCCTTCTAACCACAGTTCAAAAGCATTTATTTTCCTTTGTTCAGTATCCATTCTGGTCTAGTTCTCGCAACTTATTTTGGTCACTGAGAATAACATTGTTTATGCGGACCTTTGCTGTCACTGTAATGCTTCTGGTCTTAACTACAAGTCAGTATTGATCAAACCTCGAAGGTAAGCCAAAATAGACCCTTGTCTGTGTTTAAATTTTAAAACGGTAATACCGAAAGGTAAAACAGGTTTGCCTCGTTAATATGCATGCATTAGAATTCATCATAAATAAATAAGTAATGTTAGAATAAAAAATCTGTATCCAATCCAAACCCTGATTCTTTATTTTCACGCTTAGTTACTAAACAAAATCACTTCATTGTTTACTTATCTACGTACTTCTCTCTTGTTATTTTCTTTTACAAACACACGCACACATTTTGGCATGTTCGCCTCAGAAGGGCAATACGAGGTGATAAGCCTAAGGAATTTAGACCAAAGAAAAGATTGAAGGCGTGGTGGAAAAGGGAAGGGAAGTTTTATTACTCCCTTAATGGAGACATTAAGGGCTCAGCGTAATTGTAACGCAGAGTCAGCACATGCTACATGTCCCAGTCAGCAAATCTCGTACTGAAAGAAACGACTAACTTCTGGTTTTATTTGATATTTTCTGTATATAAGGGTATATACAAGGATAAAAGGCAAGTGTGGTGATGAGGTTTTTGCTGTATAACGGCATTTTTCGATTGTGATTTAAAGAAAATTACATTATATATATATATANTCTCTCACTGGTTGTTTTTTTTTGTTTTTTTTATTCTTGCTCTCTCCCTCTCGCCTCTTTCTCCCGCTCTCTTTCTCTTCTCTCTCGGGTTTTTCTCTCTCATACTTTTTCTCTCACTGGTTGTTTTTTTTTGTTTTTTTTATTCTTGCTCTCTCCCTCTCGCCTCTTTCTCCCGCTCTCTTTCTCTTCTCTCTCGGGTTTTTCTCTCTCATACTTTTTCTCTCACTGGTTGTTTTTTTTTGTTTTTTTTATTCTTGCTCTCTCCCTCTCGCCTCTTTCTCCCGCTCTCTTTCTCTTCTCTCTCGGGTTTTTCTCTCTCATACTTTTTCTCTCACTGGTTGTTTTTTTTTGTTTTTTTTTTATTCTTGCTCTCTCCCTATCTCCTCATTCTCCCGCTCTCTTTCTCTTCTCTCTCGGGTTTTTCTCTCTCATACTTTTTCTCTCACTGGCTGTTTCTTTTTTTAATTTTATTCTTGCTCTCTCCCTCTCACCTCTTTCTCCCTCTCTCTCTTTCCCTTCTCTCTCGGGTTTTCTCTCTTCTACTTTTTTCTCTCACTGGCTGTTTCTTGCTTTTTATTTTACTTTTGCTGTCTCCCTCTCACCTTTTTTTTCTCTCTCTCTTTCTTATTCTTAAACTACGAGCATTCTGTAGCAACTAACAAGCTAAAAATACACTCTATCCTAATAAAAGAATATGTCGATAAAACAAATAAATATAGATGCATAAACTAAAAAATCTACTTGTCATTGTTCTATTATGTTTATTTATAAATCTTAATATTTATTTTATTATTTACAATGTGATGTGCTTATACCTTTTAGTTTCTCGTTGGATGGTGTCAAATAAATTCTCTTTAGTTGTATTATTATGTACCCTCATCTCTACTGATTATTTGGAGATGAGGAGATGCGGTCTGGTGTGACGTAGGTTTTAGAAAAACATTTTCTTTATCGTGCCAACGTTTCGATCTTTATTGAGATCATCTTCAGGGCCTTGTATTGCCTGATTTCAACTTTGATTGATTGCCGATGCAAGTTTCTTTTCATTGCTGGCGATGTCCTTCAGGATACTCTTTACTTGGTGTCCATTTGTAGTTGAATCTGTTCAGAGAATCCCATGTTCTTCGTTCTTCTCTCTCAGAAGGTGATCTCATTAATGATCGAAACGTTAGCACGATAAAGAAAATGTTTTTTAGAAACGTCACACCAGACCGCATTTCACGATCTCCACATAATCATTAACTAACGCTCACTAAACACCACACATTTCTACACGAAAAGAACGAAGAACATGGGATTCTATGAACAGATTTCAACTACAGTTAATCAAGGGAAGAAAGTGAGAAGACTGGTATACCGGACATAGGCATCTGAGAAGGCACATATACCAAATTGGGTGTATCTAACAATGAACTTTTTGTAGGTTATAAAATGAATTTATATTATCTGCAAATTAATTAAGGTTTTTAGTTGAGATAAAAAAGTCAGTGTCACGAGCGGGATTCGAACCCACGATCTTCGGCTAGATAAGCCGCTGCTTTCCGACATGAGCTATCGTGACCTCGATCCACTCGGACACCAACTTCCCCACCATTTGATTCATTTGTCGCCGAGAATCAAATAGATTACACGACATTTGAAAAATGGCAAAAAGGAGGAAAAATTCAAAAGGTGGGGTTGAGATGGGAAGTTAGTGTCCGAGTGGATCGAGGTCACTATAGCTCAAGTGGTAGAGTAGCGGCGTATCTATCCGAAGGTCGTGGGTTCGAATCCCGCTCGTGACACTGATTTTTTTATCTCAACTAAAAACCTTAATTCATTGAAAGTAATTGATTGGTCAAGCGGACCACGAAAACTAGTGAATTATCTGCAAATTTCAACCAATGGATAATGATATAACCTAGGGTAATAAGAAAACCCAAGATAAGAATTTCTGCTTTGTCTTTTTCAAACAAGAATATTGTCAATTAAACTGAACATAGGAATTTAAAAAAATACAAATGGCCACAATTTCAAATACCTTGTCCTACAATCTTCAGGACGGTTTTCTTCAAATTAATTGTAAAATTTCATTTTATGAAAGAAATATTAATAAATTGCGCACGTAAAAGTTGTTAAAAGTACACAACACCCTTCTGGACATGAACGCCTCTACATTATGGCAATGTGTGCTTTTTAATCGTTGATTTCGTGAAGGGTGATAGATAAAAATCAAAGTCGACATGATTGGTTCAAAGACAAAAAAAAATCGTTTTCGAACCCTTGATCCAGGCGATTCTGGAAAGAAGGGCGGAGGGCGTAAATCGAATAATAAATTAAAGCGGTAAGCCCCGGGGATGAGTAACATATGGGGAGTGGTGTGACTAACTGAGCGATCCATTCATCCCTCTACAATATCCTTTCAAGATCCCTTAATCCGCGAGGATCATGCAAATATAAGAAACCGAGACCACGGCTTTAATGGAATTTCGCTCGACGAAACGATTTCTTGTTGACAGTTTTAATCTTCCTCATATATTTTTTTTAATAATGAGCAATTGATTCTTATCAAACAAAAGTTCCGTTTTACAATCTTTACAATGAATTATTTTATTACTTTAAATTAAATGATTCTTTGGAGATGGAGAGATGCGGTCTAGTGTGACGTAGGTTTTAGGAAAACATTTTCTTTATCGTGCCAACGTTTCGATCTTTAATGAGATCATCTTCAGGGCCTGGGATTTATAAACATTCTTTAAATTTTACAAATACCTGTAGGATGTGAAAAAAAAGAATTTATACAACGCTAGAAATTTTAGATTAAAAAAAATTAAATAAATAAAACGTAAAAAAAAATTTATAGAATGCTAGAAAATTTTATATATAAAAAAATGGATTTCTACAATGATAGAAAATTTTAGATTAAAAAAATGAATCTATACAATGCTAGAAATTTTAGATTTAATCAAAGTATTTGTATTCACTCCAAGTGTTTGTTTTCCGTGTATATGTGTCATTCTTGTGATTTTTTTAAACATAAAATTTTCTGGCATTGTATAAATTCATTTTTTCAATCTTAAATAAAATTTTCTAGCATTGTATAAGTTCATTTTTTTTATATCTAAAATTTTCTAGCATTGCATAAATTCATTTTATTTATTTAACTTTATTTTATTTTAATTTAAAATTTCTAGCGTTGAAAAATTCATTTTTTCACATCCAACAAGTATTTGTAAAATTTAAACAATGATTATAAGTCCCAGGCCCTGAAGATGATCTCATTAAAGATCGAAACGTTGGCAAGATAAAGAAAATATTTTTCTAAAACCTACGCCACACCAGAACCTCCCTGAAATTAGGCTCAGTATTGACCAAAACAGTCAATACATTTTGTTTAGTTAAAAAACTTTTTTTTGGCCATAACATGTATAGTATATATCGGAGATTTTTTGAAAAGTGCGCCAGCCTGGAAGAGGGCGCCACAAACGCGGTCTAGTTTTGCGGGTTCATCGAAACCTTTCAGCATAGATGGATGAACATGGAAGATTTTACGCAATTTTCTTTTTTAGCTCTTTCTAAAATTAAAAAAATAATTTATATCTCAGCTGGGAAACATTTAGTTAGTAATTTTGAAATTTTTTTTATTGTCTTTGTGATTTAATATATTTAATGTATTTTTTCTTTTCGAACACCATTTATGAGGAGATCCACTTAAAACAATAAATAATGGTAGCAGAGCGTGGTTTCGATCCACGGACGTCACCAACAACGGTTATCACATTCTTTGGTATTGTTATCAGTATTGTATCACAAATGTGTAAAATACAAAAAAAGAGACAATAATAAAAGCCAATCAATGTAATCAATAGATAGTGAATGATTTTTTTTTTGTTGTGACGGACAGAGTAATTATAAAATGTATAGAATATATTGGAAAGTTTTTGAATGGTACGCCAGCCTGGAAGAGGGCGCCACAAAAAGGTCTAGAGTTTCGCGGGTTCATCGAAACCTCTCAAGATCGATGGATGAAGATTGGTATTGTATTGGATGTATAATTTTGTTTTTTCTTTTCTTTTCATATACCGTTTCTGAGGAGATCCACTTACCACAATAAATAATGGTAGAAGAGCGTGGTTTCGATCCACGGAACTATGGGTTATGGGCCCAGCACGCTTCCAAGCTAACCTGTCATCCTGTTTCTCAATCTTTCCGTACATAACGCAGGCACGTGACATCATAGCAGCACGTCACCAACAACGGTTATCACATTCTTTGATACTGTCGTCAGTATTGTATCACAAAATTGTAAAATAGTAACAATACAAAAAGAAAAAGACGAGAAGAGTTTTAGATTAAAAATAAAAGTTCCTGATGGAAATTGTTACAAATGAGAAAACGGATTTTCTTTTGTCTTATTAAAACCCAGTCGTAATCACTCCACATTCATTCCACCCTATTCTGAAAAGTAAATAGATTATTATTTGCCCCATTGAATTTTTGAGGAGGAAGGCACGTCGCTCATAGGCGTCGCCCGCCTCCGATGATTCAGAAAGATATTGCTGTACATTATACTCGTTTCGGAATTAGGGGTGGGTAGGAGGGAATAGAACAAAGGGCGTCTGCTAGCGGGTAGCCGCTAAATATCCGGACCAGCACACCCCATTACACAGAACAGAACAGGCACCTACCCCCAGAGATAATATCCAACCGGCTTAACGCACCCTCCACCTCCGTGGTGAGCGTTTCTATTGGGTATGAAATCTCTGTGTATATCGTTCACATTTGTCTCTCTATTCAAGAATTATTGTATACTGTCCGTGTTATCCTTTTCGATAAAATCATTTTTACATAGCATCTACGTTTAATGACTTTTAAGATAATATTAACTGCTCAAAAATGAATATGGATATTGTCAATATTGTGGTGTTTAATTTCCCTAGAATTTTTGTTTTATTTTTATTACAAATTACATTAAAATTTATTATAAATTATTATGCCTTTTACTGAAGGAAAATTTGAAAACTGACAAAATAAAAGGTGTTAATTCTATGATTATGTTTATGGGACACAATAACTATTTTAAACAATTAATACCTTAATAATGTCTTCTTAAAGCTAAAATCTCTGTGGACTTGTTAGAAATACTGTTAGTAAGTTCACTAATTTCGTGGTCCGCTTGACCAATTAATATATTACAATTAATTAAGGTTTCTAGTTGAGATAAAAAAGTCAATGGCAATTTGAAAAATGGCAACAAGGAGGGAAAATTCAAAAGGTGGGGTTGAGATGGGTAGTTAGTGTCCGAGTGGATCAAGGTCACGATACCTCAAGTGGAGTAGCGGCGTATTAAGCCGAAGGTCGTGGGTTCGAATCTCGCTCGTGACATTGACTTTTTTATCTCAACTAAAACATTAATTAATTGAAAGATCTTAACTGTACAATTTCTTCTCTGAATATTGATTAGGTGTGCCTTTAAAATTGAAATGAAAATATTCAAAATAAACTGTTTAAAAACATCCATTATAAATTTGGCAATACTTATTTTCAATAATGAATTAATAATGAAAACTTAAATTTTTCCTTCCTCTCTCTCCCTCCCTCTCACCCTGTCTCAGTCTCTCTCTTTCTTTCTATCGTTCTCCTATCCCTCTCTTTGTGCGTCTCTAACTCTCTTTCCTATTTTTTCAGGTTTTCTTTCCTCTTCTTTCTGGTCCTTGTGTAGCAGTATCTGCCTCCTTAATCGGATTCTATCTTTCTACCTTTCTTTCTCTTTCTCCCTCTGTCTCTTTCTCTCTCTTTATTGTAATATATATCTATTTAATCGGTCTGTTCATTTATATTTTTTCTGTTATTATATTTTTGCTATTTATTCTATCTCTTACATGGAAAACCGTGTTAAAAAGGACTATTTGGCCATAAAAGATATGGACCTTTGAGCTTTTAGAACTAATATTAAAATTTGACTGTTCTATGTTGGCATTCTCTCTCTCTCGCTCTCTCTCTCTCTCTCTCTCTCTCTCTCTCTCTCTCTCTCTTTGNTATATATATATTTAATCATTCTGACCATTTAACTTTTCGTCTGTCATTCGATTTTTGATATCTATTCTTTCTCTTACTGTTTATATCCGCAAAACCTTGTTAAAAAGTGTGTTTGGCCATAAAAATATAAAGCTTTGAGCTTTAAAACTAATATTAGAATTTGACAGTACTATGTTGATATTCTCGGTCTCTCTCTCTCTCTCTCTCTCTCTCTCTCTCTCTCTCTCTCTCTCTCTCTCTCTCTCTCTCTCTCTCTCTCTCTCTCTCTCCTAATCTTTTTGGTTTATCAGTATGTCTATCTGCCTCTGTAATCGGTTTCTAACATTATTTCTTTATGTCGTTATCTCTCTCTCTCTCTTTCTCTCTCTCTCCTTACTTTTTTAGTCTATCAGTATGTCTATCTGCCTCTGAAATCGGTTTCTGACATTATTTCTTTATGTCGTAATCCCTCTCTCTCTCTCTCTCTCTCTCTCTCTCTCTCTCACTCACTCACTCACTCTCTCTTTCTCTCTCTCTCCCTTTTTCTTTCTTTCTCTCTCTCTTTTTTTTCACTCTCTCTTCCTTTCTCTTTCTTTCGCTCTCTATTATTCTTCCTTGTCTCACTCTGATTTCTTTTTTATTTATCTTTCTATCCATTTGATCCTTATTTTTACTCACAGGTTGTCATTTGCCAGAAGACCCGATATTTACAACCTGACGTTGTTAAACACTTTATCATTAATTAAAAATAAATATATTAAGATATTTTTCTTATTTAAAATGTATTGTTAATTGTTGTTATCATTGACCTACCTGCTATAAAAACTATACGTCTTCTATTCACTTCTTTTCTGGAATTGTCAAGGAAAGTTATTATTAAAACAAAAGACTTCCCTTCCAGAAATTATTCCTTTGATTTTATGTCCTCTGTGCATATTCTAGTGTAAAATATCTAAGTATGAAAGAAAAATCGATTTTTTATAAATCGTCAATATATTGTACAACTGCTAATTTTCAGTATGATTGATATTGTCTTTTCGGAATATTCTCTGAACCTGGAAGGTATTTAAAAAAACACCCTGACTTTGCTTCCTTCAAATATTTATTGGAAGTCCAAATGCTACCATTATCCTGGCTTTCCTGCCACCACAATTTATAACAGAATCATATTTTTATTAATCATGAGATTTCCAAAATCCTTTTCGTAACCGTAGATTCTGATTAATTAGTGTATTGTTTACCCAAAAAAATTTCCCAGATCCACTCGCACAAAACACGTGCATGTTTTTTGAGAATCTTTTTGCAAAATCTTTCATGAGAGGTAAAAAGTGTATACCAACTGAAGCATAAATCCCTTTGAAAAGAGGAATCTCTGGAATCACTGCGTTAGCAGGCTTAAACTGTATAGTATAAAAAAAGTTTTAAAGAACAATTTTGAAAAGAGAGAAAAGCATGATAGCTAGAAATTGTATAACTTGAAGAACTTCGGTGGAACTTACTTTGTGTGCTCTTACGAACTTCGCTATCTCCTTCAAAAGCCCTTTATCTAGTTAAAAATTTCCTAATAAACATGGAATTTAAAAAGCAACCTAGCATATGTCCATTTTAAAAAACTTTGGGCAGACTTTTGTTTTAAATCTCATCATGATAGCTACATATTCCATAGATCCCATTAAAATTTTAATGTCTTCCTTGAACGTATTTCTTAGTTGAAAGGAATCAAAACTGTATAGTAAAACTAGAAATTTCAGGAAATAACATATTTAGAAATTGCAAGTAGCCATTGAACTTAGACAACCTCTGGAACTTTACACATAAAAAGTGTATATTGTCTAGAATAATATAAAAATTTCCATATTTGTAAGCATTAAATAACAAAGCTAAGAATAAATTTTATTATTTAAGTATTTGATTATATAAAATGATCCAGGAATGTATGAAACCAGATAGGTTACTCCATGCCCATTTCCTTTCCCTACCAATCCGGAAGAGAAATTCTTGTTTTATGTTGATAAGCAATCTCAGTCCGATACTGCTGATAAGCACTGGTTCGAATTCAACCCGAGAGGCGCATCGGGCAGATATCATTATGTAAATGCTTCGGCTCACAAAGCCAAGGGTGAAGCGGAACGGGCCCTCCCTTATTAGAATAATTACCAGGGCGGTCTGCCCTCCATTCCGACCAACCCCTGGCCAATTCATTAACTCCACGTCCGTTTTACTTTTTTCAGGGGGGGACAAACCTGGGTTTGGTTTTATACCAAATTAAAGTAATTGACGTGTATTTACTTTTTCACCAACTCATTAAATTAACTAAGGTTTTCTGTATGTGTATGTGTATACACCTCAAATTAACTCAATATTTCTTGGGTTAAAAAATTCTCCAATAGAAAGAAAATGACAGTATTTCCTACTTTTCGTCAGAATTTCGTAAAAAGAATCCCTTCATAACGTATTTACTTTTTCACCAACTCATTAAATGAACTAAGATTACTGTATATGTATGTATATAATTTTCAAATAAACTAAACTTTTCTTGGATTAAAAAATATTCAATAAATATTTTTCAATAAGGAAGAAAATGACAGTACTTCCTACTTTTCGTAAGAATTTCGTTAACAGAATCCNAAAATGACAGTATTTCCTACGTTTTGTAAGAATTTCGTTAACAGAATCACTTCATAATTTATTTACTTTTTCCCCCAACTAATTAAATCAACCAAGATTTTCAGTATTTGGGCTATAATCCTCAAATAAACTAAATATTTTTAGGGTTAAAAACTATTAAATAAAAATTGACCAATAGGAAGAAATTGACAATATTTCCTACTTTTCGTAAGAATTTCGTTAACAGAATCACTTCATCATGTATTTACTTTTTCACCAACTCATTAAATGGACTAAGATTTTCTGTACGTGTATAATCCTCAAATAAACTAATTTTTTCTTGGGTTGAAAAATATTTAATCTAAAATTCACCAATAGGGAAGAAAATGACAGTATTTCCTACATTTTGTAAAAATTTCGTTAACAGAATAACTTCAAAATGTATTTACTTTTTCACCTACTCTTTAGATTAACTAAGTTTTGGATATCTGTATAGTCACCAAATAAATTAATTATTTCTTGGGCTAAAAAATAATTAATAAAAATTCGTTCATTAGTGAAGAAAATGACAGTATTTACGACTTTTTTGTAAGAATTTCGTTAACTGAATCACTTCATCATGTATTTACTTTTTCACCAACTCTTTAAATTAAGTAAGCTTTTGGATATGTGTATAATCACCAAATAAATAAATTATTTCTTGGGCTAAAAATAATTAATAAACATTCGTTCATTAGTGAAGAAAATGGCAGTATTTACGACTTTTGGTAAGAATTTCGTTGACAGAATAACTTCAAAATGTATTTACTTTTTCACCAACTCTTTAAATTGACTAAGGTTTTGGATATGTGTATAATCACCAAATAAACTAATTATTTCTTGGGCTAAAAAAAATTAATAAAAATTCGTTTATTAGTGAAGAAAATTACAGCATTTACGATTTTTGTAAGAATTTCGTTAATAGAATCCCTTCATCACGTATTTACCTTTTCACACACTCATTAAATGAACTCAGATTTTCTGAGTATGTATCTAATCGTCAAATAAACTAAATGTATCTTGGGTTAAAAAATATTAAATAAAAATTGTCCTATAATAAAGAAAATGACAGTATTTCCTTCGTTTTGTAAGAATTTCGTTAACAGAATCACTTCATCATGTATTTAATTTTTTCACCAACCCATTAAATAAACTAAAATTTCTGTAAGTTTATGTGTATAATCCTCAAATAAACTAGATTTTTCTTGGGTTAAAAATATTTAATAAAAATTGTCCAATAGGAAAGAAAATGACAGTTTTTTTCTACGTTTTGTAAGAATTTCGTAAAAAGAATCCCTTCATAACGTATTTACTTTTTCACCAACTCATTAAATGAACTAAGAATTTCGATGTGTGTGTAATCCTCAAATAAACTAAATATTTCTTGGGTTAAAAATATTTAATAGAAATTGTTCAATAGGAAAGAAAATGACAGTGTTTCCTACTTTTTGTAAGAATTTCATTAACATACTTCATCACTAATAATCACTAGTCTGTGTATCCTCGATGTTTAGCCATGCCTTTTAATTTATACGGAAATGCAAAAAAGAACCTTTAGAGATAATCAGCATTGGCAATATTTTCATGTTTTCGTTAAGATTTGGTCAACAGATTCGCAAAAGATCAGGTAATTAGTAACGTCTGTTCATACCATTTAATTATTTGATAAAAAAAAATCCAGAAATTATCAGCATCAGCATTACAACCGCTGCAAAATTTGAAATATTATGTAATTGTTTATTTATTTGTCAGATAGTGCGAATTAATTAATTGAATTTTGATTTAACAAATGCCACTTACTCTTTCCAGAATTATATCCTTATTAATATCATACGAAGATCTAAATTAAATATTGTTATTCATAATGTTTCAGAATTGGAAATCAATACATCAAAGTTCAACAACTAATATTTCTTTTATTTACACAATAGTTTTTTTTTTCATTGATGTACAAGCAACAGTATAATTACACTAACACAGATTTCTATTTTTCTCTTAACTGAAGCACACTATATTTTGAGTCTTCGATTACAATATTTCTTCTGCAGAATTAAAAACAACGATATTTTGGAATTAGGTCCATTGTTTAAAAGAAAATTAACTGTAATATAACTGAAATAATTTTTACTGTATTTTTCTTAAAACAAAATTAACATTTTAATTTTAAAATTCTTTGATACGCTTGATAAAAACAATAGCTTAAAATTATTTTAATATTATTATTTTTGTCTATAGTTAATAGTTTTAATATTACATACACACTTTGTTACATTTTAAATGACCTTCTAAACAATAGTAAGATTTATTAATTTACAGTAGTGCATTGTAAATTAAAACAAATCTTCAAGAAAAAAATCTATATATTCTGCGAATGAACCATGTATTTTTTTTCTTAAAACATTATATACAATTTTGTATTTGTGACTCGTAAAATTTTCTACAAAAAAAAAAAACTTTAAGAAAAACGAAACTTTTTAATAAATTTTATTAATTTTTCATATTTTTATGGAAACAAAGTGCAATAAAATTAACTATCACAGATAAAAGATTTTCAAATTTATATTTACTTAAAAGACCCAAAGCACTTAATTATTACGTTTTGTATGGAGTATGACACATTGAATTCCGGATTTTCAAAATACGACTTACATTACATTGCCTTTGCTTTTTTTTAACCTACTACAACAATTATATACATTCATTATACAATTTATAACATAATTTGCAAATTGTTTAACTCATGTGGGCAGCTTAATTTATATAAGTATAGTATTTTTACATGGGCTAGAAATTTTTGTTTGTTATTTAATATCGACTATATTTATAAATATTGTGCTAAGACTAAAGTTTTACATAATATAGTTTCTTTGCCATGCTTATACTTTGGGGGGGGGGGATTTTCAATCTTAAGAACAAAAGAGGCAGACAGAGGCACATCGAGAGATGGTAGATATTTCTAATTATCAGTCAGTGGGTGGCTAAAGTGATTTACAAATTAAAATCATAAGTGACACGCTTCAATTTAATTTATTTTATATTTTAGTAAGGCTATAAATATTTTTTTTCAGGAAACTTATGCTAAATTATTGCTGAAAGTTTTTTCTTTAACGCTAGTTTATTAAAAAATAAATCTGTTGAGACTGAGAATAAACTAAATATTAATTTAATACACGCAGGTATGATAAGCGCAGATAATTTATTAGCATATTTATTGCTAATTTAAGTACGTAGTGATATAAGGCCATTAATAAATAATTTTTTTTTTTAATTTTCCAATTTGTTGAACAGGTGAGCAATATTAAAATTACGAGGCTAATATGATATGTATCGATAGTAAATCAGTACTTTATAGGGTATTTTTTTAAATTATTTTTTAAAGTGGAATTTTGAAAAGGTTTTTTTTTTAAGTCAGGTGAAAAAGAAAAATTGTAGGTAGGCCAGTAATAAAATCACTAGTTACATTTACAAAACTTTATGCTTCTTAAACACTAAACAATTTTAATATAATTCTCTTTATAAATATACTTTTTATTACATTCTATAACACGGAATGATATGTATTTGTTCGTCCTTGGCTGAACATCTTAGAGCCTAAAATCTTAAAAATTAAAACCAATCTTGATTTTCGCAAGTCGCCACCTGGTCGGATTACTGTTTTAAAATAACGAGAACGACATAAATAAAACCGGATGGCGTGTCATGAAGATCAAGATGGTAAATTACAAACTATGTTTACAAATGACAACACGCCACACACTCCAGACGCAATTTCCCATTATGTACATGCTACACGTGCTACACACAAACAATTGTAATATATTTAAAAATTAAAAACAAACAAATTATACAAATTTTTTTTTAAATAGAAAAATTTCTCAACTATACAGCGATGAATTCGGGGAGGGATAAATTTCCTTTTTAAATCTATAAACGCTCAACATAAGCGGACACATCACAGAAAGATTTTATGTTTTTCCACCCCCCACTTGCGTTCAGACTCTCACAACACTTATGCACCACTATATTCAAAATATATCGTACCGAAATCACACGGATTAAAGTATTATGCTCTAAATTTTTATACAAAAAAAAATTTTAAAAAAATGTATTCCCCAAATAAGTACAATCTAATCAATTCGAGGGAGAGTCAAGGTAAATTTTTGAATTAACATAAAACGCCAGTTTTGTGATTTATGTGATAGAATTGGCTCTAAGCTTAACTTAATTTATGATAATTAGTGTTAACGACTCAATTTCTATTGTGAACACTCACAGGAATTTATTTCATTAACGTATCGAAACTCAAATTTTTTTTTAAAATTTACATCATAAAATCACGGTCAAAAGTAAACAATATACAACAATTATTAAAATTTATTTATTTTTGAATTAACTTATTAACTTAAAAATTAACTTGAATTAATTTTTTCATACATAATTTTTTCATAATTTTTTTTTTATAGTGCTGCCTAGAGCCTGGTTCTTTAATAAATTATTCTTAATAATGAAAGCACTGATGTACTTTGTATATAATAAAAAATCAAATGTAACAAACATCGATATTTAATAAATAATCGCACTTTTTACTAACGAAGTTCTAAATATTTAAAACCCAAAGAAAATTTCCAAAAATGTCATCTAAGACACCGGTTTTTATAATTCGTTGCAATAATATAATAGATAGGTTCTAGGTTGGTTATCAAAAAATGATTTTTAAAATCCGGATCTGAAAGGATTTCTATCGGCTTCGCTCTCAGGACGACGGAAAGGATTTGTATCACCGCTCGGCTCCTGTTGGGGTTGGTAGGTTTGCCCAGTCTGATAGCCGTGTCCACTTTGAAAGGGTTGTTGGTACTGTGATTGGGAGGTTTGGTACTGAGGTGATTGGTAGGGTTGCTGAGGGGCAGGCTGATAGCTAGTTTGCCCCTGGGCCGGTCTGTATTGCGGCGTTTGGTAACCTTGCTGGGGTTGTTGATAGGTAGACTGCTGGACAGGCGCTTGTGGCAATTGTCTTTGGTACGCCGTCTCCGGTTTTTGAGACTCCTGCTTGTACCGGTCCATACTGGTCTCTTCGAACTTCTCCTCAGGTTGATATTCCAAATGGTTTTTAACCTCTCCAGTTACCGGCTGTTGATCTTGCATCGTATAAGTCTGATACTGTTTATCGGGTGGATCTGCCATGAGTATATTCGCTTCGTTTTCAAACGGCTTGAAATCGTATATGTTTCTCAAGTACATCAAAACAGGAGCGTATAGGAGGTTTGAAAATGCGATTCCTATGTTTAAAGCTGTAAAGCCGATCGCTTCGACGACATTGCCCGCGATTATCGGTCCGATTGCGTACGCCATGGAATAGGAGATGTCCGCGATGGCGTAAATACTTCCGTAGACGGAGACGTACCTCACGTCTACCAGGTAGCCCAGGGTCGGCAGGAGGGCAGTGTCGATAAGCGCGATTCCGAAACATATACCGCAAATTGGTATCATTAAGACTTTATACGAGCTTGAAAACGGTATGATAAAACAGCAAAGTCCTTCAAGCGCCAAACCACCTGCTGCCATCAGCCATTGATAATGCGGATATTTCCTGGCCATTTTTACAGTTAAAATGACCCCGAGTACATGAGGGAAGAAAGCTGGCAGCCAAATCATGCCGATTTTCCAGTTATCCGTGGTCAAATTGTCCTCCATCCAAAGTGAAATGGTCGGCTCTAGAAAAGCAAGCGCGACGTTTGACATCATGAGGGCACCGGAGCATACTGCGATGTAAGGGTCAATGAATAATTTCCAAATCGGTACTGTGTCTTTTTGGTTGGACAGTTGACGGTTTTCCTTTAAAGTTTCTGACAATGGTTTCATAACTAGCAATAGCATAAAACCATCGAGTAAAGATACGAACGCGAGGATTAGAAAGGGGACTTCTTTTCCTGCGAATTGGTACAAAGCTCCTCCGAATGGTGGCGCGACGAGACACCCGAAGCTGATAAATGCCAACGCGATGCCCAACGCTTTAGAACGTTCGTTCTCTTCAGTGAACCTGTCTGCGATCATAGCCAGACCGGAAGTGTCCGCAAATGCCGATCCGACTCCTTGAAGGCTCCTGGCAAAAAATAAAACACCGTAGCTTCCACCGCAGGCGAAGACGGCCGTGGACAAGAACATTATGCACAGTCCTATCATCATAGGCACGTCATAACCTATCTTATCGATGAGTGCGCCCGAAAACGGATTTACCATCAGTTGGACTATCGCTTTCGACGCGAAAAGTATCCCCGTGGCACTGTCTTGTCCGTGGTGGTCCCTCGGCCTAGGAGGCATCGTCGCTCTCGTCCCGTTGATTAAAGGTCCCAGCGTCGTGACTTCCGGTTCTCCCCAGGCACCGACGTACCTCAAATAGTCCGGTATGATCGGTACTATAACCATATACAACATATTGTCTAACAACAAAGCTATAGATACAATAACTAAAATCAATTTCCTTTGGTTTTTCGGCTCTTGTAATTTCGCCCATACTATATCCTTGACTTCCCCGACCTCTAAATTTATTGCCGGAATGGTCCATGTTTTCACACGGTTCCAACATCCTTTCAACGGATTCCCTTCCATTTTACCCTTATCGATCTACAGCTATACAATAAAAAGTACTTATTCTAAGAACCACTACCACTTATTATTATCGAAGTTAATGTGGTCGTCCGCATCTCGGTGTGATGGACAGCTCAAACGCAGCCGACTTCTCTCGGTCCCTGGTAGATCTCCAAGTTCTCACTGGGTTGTACAAGCCGATCGGCGAGCGAGCATGATCACAAACCTTTAAAAAGATACAAAAAAACGGAATTAATTCAAAAGGCCAATCTCTTTTTTTTTCTTTTTTTTAAATTCTTTATAAATCTTGGCATTGATTATTTCATTACTGCAACTTTTCACATTAAGATTTTATCCGATTTGTATCCCATCAAAGGTGTGAGATCATATGAAATATTATTTTTTTACCAAGGACCTGAGTCTCCGGCCACGACACCTTTGCAACTTGGTATATTACAACGGCGTTTTGGCCAGGATCTAGCTGTAATACAAGAATACAACACCAAAGAAAATAAAAAAATGTGACATTCATAAATTTTCTATTAAAAGAACCATTTGCAAATTAGAAAAAAATATCAAAAGCAGCACATAATGAAATACAATGCTATCAAGATTTCTATTTTTTTTTACAAATCCTTGTCAAATTTTTCAAAAGTAATAGTCTAAATTTTTATAACTCAATTATCAAAAATTGAATAAAATTTAATAATTTCAAGTTTTTAGACAACTATTGTATCTATCACAATGCACAATGGCTTGTCATCTAAGATTATTATTTTATGTCTATAAAAATAGAACTATCATCCCGGCTTTTCATGTTGACGATTATAAACCATTGCTCCATGTTTTTATACAGGGTGTTTCACTACTCCTACGATAAAGTTCATCAAGTGTTTCTACACCTCAAAAGTAACACAAAAGTTCGTATGAACCATAGTCCGATTCTCATCCTATTCACAGTTTTTTTCTAGTTTTTTCGGTTTTCGTCATAAATCTACTCGTAGCTCTTGAACTATTAATTTTTTGGGAAATCCAAAAACCAATGAAATAAGCGTAAAATTTCTTTTAAAAAAGCACTATCCTCGAACAATTTAATTTTCGGTAAAAAAATTAAATCTTTCAAAAACTGCTAAATTTAAATTTTTTAACAGAAATAAATTTGCAACCTCGTTGGCAAAATTAACGATAGACCTTTGCCAATTTCATAAAAACCTCTTCGTAAGCTTTCTAGAGTATAGACTTTTTTTAAATTACCATGAACCAAAATGCAGAAATTTTGATAAGTGGGAAAAAATGGTGGACGCTGTAAGAAGGGGGAATGAAAATCTAGTATAATTTAACTTTGTGTCCTCGGCAAAATTAACGGTAGACCTTGGCCAATTTCATTAAAACCTCTTCGTAAGCTTTCTAGCTGTACAGACTTTTTTTAAATTACCATGAACCAAAATGCAGAAATTTTGATAAGTGGGAAAAAACGGTGGACGCTGTAAGAAGGGGGAATGAAAATCTAGTATAATTTAACTTTGTGTCCTCGGCAAGGTTAACGGTAGACCTTGGCCAATTTCATAAAAACCTCTTCTTAACCTTTCTAGCAGTATAGACTTTTTTCAAATTACCATGAACCAAAATGCAGAAATTTTGATAAGTGAGAAAAAATGGTGGACGCTGTAAGGATGGGGAATGAAAATCTAGTATAATTTAACTTTGTATCCTCGGCAAAATTAACGATAGATTTGCGTCGTTATGACAGCCAAAGTAGGTAGTGTAAATATTTGGGATTGATATACAAAGAACACTAAGTGGACCAGTATACGTGGATTTTTCTTTTTTCAAAATACTCTACCAGACTTGCTGGAGGTCGTTTCTTTAACAGTAAGAACTCAGATCATTTTGCATCATGATGGAGGTCCATCTCATTTTAGTGGGCTGTTCAACATTGACAATATTCAATTAATTAATATTTTTATGTAAGGCGTAGTTAGCCGAATGTGTTGGGTTCGAATCCCGCTTGTGACACTAGCTTTTTCATTTCAACCAAAACCTTACATAAAAAGATAGGTTCTCTCAACACGACACGCAAGAATGGCACAATTACGCCGAAAACAAACACTTTGAGCCCTGAAGATGATCTCAATAATGATCGAAACGTCGGCACGATAAAGACGTTTTTCTGAAACTTACATCACACCAGACAGCACCTCACGATTTCTGAACAATCATCGACTAATCGTCACGATTCACCTCACCACACCGTAAAAAATTAATTAATAGAAAGAAGAAATTTGGTCAATCGGACCTCTAAATATAATGGATTGACAACTTTTTTTAAAAGTTAAATTTTGCCCAGGACAAAATGTTGAATTCAAGAATTATTCAGAAATCGTGAGATGCGGTCTGGTGTGATGTAGGTTTCAGAAAAACATTTTCTTTATCGTGCCAACGTTTCGATCTTTATTGAGCCCTGAAGATGATCTCAATAAAGATCGAAACGTTGGCACGATAAAGAAAATGTTTTTCTGAAACCTACATCTCACCAGACCGCATATCACGATTTCTGAATAATTATCGATTAACGGTCACTAATCACCACACACGTTGAATTCAAGATAAACCGCACTTACTCTTTTTCACACTGTTACCACTTTTTTTTCAATTTAGCATAAAATTTCTGCATTTTGGTTCGCTGTAATTAAAGAAAATGGTATAGCACTAAAATGCTTATTTAGCGAAGAAATTTTTATGAAATTTGCAAAGTCTATCGTAAATTTTTCTTTTTTTTACTTGTAAATTACCACTTTTCCGAAGTAGAAAATTTAATTTTTTACAGGTTTTAAATTTAGCTGTTTTTGAAAGATTTAAAGTTTTCTTTTAGCAAAAGTTAAATTATTCTAGAAGGGTGCTTTCTTAAACGAAATTTAACATTTTTTTAACCTTTTTCGATTTCCGGAAAAGTGAACAGTTCAAAAACTGCGGGTAGATTTATAATAAAATATATTAGATCGTTGAAAAAACAAAATGTTGAAATTCTGCGAAAGGTAACTAATCGTACGTACTTTTTTTGTTGAACTTGAGGTGTAGTACCTGACTAACTTTGTCCTACGAGTAGTGAAACACCTTGTATAAGAAGAATGCAGATAAGGCCAAAAAGCTCGCATTTTGTTCGATGTAAGTAAAGAAAATGGTACAGCCCTAGAAATCTTATTTACCGAAGAAGTTATAAAATTTTCGAACCTCTATCATGAATATTTTTCCGAGGTAGAAAATTTAATGTTTTACAGGTTTTAAATGTAGCTGTNCGTGACCTCGATCCACTCGGACACTAACTTCCCATCTCAACCCCACCTTTTGAATTTTCCCTCCTTTTTGCCATTTTTCAATCCCGCTCGTGCCATTGAATTTTTTAATCTCAACTAAAAACCTTAATTAATTGAAATATATTAATAGGTCAAGCGGACCACGAACTTATTGAATTTAACGAAAACGTAAAATTTTGAAATTCTGCGAAAGGTAATCAATCGTACAATGCTTCGTATGAACTTTTTCGTTGAACTTGAGATGTAGAACGTGACTAACTTTGTCGTACGAGTAGTGAAACACCCTTTATAAAAAAAAATGCAGATAACCCTAAAAAGCTCGTAAAATTCATCGCTCTTGACAAATAAGAATCACACAGTTAACAAGGACTTACACGAAAGGAAAAATTCACCAGAAGTCGACCAGCCGAGCGATTAATCTTTCAAAGAAAGGTACAATACAGTCTCGCCTCGGGGTTGTAAGTGCTTGGGGAGGATTGTTCGGGGATCTGTCGTACGAAAAGGGTCGCCTTCAAAGCCGTGTCCACGCAAGGTTTCTTCTAAGCTTCCTTTTCAGGACAAATCCGAGGATTTGACGGCAAATTGCCCTACGAAAAGCCTCATCTGGCTTTTTTTCCCTCGTATTGGTTACCACTGGTCAAATTAAAATATAATCTGGCCGTAAATTTATAAAACATTGTCAATCTTGAAAGTTTATTGTGAATATCGAGCCAGGTTTTGTTATTCTATCAACGTTGACAGATCCCATTTCATTCTCTGATCCCAAACCTTTGATAGTAATCTATGTAAAAAAAGGGATTCCAGAACAAATATAAAACCTGACTAGTAGAGAAACCGGATTGAGATAACCCTGTTTGACAAATCCTGAAACATCCCTCCGACGTCGTGGCTTATCTTAATATTCATCAGAATCATGGAAAATAAAATGGTAAGATTTTTTTAAAAAATCTATAAATCGTGAACATTCACGTGTTTTTTGAATATCTAATAGTGGTTATCTTTGTCAAACCTACGAGTAAACAGTAAATCACGTTGTTTTTTTTTGGCTTTTTATTGTATATTACCCGGGGACTGCGGTAGCCGAGTGGTTAGCATGAGAGACTCTCACGCCGCGGTCGTGGGTTCGATTCCCACCGTCGCCTCTGGCCCTTTTTTTCACAATAACCCCCCCAAATTTGAACACACATATACGAATTGTCACATGGCTAATATGCATAGTTCATAACGCCAAAAAAAAATTGTATATTACAACTACCTGCATTTTGGTATTTGGTATATAGTAATAATGTATGAATAAATCATTATGAAAACAAGAGTGGAGAAACTACCCACTGGTAGTACTCCTAACTATTCTTTATTCAATTGTCACTGGATAGAAGATCCCGTGGCCATCGTCTTTTTAGTCGGCGAAGAGGGTTGGAAGGAATTCGTCGGGATGAGAGGATTTGAATTTGAGGATTTATAGTGGTTGGGAAGTTTGTGAAAAATTTTTGGTAACGGGAGTGGATTACATCTTGGACAAAAGGAATATTTAGGTCTTTATGGGTAGTATCGTTGGACACATAAAAAGGACCATTTTTCTGAGGATGATGGATTGGGCTCTTTGGATGCGTAGGATATTGGAATGTTTAGCTGAACCCCGCACTTCCAGTCCATAAGTTCATATTGGCTTCACTAGGGTGATATAAAGTAGTCTTTTGTTTAAGAAAGGTAGGTTAGAACGTCTGTCAAGAAGTCTTGAAAGTGCTCTGTAACGTTTCATAACTTCTTGCCGTTTCAGTCGTGTGTGGGGATTCCACGTCAGACGTTTGTCAATGTATAGTCATAGGTACCGCACCTTACCCACAGTTGGTACGAGTATTTGATTGAAGTAGACTGGAGGAAGGATCTTTTGAGGAAGTTGAAGGTTATGCGGATGAATTTTTCTGGAAGGTTTCGCGTGGAAACGACTGGTTCAGATTTGCTTGAAAGGATCGCAGTGTCGTCTGGAAAGGTGGTGGTAGTTTGAGGATGGGATGGGAGGTCTGCCGTGTACATTTGGTACAGTACGGGCGCCAGAACACTGCCCTGCGGAACACCAGAAAGGAGAAGGTGGTTTGGGGAATACGGCGATCCTTCAATGACTCGGAAGTACCGGTAGTTTCGAAGGATAAGGTACTAGGTTGAGGGAAAGATGTCCTTGAACGAGAACAGCAAGCCCGGGTGCCAAACTCGATCGAAGGCCTGGGCCACAACAAGAAAAGCACCCGAACAATACTGTCCCAACTCAAGAGAGGCAGAAATTACATCTACAACTCGGTGGCACTGCTGAACTGCTGAGTGACCGTCACAAAATCCAATTGATGGTCGGCGATGACTTTTTTAGAATTAAGGATTGAGAGGATTCGTTTTAAAACAAGCCGTTCTAGGATTTTTCCTAAAATCGGTAGTAGGCTAATGGGTCTGTAGGAAGTAGGACATGTTTCCAGGGACTAGGAAAATAGGTTGTACGTAGGGCTGAATTAAATATATAGTTGATAACCCTAACCGTCCCCAAAAAAACGTGTTAATGGTAAAAGGTCTAATTAAATAGTATGTAAGTACAGACAGTCTACTTCTTTTTATTACAGTAACACAGTCGTTCAAGTTAAATGCCGTTGTGATAGGAAAGGAAGCCGATTTGGAAACGGAGTTGAAGGGCTGGATCGCGTGTAAACGTGCAGACCTTGAACTCAGATCCGTGCAGGAACGGGGTTGCCACCCCTATTTTCATCCCCTTGTACCATTTGCGTTAATACGGCAGTGTTTGCGTGTGAATGTTCACGTACGTACCAGGAATGAATTCACCCTCGGTGGATGAAAACCGGCTCGGAAAAAAAGGCTAGTATGCGATGTATGATCTCTTAAAAAAAACATAATTAAAAAAAAGCTTTATTTTTATTTAATTGAATTGAAAAATGGCAAAAAGGAGGGAAAATTCAATTAAAATTTTATGAGCACAACCATCTAATAAATTGTTTGTTAAACTTAATTGTTTTAAATAAAGTTACTCCTAACCATCATAATTAAACAATGTTTATAAAAACCTTTGCATTTTTGATCTCGTTTAATTTGGTTTACATTAAAATAACATGTAATTAATATAACGACAAAATTACATGTACTTAATTTGAAATAAATTACAAAAAATATGAGTCCTGTTCTGATGCTACCCGACATTACAAAATGGTGTAATTTTACGAGCAAAACTATGAAATAAATTGTTAATTAAATTTTATGAGCAAAACCGTGTAATAAATTGTTCCCATTTTAGTATATGTACTGCCGAAGCGAGTNACCTCGATCCACTCGGACACTAACTTCCCATCTCAACCCCACCTTTTGAATTTTCCCTCCTTTTTGCCATTTTTCAAATGTCGTGTAATCTATGTGATTCTCGGCGACAAATGAAATGAATGATCGTGGGTTCGAATCCCGCTCGTGACACTAACTTTTTTACCTCGACTAAAAACCTTAATTAATTGAAAGATATTAATTGGTCAAACGGACCACGAAATCTAGTGAATTGCTTTTACTGTTGAACTTTAAACACATGAACTTAATTTCTCAAAGTTCTGTTATCACAAGTGTAAAAAATTTGATTTTTCGATAGGACAATCTTAGTATTAAATCCAAAGATGCCATCATGGTTAGACACAGAGGTTATTAAACCTACGGATCGGTGGTTTGGTGGATGAATGCATCACAGACGGACTAGGATTTTCAGAATTTCCCAGCTAGCAATCTGGGCAAACCTGAGGCAACTGATGTCCTGGAAGATCTGCATCTCTCGCCACTGCATATCTGCATCCAAGGAGAGGCTAGAACCACAATTCGCAGACTAATGCGTAACAGGAAAAATAATAAAATAGAATCACTAAATGAAAAAGAGTAACCAAAGCTTTGGGAACAAATGCAGAGAGATGATGTTCTAGGATACCTGTCGACGCCATGATCCCAAAATTCAGATTTTTTATCCCAAAGAAATTTCAAATCAAAATTCCCCGTGGATTAAACTTGAAGACAGTTAATGCCAAATATATCTCGTATACACATGGTTCCAAGATTAATATGAGTCAGGGGCGGTATTTATGGAAATAAACCAAGGACTTGAATAACATGCATTGGGCATGTTAATGCAGCATTTCAGATTATGTCTATTGAACACTGCAAGATTAAAACACTAGGTATTACATAAAAGCATAGCCATCTATTCGGACAGACGGGGCGCACTAAAGGCTACTACTTCATCGCTAGTAAGTCCTCAGCGGTTTGGAGATGCATAAGGACTTATCAGCCTGTTGAAGACAACAAAAAAATCACATTTATTTGGGTATCATTGCATGTAAGGCTAGGGAGCAAGGTTAAAGCTGATAAATTGGCCGAAGAAAATCCAGTCAGAACAACTATCCAACCTGAACCCTTTCACAGTGTACTAAATTGGCAAAATGTATATCTATCAGGTATTTGGTTAAATATAAGTCCTTAGTTCAATGAAAACTAGTTAGAACTTGAACGATAAGGACATGAATAGACTTGAAGTAGAAGAAACAAGCCTGGGCAAACATTGCTTGGAAGAATATCAGCAGAAGTCCAGTGAGTGCGATGGCATATGTAAGGTGAAATTCGTATTCCTAAGAGAGGAAAAGCCAAATCTTGAATGATGTAACAACAAAGGATGTACTCTGGGCTTTGTTGAAAAGTTTAAAGTTTAACGAAAAGCTGTAGATAATAATGGGGACTGACCATAAGCAAGTATTGGTCAAGATACGCAACGTCTTAAAGCAGTTGATATTTCTTCTATTTTCTTGGAGTTTCTTTATTTGTTCATGATGTTGTTCAGTCGCACAGTCGAGTCCGATTCTTTGCAACCCCATCGGCCAAGTCCCGTCAGGCCCTCCTTTCTTCTGCTGTCTTCTGAATTTGACTCAATTTCATGTTGGTTGCATCTATGACACTGTCAAACCTGTTGTGATTTTTTCTTTATTTTTTGCTTGGGGCTGTTTTTCCGGTATTGACCTCTTTCAGCTCATGACACTGTCTAACCCTCTCATCCTTTGCCGTCCCGGTCTTCTTTGACCATCAATACTTCCCAGAATCAGGGTCTTCTTCAGTGAGTGCTCCCTTCTCATTTGGTGGCCAAAGTGGGCTTCAGTTTCATTATCTGACCTTCCTGGGAAAAGTCAGTCTTGATTTATTTTAGGATTGACTGGTTTGATCTTCATCAAGGGATTCTCAAGAGTTTTCTCCAGCACTGTAGCTGAAAAGAATCTATTCTTCGGCACTCGGCCTTCCTTATAGTCCAACTCTCGCAGCCATAAATGACTACTGGGCATATGCGGACTTTTGTTGGCAGAGAGGTCCCTACTTTTTATCGTGCTGTTTAGGTTCGCCATGCTTTCCTCCCAAAGACCAATTTGTCCATAAGAAATTATGTCAATATGCCCTGTTTATTTATAATTTAGATAAAAAAGGCAGTTTACAACACGTTTTTCGGTTATGTTTATAATAACCGTCTGCACTTTTTGCACACGTCAGTTTAAACAAGTCTTACCCCTCCTATTTCCCCTCCAACATTTTCAAATTGCTCCGGCTCAATTTACTCCCCGGATTAATCTGTGGAAGGTGAGATTTCCAAGTGGAAGCTGGGGAGAGAACAAAATAACAAAGTAGCGCCGGAAGGCAAGCTTTGTGCACCACCCTGTAATTGGGTTTTCCTACTCCCTTTCTGTCAATGACAACCGTTCACTATGGGGCCCTCTTTTTTCCCCCCTTTCGACTGTCTCCCGCCTCTTTATCCCGCCCCAATTTGTATGTGGCTTTGTTTTTTGTTTCCAATTCTGAATGTTTTCATTACGTGTATAAATTAAGTAACCAAACCGCGCAACTAAGCTATTCAAAGGTTGGGTGTTATGCAGGACCTAAACCACGCTATGCCAGAAGGCTTAAAATACGCCAACAACTAGAAAATTAATCTCAAATTGAGAAGCATACCAAAGCTAATTGCTATAAATGAACTGCTAGTTTACATATGTATGTACGTTTGTATATTTAATTCTAGTCAGAGGCAGCTGCCATTGTGTTAGCTGGGTCACCCTAATTAAGTCATTAAAACTATTTTACTCTCTTTCCTCCTGGCTAGTTTTTGTCAAGTAGACAATAAAATCGGACAAATTTATATTCCTTAAATTTTATGTCAGTGTAAGATATATTAAATCCATTAGATTTCGTGGTCCGATTGATCAAAAAACATCTTTCAATTAATTAATCTTTATGTAAAGTATTACGATTAATTAAAGTTTTTAGTTTAGATAAAAAAGTCAATGGCACCAGCGGGATTCGAACCCACGATCTTCGGCTTGATACGCCGGAGCTCTACCACTTGAGCTATCGTGATCTCGATCCACTCGGACACCAACTTCTTATCTCAACCCCACCTTTTGAATTTTCCCTCCTTTTTACCATTTTTCAATGTAAAGTATTGGTTGAGATTCAGTGTCACGAGCGGGATTCGAACCCACGATCTTCGGCTTAATACGCCGCTGCTCCCACTCGGACACTTCCCACCTGGGGGGGGGGGAATTCGAAAAGGTGGGTCGAAGTGGAAAGTTTGAGTAGATCGAAGTCATGATAGTACAATTGGTAGAGCAGCGGCGTATTTAGCCAAAGGTCCTGGGTTCGAATCCCGCTTGTGATACTGACTTTTTTAACCAATACCTTACATAAAGATTAATTAATTGAAAGTAAAATATATTTTCGGTGGTAGACCAATTCTCCAAAATTGGGCCACATTAACTTATTTTTAACATTCTGACTGAATACAATAAGAAGATAATGAATTTTCCTAAGTTAGATATTTCCGTTGATCATGAGGGGTTTTATTAGAAAAAATGTTGATCGATTGTGTGATAATGTAAGAAAATTTTGTTTCATTCTTTTTCCTCGTTAAAAACCGGCACGGATCCTGTAAATATTTTCGAGCTTACGATAATCTTCCCAAGCCGGGAAATTCGACAATATTTTCCTAAACGGTAAAATCCTAAAAAAAAAAATTCTCCCAAGCCACGCGCTCTTTTTTCCCCCGGTAGATTTATGGAAGTGGAAAGCAAACATGGTAGTAAATATTAGATCCGCAGCTTTGAGGACTTGTTAGCAAATATTGATGATGGTCTTCTTGTCATGGTACTAATCCAAACGAGCCTCCCCTACTGAATAAAATATTGACGGCAATGAGTTTTCCTATTCCGGGGGAAATTTAGGATTGAAAAACACTTCACATATTACAAACGTCAGAAATTGTTATACGACTTCAAACTTCAATAATTCAATTATGAAAAAAAAAATTGAAATTCTTCAAGAATGTAAATTGACTTATAAACAGTTTGATTTTCTCGTTGTTCCAGAAAATATATTGATTTATTTTTCCATTAAAAGAAATAATTTCGCCAAATTAAATTTAAATTATCCACGTTGATAGGAACAGAACGACGTAAAGCTCATGCATCCTGAATAAATCAGGAAGAGCACTTTTGCAATTTTACCTAAGTTTTCAGACAATTAGGAATGTCCGGAGATCTAATTCTTCCATATTTGACGAAGAACAAAATATTAAATGTGTGGTGATTAGTGGCCGTTAGTCGATGATTATTCAGAAATCGTGAGATGCGGTCTGGTGTGATGTAGGGTTCAGAAAAACATTTTCTTTATCGTGCCAACGTTTCGATCTTTATTGACAACATCTTCAGAGCCTGGGATTTTTAAATTTTACAAATACATGTAGGATGTGAAAAAAATTGAATTTATACAATGCTAGAAAATTTTAGATTCCCAGGCCCTGAAGATGATTTCAATAAAGATCGAAACGTTGGCACGATAAAGAAAATGTTTTTTTGAAACCTACGTCACACCAGACCGCATCTCACGATTTCTGAATAAAAATATTTAATTATCAAAATGCATTTTTTTTATCCGTAAAGATCATCATTAAGCCAGCCTTTTTTACCAAATTGTAGAAGACAATGACAAATAAATTTTCTAAAGAAGTCTAATTACCTGGTTTTCAAACTTTACAAATTTAAGCTGTGTATCGATTATTTTACGGAAAAACTAACGAAATACTGGGTAATCAAAGTTTGGTCCATATTACAAATTTTCGTAAATACTAAAATAATTTTAATTATTAAATGTACACATTTAATTATGTTTAAAATCCGTGAAATATTATGAGAAAATCCATTAGAGTTTGTGGTCCGATTAACCAAATAAATTCTTTTCGATTAATTAATCTTTATTTGAGTTGGGTTGAGATGAAAAAGTCAGTGTCACGAGCGGGATTCGAACCCACGACCTTCGGCTAGATACGCCGCTGCTCTACCACTTGAACTTTGATCCACTCGGACACTAACTTCCCATCTCAACCCCACCTTTTGAATTTTCCCACCTTTTTGCAATTTTTCAAATGTCGTGAAATCTATTCGAATAGATCCCAAATAGTAGAAGACAATTTATATTAGACAAGTTGCTCGTAAAACATTATGGATTTACTAAAGAAACATAATTATCTGGTTTTCCAACTTACAATTTTAAAAAATGTATAAATGTATTTGTTAAATGTAAACAATGTTTGTAAATCCCTGATGATGATCTCAATAAAGATCGAAACGTTGGCACGATAAAGAAAATGTTTTTCTGAAACCTACATCACACCAGACCGCATCTAACAATTTCTGAATAATTACAATTTTAAGCTGTGAATCGATTATTTTATGAAAAAACCAATGAAATACTGGGGTATTCAAAGTTTGGTCTATATTACAATTTTTCGTAAATATTAAAACAAATTTAATCAAATTTAATATGTGTGAAATATTATGAGAAAATCCAATAGAGTTCGTGGTCCGATTGACCAAATAAATTCTTTTCGATTAATTAATCTTTATGTGAGGTGTTGGTTGAGATGAAAAAGTAAGCGTCACGAGCGGGATTCGAACCCACGACCTTCGGACCCAAATGCCGCCGCTCTAACCACTTGAGCAATCGTGACTTCGATCCATTCGGTCGTGGCCACCTCCACCCAACCTTTCGAATTTTTCCCTCCTTTTTGCCATTTTGCAAATGTCGTGAAAATTTTAAGCTATGAATCGATTATTTTATGGAAAAAGTAATGAAATACTGGGGTAGTCAAAGTTTGGTCCATATTACAAATTTGCGTAAATACTAAAACTATTTAATTATGAAATGTACATATTTAATTAATCAGAGATCAAATGAGAAAAATTGAATATAATCAGTAAGATCATCAGATTTACTAAAAATCGCATAAAAATTTGTTCTTCAAGATAATTCTTTGCTTTCAAAATAATACTTTTTTGAAAATATTTTTAGTTTTTATACCTCTTTTTAAATAAGAAACCTGACTTTTTAGCGTTTGCAGAGGTTCCCCCGTAGTTAATACCGTGAAATAAATTTAATGCGGATTATACCGGATTATTATATAGTTCCCGTTTTCCATCAATTAGCTAGGTAAGCCGTAAATAATCGAGGATGTTTTAACGGTTGCGACATCGGTTTAGAGACGCAAGTAAACTAGGCGCAAAAGTTGGGTAAGCTCAGGAGGGCAAAGGTGCACTGTGGGTAAGTTCGTTAATCCCTGGATGTGTGAAAGCTGGCTATTGTTAATTGGCAATAAATCCTATATTTTTATACGCATCAACTTTTACTTCTGAACTCGTAACGAAAACTTGCAACTTTTGGCTTAGCTATGTCACATATTGAAATTTTCATTTTTGAATATTAACGGCAAAAGGAGGGAAAACTCATAAGTTGGGGATGAGATGGGGAGTTGATGTCCGAGTGGATCGAGGTCACGATAGCTCAGTTGGTAGAGCAGCGGCGTATCTAGCCGAAGGTCGTGGGTTCGAATCCCTCTCGTGCCATTAATTTTTTTTCATCTCAACTAAAAACCTTAATTAATTGTAAAGTATTAATTGGTCAAGCGGACCACGAAATTAGTGAATTTTTGAATATTAAACTATTTTGATTTTTATCCTAGTATGCCATGTACACAGGGGTTAAGGGTATTGCCAAAAAAAATTATGATTTTCTTTGAGGTCAACGGCGGCTCACGAGGAATCGTAGGCTAAAGAAGTGAACTTTACATAACCCCAAACTGAGCAGTAATGCAACTTTCCAAGGCCAATGAAGTCCTGGGAATCTTGCGGAATTTACCATTACTACATTTAACCAAACTCCTACGCTATCCCAACCCTACCATGACATTCATGAAAACCTCTGCAGCGGCTACAGTCCCCGTTAGCTGTTGAACCACGGTGACTGTCAAGTCATTAAAGAGGAATTCTAGACTAAGGACTGAAAACACTCAAAACTTAGGGGGTAACGGGTTTCAACTGATGTTTTAAAGGTGGCCATTCACAATGGCTCCCAACAGACCAAACGGAGTGACGCCTTTCCAAAAACTACGTCAACGGCAAAACTGAATTGGCGTGCCAGGCAACGCCGAATATTCGACCGTCCAAACTCCATCGCGCCACTCCAAACATCTATGGCGCGTCGACGGCAAGGCGCGTGCATGACTGGAAAAACCTGGCGTGAACGGTGGAATATTGGCGCGCTGGCTTGGTCGTGAATGAGAAAACCCGCGTTTTTCTATCGCTTTTGTCTTTCTGTCACTGAGCAATCATCTCCGTCGACATTGTCAAAAGTCAAAAACGTTTATTCTTTATTGGCAGTGACACCCAATCGAAACAATCGAAATTTTATATTGAGGTGATGAATTGTACAAAAGTTTACCATGTTTTTGGAACATGGTGGACAATGATTATCACGATAGAAATAAAAGAAATTCGGCCGAAGTCGGTCTACCTTTTTAAAACAAAGGATACAAATGCAACAAGAGATGCGGTATTGATAACCCTAACCCTGAGCATAAATCGTAGTAGAAAGTTTTTTGTAGTTCATCCCTGTAGGGAGAAATCGAAATGTGGCTGCCAATCATGTGGGGTGATGATTTCTCTCATGACAGTCTTTTGTTTTCTAATAAAGGGGTAAGAAGCTGGAGTATAAATAATACGTTAATCTTTTTTTATGTAAGGTTTTGGTTGAATGAAAAAATTAGTGTCTTGAAGAGGATTCGAATCCACGACCCTCGGCTCAATACGCCGCTGCTCTGACCACTTGAGCTATCGTGACCTCGAACCACTCCGACACTAACTTCCCATCTAAACCCCACCGCTCGAATTTTCCCGCCTTTTTTGCCATTTTTTGGTGTCTGAGAGGATCGAAGTCATGATAGCTTAAGTGGTAGAGCAGTGTCCTATTTAGCCGAAAGTCGTGGGTTCGAATCCCCCTCGAGGCACTAGCTTTTTCATTTCAACCAAAACTTTACATAAAAAGATTAATTAATTGAAATAAGTAATTTGGTCAATAGACCACTAATATAATGAATAAATAAGATGTTTCATCCATCCTTAAATAGTTCCTCCAATCTGCGGGTTCAAGGGAAAGTTCTTTCACCAAATCGACGTGGGTATTAAGGCTTGTTATACCATTTCCTCTTCGGTTTTTTGCTTTTTATAAATAAACAAAGCGTAGCTCAAGAGATCGTCATTCATTTTGAGGAAGTAATTCACTAGATGAAGATCGGAGGGACTGGCTGTGGAGCGGTCGTGAATGCCCCCTCAAATTTAACTATACGGCTCGGCGTGGTCCAATTTGGTGAGATTGATAGCCACCTTAAAAGTCATCCTGAGTCTACCACCACTACGAATCCAGGGAGAAGCTAGAGTCACAATTCATAGGCGCTAATATCATACCCGCATAAACGGTAAAATTCTTCACAAGGAATTTCCGGCGGACAAGGTTCTGTATATGCCAAGGGTCAACATGAACCCACATTCAGTTTTGATGAATTGCATACTGAAGGAGAGAGATCTCGATTAATTTCGGCTATATCTAGTGTACAAATGGCTCCAAGAAGTATGGTCCGAAGCTCGTATCTACGGTAAAAATGTAAAGACTAGAATTCATCCTATATGCCACTGTCTTTCGTGGGAGAGTTTTACCACCAAAATTGTGCCACGAATATCAAAAAGCTGGGTAAACTCAACAAAAGAATAGCCATTTATTCGGGCCGTTAGGCGGGAATAGAGGCAACTGCCTTCAAGTCCAGAGCCGTTTGGCATTGAATTAAGACCCTGTAAGCATTATGGGGGGGGGCATAAAACCTCATTCTTAAGGTGCCAGGCATAAGAACAACGAGGAAGCCAATCTGCCAAAAACGCAGGTTCATCCAAGTGTATATCTATCAGAAAATGGGTTTAGGATAAACGCCTCGGTTCCATGGAAATTCCAGGACAGATATCGCGAAAAAGGTCATAAAGGACCATTGAACCTAAGAACAACTACTAAAACAAGAAAAAACCAGTTAGGACTAAAATGATAATAGAACTGCTGACTGGGCACTGCTGAGTAGAGGCATATGCACATACCAGGCGCTGCATAAACAAGCCCATGGGAATGTTTTCAGGACAGAAGCACGCAAAAAAAGATAATTAAAGAACCATAAAAAAAACGGCAGAATTGTTAAATAAAGATGGTAACTAGTTAGGGCTACAACAATAGCATACCGTCTAGACTTAGTACAGCAGAAACAAGCCTATGAAAAGAAGACTTTTGAAAATGTGGTTTCTTAATACTGTAGAATGGAGATTTACTCGGCCAGCCAGGTTTTGTACTAAAGTCCTTAGTAGTAAATTACAGGTCCGTGTAAGATGAAGGTGAAAATTACTGTGTTGATTCTAAATAGCTATTGCCAAACCTAGACACCAGAAAATTTCAGTAAACCGTACTCCATTTAATATACTTTTTAGTGGTGTAATTTCTTCTTCAATACTTCTTTCAAAGATGAAGAAATTGACGAAGGAAAGGAAAAAACCGTGGTTGACGGATTAGTAAGGTGGAAAGGTTAAAAAAAAAGTAGCCAACAAGTGTTAACAAGATATTACATAGATAACTAAAAACGTTTTGAATTTTAAAACTATTTTATTCCGGGAAATAATAATACAATAATATAATATTCAAAGTTAGATTTGGGTTGGTAAATATGGTTGGTAAATGCACTATTTCGGTTTCGAACCCAAATAAAAAACGTTTAATAATTTCATTCAAAATTTCCTTAAGTTTTTTTTAATCTTTCTACCTTATCAATCCGTCAACCACGGTTTTTTCCTTTCCTTCATCAATTTCTTCATCTTTGAAAAAAATATTGAAGAAGAAATTAAACCGCTAAAAAGAATATTAAATGGAGTACGGTTTCTGAAATTTGCTGGTGTCTAGGTTTGGGAATAGTTATTTAGAATCACCATAGTAATTTTCAACTAATTAAGGTTTTTAATTGAGATAAAAAAGTTAATGGCACGAGCGGGATTCGAACCCACGATCTTCGGCTAGATACGCCGCTGCTCTACCACTTGAACTATCGTGACCTCGAGAGCAGCGCCGTAGAGCAGCGGCGTATCTAGCCAAAGATCGTGGGTTCGAATCCCGCTCGTGCCATTGATTTTTTTATCTCAATTAAAAACCTTAATTAATTCTAATATATTAATTAGTCAAGCGGACCACGAAATTAGTTAATTTAAGTAATTTTCACCTTTGAAAAAAAAAATTCTCACAGTTCTGGCTATTAAAACACTTTATTTCCCAACGTTTACAGATTTAAGATTTATCACATCTTATGGGAAATTTAACGTAGATTTCATTGATGTTATCGGATTTGTCCAAAACTTTTGAGTTTTGGCGTTATCATTGTTTATTTGGAGCACGGTCGTGAGCTCTTAAAAATCAGGAAAAGGGGAATAACTACGAAACTGTTGAGATTCAGACCATAGATAATTAGGATGTTTTGGTTCCTTTTTGAATGTAGAATCTACTTGTAAAGTTTGTAACACGAGTAGCCGAACTGTATTAACAAAGTAAATGGACGTGATTTGAACTGGTAGAAAAAAAAAGTAGCTGAGCTGGTGGAATATGCTTTCATGTCATTTTTAGGCCCTAACGGCACGGAAGAGTGTTATAGTGTTTCTCCTCATCCCTAATGGACGAATGGCTCCCGAGGTGCCTCTTAAAGTGAAAATATGACGAAATTCAGGAGTTTCGGTTTCCGAGGGGTTGGAAATGATGACAAGGATAGGGTGGAGCGGGAGAGCAGCGTAAACTTTGCCGCATCTGTGCCTCGGATTCCGAGTTCCCACAGGCCCCTCGGCGCAACCCCAGTCCTGCCAGGCGATCCTTCAGGGCGGAACAGGATAAATTAAACCTATCGGCTTACTCCATCCCCTCGATTCATTAACAAACGGGATCAACTTTCAAACCTGACCCGGGCAATTAATAGCAATCGCGTGGATTACCAATCAACTGGCGCCCGGCCCGTATCAAATAGCTTTCAATTCTAGTTAGGTAGAACATACTTGCAGGTTGAACAATTAAAGAATCACCTGGAAATCAAAAAATATCCCAGTTTATAGCAAACATTTAGCCAAATTCTAAGTTCGCTCTATTATCATTACAGGATTCGATCATAGTATCTCCAGGTTGAAACTTTCAAGTTTCAGCTTTTCTAGTTTCAGATTTATCACAATACTACAAACTATAACACAAATTTTCTAAGTTTTTACACATAACTAAATAAACATCAAGAAACCTAAATCTTCCTCCAAGTAAAGTACTACGGTACGACCTTTCTCAGTCAAGGCTAGGTTTCAGTTACCTAGGTTAAGTTAAGCTAGTAATTTTTTATTTATTATATAAACTATTTAATTGTAACCAATACATGTAAAAATAAATAGTACAAATATGATTCTACGGCCAATACTTCACTCTATAGAGAAAGATTGGCCAGTTGGGTTAGAATGGGTAGAAAAGCTTGGTGTAGAAATTTGGAACTTTTGTAAACGTTTACAAATCAGTTCATTGAAAAAAGGAATGTTGAGGTCGTTGCGAAGTTACTGAAGTAGTAGTAGGTTTGACTGGTTTGAGAACTTTTAATGGAAGTGCTGGAAATTGCATGGCTTGGCGGAACCCCAGTTCTACTCGGTTTGTCCAAAGTGGTCGTAGAGTCTTTCATAGAGATGAGTTTTAATGGTGAAAAGAAGATTCGTTCTTTAAATCTTCTTAGATGTTTTATGTGAAGTTGATGTCTTTGGTCAATGGTATCTGAGAAAGCACTTATATAACATGAATTTATTCAATGACGAACTCATTTGTAGGTTATGAAATTAGGTGGTAGAACCTTCCACTTGTAGTATCATCGAATGGAAAGCAACCAGTACATATAACCTAAGAAGCCAAGACGACAAAAAATAGTACAATAAGGGAAAGACTGCAGTGTTTCTGGGAATAAAACAACCTTAGTTTTCTTATCATCAAAGATCACATGGCGTAGGATTTAATGTTTTTAAATGAATTGATTTTTAGGTTATGAAATTAGATAATAATATAGAATTTTCGAATGCATAATAACCACTACATAACCTAGAAATCCAAGAAGACCCGGAAAAGTACAATAAAGCAGAAAGATGCAGTGTTTTGGGGAAAAAAAACCCTAGTTTTTTTGTATTTAGTTATCATCATCAAAGATCAAATAGCTTAGAAAAGAATTTTCTCAAATGACGTTATTTGAAGGTTATGAAATTAGGTGGAAGAACCTTCCATATACAGTATCTTCGAAAGCAAAGCAACCAGTAAACATAATCTAGGAAACTAAGAAGTCACGAAAAAATTACAATAAGGCAGAAGAATGCAGTTTTTTATACATAAAAAACCGAGTTTTCTAATATTTTATTATCATCATCAAAGATCACATGGCTTATAAATTAATATTTCTAAATGACATAATTTTTAGGTTATGAAATTAACAGGAAGAACCTTCCACACATATTATCTTCTAACACATGGCCGCCACCACTACATAACCTAGAAATCTAAGAAGATCCGGAAAATTACAATAAAACAGAAAGATGCAGTGTTTTGGGGATAAAAAACCCCAAGTTTTCTAGTATTTACTTATCATCATCAAAGATCACATAGCTTAGAAATTAATGTTTCTAAATTACGTTATTTGAAGGTTATGAAATTAGGTAGAAGAACCTTCCACACCCAGTATCTTCGAATGCAAAGAACCACTACATATAACCTAGAAAACCAATACAATAAGGCAAAAGCCTGCAGTGTTTCTGGAGATAAAAACCATAGTTTTCTAATATTTTTTATCATCATCAAAGATCACATAGCTTAGAAATTAATGTTTCTAAATGTCATCATTTTTAGGTTATGAAATTAGGCGGAAAAACCTTCCACAGATAGAATCTGCGAATGCGTAGCAACCACTAGTCATAACCTAGGAAACCAAGAACACACGAAAAAGTACAATAAGACAGAAAGCTGAAGTGTTTTGAGTGATAAAAATCCCATCATCAAAGATCACATAGCTTAGAAATTAATGTCTCTAAATGACATTATTTGAAGGTTATGAAATTAGGTGGAAGAACCTTCCACATGTAGTATCTTCGAAGTGAAAGCAACCAGTACACATAACCTAAGAAACGAAGAAGACAAGAAATAGTACAATAAGTTTCTGCAGTGTTTTTTGGTATAAAACAATGCTAGTTTTCTGTATTTTTTTATAATCAAAGATCACATGGCATAGGAATTAATGTTTTTAATTAACATCATTTTTAGGTTATGAAATTAGGCGGAAAAACCTTCCACACATAAAATCTTTGAATGCATAACAACCACTACATAACCTAGAAAACAGAGAAGACCCATAAAAGTTCAATAAGGCAGAAGTTTGCAGTGTTTTTGGGCACAAAAAAAACCCTAGTTTTTTAGTATTTACTTATCGTCATCAAAGAGCACATCACTTAGAAATGAATGTTTCTCAAATGACATCACTTTTAGGTTATGAAATTGGGCGGAAGAACCTTCCACACATAGAATCTTTGAATGCATAACAACCACTACATAACCTAGAAAACAGAGAAGACCCATAAAAATTCAATAAGGCAAAAGTTTGCAGTGTTTTTGGGCACAAAAAAACCCCTAGTTTTTTAGTATTTACTTATCATCATCAAAGAGCACAAAGCTTAGAAATGAATGTTTCTCAAATGACATCACTTTTAGGTTATGAAATTAGGCGGAAAAACCTTCCATACATGGAATCTTCGAATGGCAAGCAACCACTACAGATTACCTAGGAAATCAAAAAGTTCCAAAAACGTACAATAAGGCAGAAGACTGGATTGTTTCTGGGGATAAAAAACCCTAGTTTTCTAATTTTCTTATCAACATCAAAGATCACATAGCTAGAAATTATGTTTCTAACTGGCATCATTTTTAGGTTATAAAATTAGGCGGAAAAACCTTCCACACATAGAACCTTTGAATGCATAACAACCACTACATAACTTAAGAAAAACCAAAAAAGTACAATAAGGCAGAAGACCTCGTTTTTCGTTTAATTTTTTTATCATCTCTAACAAAATCACCATCAAAGTCTACATGGCTTAGAAATTAATGTCTAATATAGCCTGTGTTTCAAGTTTAGTGTTCGTTTTAGTTAATATCGACGAGGTCAAAAAAACATTATATTTCAATCAATAGATCTGTAGTACGTGAAAGATTTAAGGTAGGTTAAAACCTAACCTAGGAGCAATGCCACAAGGGATTTCATTTTCCGAATTTGAATTAAAATTCAATTCAACCGGCTAATAATAAAATTGCCATGCAGATGTCATTAAGTCCGATGTTGGGACTGCTGGGAATGAGGAGAGCAGTCTTTAGATTGGCAAAGTTGGTTGTTGCGTTGGGGCCTCCCTGCAATCCGACGATTAGATTCTGCCCTCGCGGAACGAGATGAAGGGCGCAACGAGGAGGGTCGTGGGATTTGATTATTTTTGCTTTTTTTCGATCTTTCATCTTTCTATCTAGGGGGATGTTAATTTTTTATTTAAACGGCCTAAAATGTCAAAATTGTACTTTTTATGACAGCTGTATTACAGACCTAGAAAATTAGCGGTAGCCGAGTGGTTAGCATGAGAGACTCTCACGCCGCGGTCGTGGGTTCGATTCCCACCGTCGCCTCTGGCCCTTTTTTCCCGATAACCCCCAATTTGAACAACATATATAAGAATTCGTCATGGCTAATATGCAAAGATCATAAGGCAAAAAAAAAAA
>NW_019392721.1:779252-815395 GCF_000648675.2 Cimex lectularius
ATATATATATATATATAATGAATTTATACACTGCTAGAAAAGTTTAGATTAAAAAAATGAATGTATACAATGCTAGAAAATTGTATATTACAAAAATGAATTTATACAATGCTAGAAAATTTTATATATTTAAAAAATGAATATATACAATGTTAGAAAATTTTAGATTAAATCTAAATTAAATTTTCTAGCATTGCATTATTCTTTTTTTTTTGTGTAAAATTTTTTAGCGTTGTATATAATCATTTTTTATATAAAATTTTTTAGCATTGCATAAATTCACTTGTTTACATCCAACATGTATTTGTAAAATTTAAAGAATTTTTATAAATCCCAGGCGCTGATGATGATCTCAATAAAGATCGAAACGTTGGCACGATAAAGAAAATGTTTTTGTAAAACCTCCGTCACACCAACCGCATCTCTCGATCTCCAAATAATCATTGACTAACAGTCACTAAACACCACACATTTAATAATAATGATAGAATATTTTTAGAAGGTTATTTTATATTAGAAAATTGTGTGCAAAGTGATAATATTGTTTGAATGGTTTTGCTTGTTAAGCACATGGCTTACGTGTGAAGAAGAAAAAAAAGAGAGTTGTAAGAATGGCCGGATCGAGGTGCTTTATCGACTTTCTGGCCAGGTTAACCTTCGTACCAGCCAAATTACACGACAGGAGAAGCTAACATTAACGTTTTTCTATATCAATGTGACAATTTGATAGAAGAAATTTTATTTTTTCCTGTAAACCAATGTTGGATTTCGGCTAGAAGGAAGTGGCTTACAACCCGGGGTTTTCGCGTAAAGAGCACCGCAAGTTCTGAGGAGGGTGGGCCGGAAAGAGCCCAAGGCAAGAGGGGAACGGCTAACTCAATTACGTCCGGGACCCCTTTGTAGTCCCTGGGATCTCCCTGTTAGCTCCTTACCTTCCCGCAGACAACAATAACGCCGAGTCGTTAAACTGAAAACAGGGATCGCAATTAGCCGTTGTTCCAAATAAAACAAAACCGCTTTTGCATTGCTTAAATTGGTTGTTGTTGAATTAAAACCTACAGACCTAGAGAAAAGCTAGCTGAAATGTTTAAAAAGTTGATTATTCGGAGATCGTGAGATGCGCTCTGGTATGACGTCGGTTTTAGAAAAACATTTGTTTTATCGTGCCAACGTTTCGATCTTTATTGAAATCATCTTCAGGCCTGGGATTTATAAATAGTCTTTAAATTTTACAAATACATGTAGGATGCAAAAAAATGAATTTATGCAATGCTAGAAAATTTTAGATTCCCCCAGGCCCTGAAGATGATCTCAATAAAGACCGAAACGTTGGCACGATGAAGAAAATGTTATTCTAAAACCTACGTCACACCAGACCGCACCTCACGATCTCCAAATAATCATCAAGTAACGGTCACTAAACACCACATTCCTACAAAAGTGTTTTTATTTATTTATTCTATAACTTATGAAAAAAATAAGGTTTTTAGGCCAAAGACGATTTTAAAAACAAAATAAGCTGATTCACGTTAATTGTTCAGTTTTTGAAATTTTAAATAGAATCTTTGGCTTTGGAGTTTCTGGATAGACAAAAGTTACAGCAAATAACGTAAAGTTCCTAAGTTTTTTCATATTAATAAACACGAAGTATTCAAATGCAGTAAACAAAAAATCTTTCAACTATTTCATTCTAACCAGACGAATCTGAATTCCGACAGTCAATCAAAATTCGTTTATGTTTTATCATATATGTCAATTTAGAAGGCCATGCATCAAATTTTTCTTCGCACTTCTTTTGTATGCGCAGTGAGACTATCGCCAAATTAACCGTAAAATCGATCATCATCGATCCGGTAAAATCACATTGTTTCCAAATGTGTCACGAATACAAACCATAAAAAGAAACCCATAAATTTTATTATATTTTTCATCAAAAGTCATTATTTGTCAAATAGATCTAGTTTATAATACTTAAAAACTTTGTCAAAACTAATATTACAATTAACCCAGGTGTTTTCTAATTTTTGAGTTGTACAACGTGTGTCTTCAAGTCTTTGTAAATTTTCACAAACCTGATACAATATGGCCGGATACGTTTTGCTCCCGATGGCCATTTGCATCGATTCCGTAA
Source organism: Cimex lectularius (assembly GCF_000648675.2). NCBI lineage: Eukaryota > Metazoa > Arthropoda > Insecta > Hemiptera > Cimicidae > Cimex > Cimex lectularius. The sequence goes on from NW_019392721.1 coordinate 781,384, forward strand.
TGTCTTTTTAGCGTGTAGAAAAGGTTAAATTGTAAACGAGAATAGACAATTGGTCTTTGAATAATAGTGAATAAGCAATATTTTACGCTGAAGTTTTTAGTATTATTTCGAGAATTTTTTAAGTTTTATGTGATAATGGAAACTTTTTTGTCTACTTTAATGCTCTAAGTTTGCTTATTTTTGCTTGTAGGTCTTTGAAACACGTTTCGGCTTTTTTGCCATCTTTTTATTTTGTGTTTTTATGTTGATTATTGTAAGATGCCAATGCTGTTTTGGTTGTTTCTTTTGTCTATATCATTTTTAGTGTTTTCATTTAGAATTTTTTGCTTTGAAACATATTAATATCTTTATAAATGTAGAAGTTTCTTGTTGTGAAATTTCTTTTTCTGTGTATTTTTTCATACCGTCAATATCAAAAATCGGTTATTTCTTGACTTTTACTGTATTTGCATGTTATAAAAGAAAAGTGGAAGAGAAAAAAAATTGAAAATGTACTAAATTACCTGTGTCCGGGATGGAAGCTGAAATTCGGCTAGCTAAGAAGCCACGGATGTTGGTGGCTATCCGGTTCGGGGAGGCGGTGACCGTGCCGAGAACACCCGAAATTCGGCTTCTCAGGCACTCCTCTTCACTCGTCCTGTTGTCCGTCGTGACCCGGTCTTTTAACTACTTTGTATGAGAGTCCGCCCCTTACTGTGCTCCTGCTCCTGTCGCCGCCGCCCCCGCCGCTCCGCCCCCAAAAGGACGCGCAGCCGCCTCCAGGCCCCGCCTCCGGAATAAACCTCGGCCAACCCCGCCGTATTGAACCGCATCATTCTCTTTACCGCCGCCCCGTTCATAATGATTTAACTAACCATTTATTCCTTTAAGTGTATCAATATCGCGTTGGGGGCGATGCCATTGTTTTATAATAGGCTCTGCTTTTGTTATTGGACCGGCATTAATCAAATTCGTGACATTGTTTGGAATTTGATTACTTTTCTGGGAATTTTGCGTTATGGGTTCATTCAAATTCCTTTCGTGTAACTCTCCAGTAACTCTCGATAAGAGCTGAAGATTTACGAATACGGCTCATTAGAATACACTACAAGCAAAAAATTCCACCCACCGATAATATAACTTGATTTGTACATATTTTTATATATTAATCGAAGTTTAACGTTTTTAAGTTTTAATAATTGAGTCTTTGTCTAAAAAAGTAAATAGCTAAGGGAAAAAAAGACGGACAGAAAAATTAGTTTTAATTAGATTTTTAATTAATATTTCAATATAGCGTATTTCCTCCTCTTGCCTTAATTACATCTCGAAGATGTATTCACAAAGGATTCCACTTGGGACAAAGTTACAAGAACTCTTTCTCATCTCTTAGCAAAAGCCAACATAAAAATCTTGCTGTCTGGCTAAAAATGGAAATGGCCTAATTGACCAAATTACTTCTTTTCATAATTAATTATTATTTTTATGTAAGGTGTTAGGTGATATGAAATTACGTGAAATATACGAAAAAACACTAACAGGCAAAAAATTCCGCCCACTTATAATATGAATTGTTTTGTACGTATTTTTATATATTAATCAAAATTTTATGTTTTTTAACGTTTAATAATTGAGTCTTTGTCTAAAAAAGTATATACCTAAGGGGAAAAACAGACGGACAGAAAAATTTGTGAAAAAAGGATTCCACTTAAGACAAAGTTCCTTTCACATCTCCTAGCAGAAGACAACATAAAAATCTTACTGCCTGGCCAAAAATGGAAATGGCTCCGACTTATGGAATGGCAAAATGATAAACAATATAAATTTGGAAATTTTGAAAAGTATAAATTTCTGTCATAAATAATCAAATAAATTTAATCCTTTAAAGTGAAAACTAAAATCATCAATCTTTAGTTTATCCCAGTCTCTACTGTTTAGATAATTACAAAGTTCAGAAGCTGAAAAATTAACTTTTTTTAAATATTTCATTCTATAAAGATTTTTTGTAAAGCATCTACTAGAGGCATGTTTCTTTTCCGTCTTCAAACCAAGTTTTAAAAAAAATCTGAATTCATTATTATACGAAAATTCATTAGGTTTAGTGGTCTAATTGACCAAATTATTCTTTGCTTAATTAATTATTCTTTTTATGTAAGATCTTGGTCGATATGGAATTACACGTAACATTGTACGAAAAACAACTGACAGGCAAACAACAAAGCAAAAGCCAACATAAAAATCTTGCTGTCTGGCTAAAAATGGAAATGGCTTCCTTTTGTGGAATGGCAAAATGATAAACAATATAAATTTGAGAATTTTTAAAAGTATACATTTCTATGTCATAAAGAATAAAATAAATTTAGTCCATTGAGGTGAAAACTAAAAACACCTTTCTTCAATTTATTCCGTCTCTACGGTTTAGATAATTAAAAAGTTCAGAGGCTGATAAATTAACTTTTTTTCACATATTTAATTCTATATGGCTTTTTTAAAAGTATCCAACAAAAGCATGTTTATTATCCGTGTTCAATCAAAGTTTAAAAAAATCCAAAAAATTAATTATTATAAGAAAATCCATTATGTTTAGTGGTGTAATTGACCAAATTACTTCTACGCTTAATTAATTATTCTTTTTATGTAAGGTTTTGGTTGACATAAAATTCCATTAAATATTATACGAAACAACACTGACAAGCAAAAAATTCCACCCATTAGTAATATGAATTGATTTGTACGTATTTTTTATATATTAATCAAAATGTCATGTTTTTTAACGTATGATAATTGAGTTTTTTCTAAAAAAGTAAATTGATAAGAAAAAACAGACTGACAGAAAAATTCGTGGCAAAAAAGGATTCCACTTAGGACAAAGTTCCAAGAACTCTTTTACATCTCCTAGCAGAAGACAACATAAAAATCTTGCTGTCTGGCTAAAAATGGAAATGTCTTCCTTTTATGGATTGGCAAAATGATAAACAATATAAATTTGAGAATTTTTAAAAGTATAAATTTCTATGATATGAAATTAAACATGATAAATTAAATTTTTTTAAAATATTTTATTCTATATGGCTTTTTTTTAAATTGTCTAACAAAAGCATGTTTATTATCCGTCTTCAATCAAAGTTTAAAAAAATACGAATTAAATATTACTCGAAAATCCATTATGTTTAGTGGTCTAGTCGACGAAATTACTTCTTTGCTTAATTAATTATTTTTTTAATGTAAGGTCTTGGTTGATATGAAATTACATGAAACATTGTACGAAAAAAACTGACAGGCAAACAATTCCACCCACTTGTAATATGAATTGATTTGTACGTATTTTTTATTTTTTAATCAATTTTTTTAAATTTTAACGTTTAATAATAGAGTCTTTCGTTTAACAAAGTATATTGCTAGGAAAAAAACAGTCGGACAGAAAAAATTGTGAAAAAAGGATTGCACTTAGGACAAAGTTCCAACATCTCTTTCTCATCTCTTAGCAAAAGCCAATATAAAAATCTTGCGGTCTAGCTAAAAATAGAAATGGCTTCCTCTTATGGAATGGCAAAATGATAAACAATATAAATTTGAAACGGTATAAATTTCTATGTCATAAAGAATAAAAATAAATTTAGTCCATTGAGGTGAAAACTAAAAACACCCATCTTCCATTTATCCCCAGTCTCTACGGTTTAGATAATTACAAAGTTCAGAAGCTGATAAATTAACTTTTTTTTAAAATATTTCATTCTATATAGCTTTTTTGTAAAGGATCTACTAGAGGCATGATTATTTTCCGTCTTCAAAAAAAGTTTTTAAAAAAAATCTGAATTCATTATTATACAAAAATTCATTATGTTTAGTGGTCTAATTGACCAAATTACTTCTATGCTTAATTAATTATTCTTTTTATGTAAGGTTTTGGTTGACATGAAATTACATTAAATATTATACGAAACAACACTGGCAGGCAAAAAATTCCACCCACTAGTAATATGAATTGATTTGTAAAGCTTTTTTGTAAAGCATCTACTAGAGACATGTTTATTTTCATTGAAAATTCATTATGTTTAGTGGTCTAATTGACCAAATAACTTCTTTTCTTAATTAATTATTCTTTTTATGTAAGGTCTTGATTGGTATAAAATTACATGAAATATTATACGAAAAAAACACTGTCAGGCAAAAAATTCCACCCACTTGTAATATGAATTTATTTTTACGTACTTTTTATATATTAATCAAAATGTCACGTTTTTTAACGTATAGTGATTGAGTCTTTTACTAAAAAAGTAAATTGATAAGAAAAAACAGAAAAATTCGCGGAAGAAAAAGGATTCCACTTAGGACAAGATCTCTTTCACATCTCCTAGCAGAAGACAACATAAAAATACTGCCTGGCTAAAAATGGAAATGGCTTTCTTTTATGGAATGGCAGAATGATAAACAATATAAATTTGAAAATTTTGAAAAGTATAAATTTTTAGGTCATAAAGAATCAAATAAATTTAGTCCTTTAGTGAAAACTAAAAACATCAATCTTCAATTTATCCCCAGTCTCTACTGTTTAGTTAATTACAAAGTTAAGAGTTTGATAAACTAATGTTTTATTAAATTATTTTATATGGCTTATTTTAAAGTATCTAACAAAGGCAAATCCGAATTAATTATATACAAAAATCCGTTATGTTTAAAGGTCTAATTGACCAAATTACTTTTTTTAATCAATTATTATTTTTATGTAAGGTCTTGGTTGATATGAAATTATATTAATTATCCGAAAATACACTGATAGGCAAAAAATTCCACCCACTTGTAATATAACTTGTTTTCTATGTATTTTTATTTATTGATCAAAATTTCAAGTTTTTTAACGTTTAGCAATTGAGTCTTTGTCTAAAAAATTTAATTGCTAAGGAAAAAATATACTGTGAACTGTGAGTGATACCCCCAAAAATTTATATATTTCAACTATTTCTTACATTTCATTTTTAAATTTCCACCTTCGTTTGAGCATAAATTTACGTTTATTGTTTTCAAAAATCATAATTTTTTATTTAGACTTATTAACTTTAGTTTTATTAAGTTTTTATTAATCATAATACATTTCTCAATATTCTATCATTATTTTGAAACACCAAAGGAGAAATTGTTCGTAATACTACATCATCAGCGTATATTAACTGTTTAATTTACCTGTTTTTGATTCTAACATCACCACCTAAAATTCCGATAGATCTTATATAAACAAAGCAAACAGCGACGGGCTTAGGATGCATCCTTGTCTTACTCCAGAAGACGTTTTACCATCCCAGATTGCAGATTTTGTCCCGGCAACTTCTTAATAAATTTATAGGATGCACCAAGATTACCCAATTTAAAAATTAGAGTATTCTGATCTACAGAGTCAAAGGCAGCGGAAAAATCGACCAAAAAGCTTGTTGTAAAGGTGTTGGGGTACTTTTAAAATCGAATCGTGTCATCGTTCGTATCTTTTTGTCATCGTTAATGTGAAGGCCGTTTTTTGATTCGCCGTTTTTATTTTATATTTTTATTGAGATTTGTAAAATGAACTCCAATCAAAAGGTTTTCAGTTAGATACAGATTAATAAAAGAAATATGTCGTGAATCCCAATTAACTTTTTAATTAACGCATTAAAACAAATTCCATTACCCGGGGTTTACGATTTTTCGACTTCTCCAAGTCATTATCCCGGTAATGGAGGTTTTACAGTAACTGGGACTTTTCTGCAAACTTCAGGTTGTGCTGGTTCGAGCTTTTGGCACTTCCCCAAACCTTCCAGTCAATAAGTTCACATTGGCTTCGGAGTGAAATTGTACAGTAGTGTTTTGTTTGTCCAGTTATAAATTAAAAAATTATAAGTTGTAATATAAATCTCATAAATAGCAATTTCGGTTAGTATCGATTATTTGCAATTCTAACGGAACTGGTTTAAATTGCTAGAGGTCAAAAGAGTTGATATCCTCTGACAGGATTGAACACAGATCAATATTGGCCAGATGGATGGAAAATTTATTAAAATATTTAAAAATAAACGCAGGTCGACAATATCATTGGAGATTTCAGCAATAGATATTAAATATCTGTTGTTAAAAAAATTGGAAAAAATATGTATTACTGTAAATAAATCGCAGCTTAAATAAATTGCTTCAATTTACCTGAACTGGTCTGTAAATTTTTAGACTTAAGTTATACTTATAACTTATAAATAACTAGGCCCAACAATTTTTCTATAAATTATATATGATTAGTAGTTTCAGTTACCAAAGAATTGTTCTGAGATTAACAATTTCGAGTTTAACATACATATACACCGGACTTCGCTCGTTCAAACTATTTTCCATTTGGTACAGATTTTGCATAAATATTCGAAGCGTTGTAACACGTTCTACATAATGTAACTCTTCATAAAATTTTTTATGATTTTAACTTTTTTTTTGTATAAAAACTGAAGAAGTTCTACGTTATGACAGACCCTCTTCTGACTTGCGCTTACAATTTTTGTCATTTTTATCGAATAAGTCAGTTTTATCAAGTTAAATAGAACTTTAAGCTATAAAATTAAAAAAAAATTAAGAAGCTGAAGCCTGCAAATTTTATTTGTTCTTCTTTCTCGATAATTACAAGAGATGTCGATCGGGATCTAAATTTGTGAATTTTTTAAAAATAAAATAATATTCGTTTTCTCTTTCCCATTCTCTCTCTCACTCTCTCTCTCTCTCTCTCTCCCTTTTTCTCGCGTTATATGCATGTGTTCATATGAACAATACTCTACTAAATTTCTACACATAAAATAAAATAAATTCACCTCTCACTTAAGCCAGGAACACATTTACCCGATGCTACCCGACGCCTTGCCACGTTTTGGTGGGGTGTGCACAACTTTCCGACGCAAGCACACGTCGCGTACAGTCCACAGCGTTTGTCGCAATAATCACTATCACAATCGCAACGCATCTTTTGTTCTTAATGCACTATTTTGAACAAAACCTTGTAATAAATTGTTTGTTAAACTTAATTGTTTTAAATAAAGTTACTCCTAACCTCTAAATTAAATGCAGTTTTTATCTCGTTTAATTTGGTTTACATTAAAATAACATGTTGTAATTAATATAACGACAAAATTATATGTACTTAGTTTGAAATAAACTACAAAAATTATGAGTGTCCTGTTCTGATGCTAACCGACATTACAAAATGGTGTAATTTTACGAGCAAAACTATGAAATAAATTGTTGATTAAATTTTATGAGCAAAACCGTGTTAATAAATTGTTCCAATTTTAGTAGCGCCGAAGCGAGTACACTAAATTGTTAGATAAATTCATTATATCAAAAAATCGTATTCCCGTGTTTTGATTAATTTTCTGCCAAACCATTAAAATTAACTTTTTAAATAGAAACTAATTAATTTTTAATCACAGTTAATTTGGTTTATATGAAAATAAGTATGTTGTAATTAATATAACGACAATAAACGTGTAGTTTGAATAAAAATATGACTGTCTGGTTCTTTTGTCTTCGACTGTACTCTATGCGACCCGACGAAAATCTGGACAGTGGGGATCGCAGAGCGTAGAGTAGGGTAGCGTACCATAGCATACATTTGCGTCGGGTAGCATCGGTTAGCGTCGCATGGCGTTGCATCGGGTAAGTGTGTTTCTGGCTTAAAGGTTTGTCATTGGTCGAGTTAAGTTGGTTCAGAGGGGACCTCTTTTGTCTCAATGGTGCACCTTTTCGAGCTAGAGAAAATGTAATTTGTTCATTATTCAATGACCAGGTTAAAGAAGACCTAGTGCATTTTATTGCAAAATCCTATCAGAGATTCGGCTTCTGCATCTAAATTTTGCTAAATTGAATGTGACACAGGTTATTGACTTACTGCTTAATGATTACAAAAATTTAATCAAATATGCGCGCCACGCCTGGCACTTTCGCCATGAGTTAATATTAGAATTTAATTTTTGAATATTTTAAATCCTTGTCCTTCTAAATTGCTGGCCCAAATAATTTATATATCTATACTTATTGTAAATTAAACGAAGAACAAAAATTATTGTTTATAATGTATGTTAGTAATTAATGTAATTATTAAAAATTAAATTATCAATTGTAATATTTATTTAAGGATCAAATTTTTTTTCTTTTTTCTTTGTGTCGACCAAAAATTTAAGTCAAATGAAAATCAAATGAAAAAAAAACATGAGTGTCCGGTTCTTTTGTCTTCGACTGTACTCGATGCGACCCGACGAAAATCTGGACAGTGGGGATCGCATAGCATCGGGTAGATGTGCACGGGGGTTATGCAACCTTATGGAAAATCGGAGTTTTGATTTGCGTCGGGTAGCATGGAGTAGCGTCGCATGGCGTTGCATCAGGTACGTGGGTTTCTGGTTTTACTCTCTCTTCTCTTTTCTTCTCCCTCCCTTTTTTCACTCTCTTTCTCGCTTTCTTGCTCTTTCTATTTCTCCCTCTCACCCTTTCTCTCCCTCTCTTTCTACCCGTCAACAATACTCCACTTAATTCCTAGACATAACGATTTGTTTAACTCAGTTCTCTCTCACTCTCTCAACTCTCTCCTTCTCATTCTCTGGCTTGCTCTCACTCACTCTTTCGATCTATCTATCAATTGAATTCTTTCCCTTATTCTCTCTCACTTCTCATTTTTTCTATCTTTCTTTCTTTCTCGCATTCTATACATGCGAGCATACGTGCATAATTGTAAGAAAGAACAATATTCTACTAAATTTCTACACATACAATTCTTTTAATTCAGTTCTCACTCACTCTCTCATCCCTCTCCTTCTCTCTCTCTGTATCTCTCTCTTTTGCTCTCTCTCTCACTCTTTCGCTCTTTCTATCTATTGAATTGTTTTTCTTATCCTCTCTCACTTCTCTCTCCTCCCCCCTCTAACTCTCCCCTTCATATTTATATATATATATATATATATATAATTTAACTATCTACCTATCTTTATCAATCTATTTTTTATCTTCATCTACTCACACTCTGCCTCTTTCTTTCTCCCTATTTCTATCGCTACTTTAGCATAGAGCCTTGCAGACCAACTACAGTGAATTATACAGCCCGTTCATTCAGTTTATTATCTTCATCAGACAAAAAAATAACGTAAAGACAGAACTATTGAACGGTTTGAATAAGATTTGTATTTTATAACCATGTTCCAACCTTTATAATATGTAACGAATGATAGAGTGTTATTTTATGATCTTTCAATTAATTAAGGTTTTTAGTTTAAATAAAAAAGTCAGTGTCACGAGCGGGATTCGAACCCACGACCTTCGGCTAGATAAGCCGCTACTCTACCACTTGAGCTATCGTGACCTCGATCCACTCGGACGCCAACTTCCCATCTCAACCCCACCTTCTGAATTTTCCCTCCTTTTTGCCATTTTTCAAATGTCGTGTCATCCATTTGATTCTTGTCGCCAAATCTAGCGGAAGATCGTGGGTTCGAATCCCGCTCGTGACACTGACTTTTTTATCTCAACTAAAAACCTTAATTAATTGATAAATTAAATATTAAGTTGTGTCTATGTGAAATGCGACTTTTGCTTTGTAGGACAGGTCTGGGAGGCCGATAAAATGGCTAAGGAAAGTTCGATCAAAAACTTATCGGCCCTAAATCCTTCAGGGACATTGGCCAGAAAGGCAAATCTATGAAACAATTCACTAGTTTTCGTGGTCCGCTTGACCGATTAATATCTTTTAATTAAGGTTTTTAGTTGAGATAAAAAAGTCAGTGTCGCGAGCGGGATTCGAACCCACGATCTTTGGTTCAATACGCAGCTGCTCTACCACTTGAGCTGTTGCGACTTCGATCCACTCGGACACTAACTTCCCATCTCAACCCCACCTTTTGAATTTTCCCTCCTTCTTGCCATTTTCAACTAAAAACCTTAATTAATTGAAAGATATTATTTGGTCAAGTGGACCACGAAAACTAGTGAAGTTATTTTAAGATTTGTGTCAGGTCATTCATAAAATTTTGTATCGTAGATCAATTTAGTTGGGCAATGCATTTTCGGGAATGCTCCTGAGGCGACTGGAATATTTTGTGTCTTCTAACAATCTTCTAAGTGAATTTCAGGTAGGCTTCCGTAAGAGCTTCTCCACTTCTGACAATTTATTCATTCTTCATAATCTTGTTAATCTGTCATTTTCAAAACTAAAGAAGTTGTACTGTTTCTTTGTCGATTTCAGGGCGGCTTTCGATTGTGTTGACAGAAGAGCCCTCTTTCAGAAACTCGGTAATTTGGGAGTATCTAGTCAGTTTATAAGGGTCGTGAAAGCAATTTTCTCACAGACTAAGAGTGCGGTCAGGGGGTCAAGAGGTATTTCCGAATTTTTTGAGGTATCTTGTGGTGTGAGGCAAGGATGTGTCCTAAGCCCTTTACTCTTTTCCTTATTCTTGGATGACCGTCTAGCTTGGATTTTGGAGTCCGTTTTAGTGGTACAATTATTAAGATTTTAATATATGCTGACGATGTAGTCTTGATAACTGATAGTATTACTGGGTAGCAGAAAAATATTAGTCTCCTGGAATCATACTGTGATCAATGGAATCTCACTGTCAACCTGGCTAAATCAAAGATAATGGTGTTTAGAAGAGAAGGCAGGCCTGCCAAGGCCGAGCGTTGGTTTTTCCAGGGAGAGAGGGTTGATGTGGTTAACCAATATAAATATCTTGGAGTTGTCCTTACTTCCAGTCTCTCTTTTATCCCTCATCTAAAATCAAAGCTTCAGTGGCGAAGGTTGCTTTGAATAGAACATGGAGTTACTTTTTGGCCCAGAATCTAATCCCGATTTACTCTATGTACAACGTATTTAATGCAGTGTGCCGTTCTATTTTGTGTTATGCAGGCCAGGTGTGGGGGTTCCAGGATTATGAAGTGATAGAAAGAGTGCAACTTTTTTTATTAGGAAGATCTTCTCACTGCCTAATTCTACTCCAAACTATATGCTTTATATGGAAACGGCAGTGGATAAAATTGTCCTTTTTACGCTTTCCCTGAATTTTCATTTGTTTTAAGGGTGCTTCAGGGCCCTGTTGCCCGAATCTCCAAAATTACTGCTCTCGAGGTTATTAAATCTAATGGTTCTTGGTTTCGGCAATGGAATACTTTAGCTTCTCAATATGGCTGCGATTTTACTTTTTGTTTAGAAAACCTCTCTCTCGCCCAAATATACCATGAAACTTTTGTGCAGACTACGCGATCAACATCGTGTGAGTTGTGAGCATCGAGCTCAGGTCTCCAACAGGTATCTACTCTTTAAGGTCCTAGACCACTCTAAGGAAACCTTTGGCCTAAATGTTCAAGCTAGTGGGTATATAAAACTTCCGACTCTTCGATGGCTTCTTAAACTCAGATGCGAGCAAGTGTTCCTCAATTCTGTGCCATGGAAGGAAGACGACGGAAATTTCTTGTGCACGCTCTGTAACCTAAGAGTTAGGGAAGATATCTTTCATTTTGTTGCCCAGTGTCCCATACTGTCTGAACTCCGTATCCTGTATCTAGGCTATAAATCGCTTTCCAGGTCTCAGCTGCTTGATCTGTTAAATATCGTGGATATGGAGAGGTCGAAAGGTCTAGCACACTATGCACGTCATGCCTGGCAATATAGGTACGATTATAATACCGAGTCATAATTGTTTAACTTGTATCTAAAATCAGCTAGTTTTTATAATTTAGTTTTTACTTATAGTTTTCTATTATTATCATTATTATATAGTTTTTTTTTCCGCTCGCCCGAAAAAGAACAGCCAACTTCCGGCAAACGGATAAGCATCCATGCTGTAAAATGCTTTTAATATTGTATATTATGTAATGTTCTCTTTAATGTAAATAAAGCATGTTATCTATCTATCTATCAATGCACCAAACCTTACTCTTTCGATTTCCAAGCAATTAATAGTTTATAGACTTTAATGCTACGTAAATTCAACATATTTGTTCAAGCTGATTGGTTTGCTATCTATGACCTGTTAAAATTGATATTTACTAATCCTAAATATCAAGAACTAGTATTTTGTTTCATAATTTGCTCGTATTTGTCAAGTAGGTATAGTCTGATAGAACAGAAAATTAGTTTCAAGCGGAGTTTGAGCAGAACCCATCGCAAATACAAGAAATTTACTTACAAAAGCATATTTGATTCGATAGAGCTGGAAAATAATGCAGTTAAATTGTCTTGCCATTTTAAACTTCAACGATGCTAAATTTTCTTTAAAGCTTTTCGATTACGCTCTAACATAATTGGTTTTAAATAAAAAATAATGAAATTCACGGTCATTAGGATGAAAATAGGTGACGACATTAGAAGACAACACAAAGCCAGACTAGACAGACTTATTGGCTGATTCGGTTAACTACGTATATCCTTATGAAATTAAATCTGAATTGCTGAATACACAAAGCCAGCGTGAATGCATTAATGCACAAAATTATATGAAATGATCAAAGGGTTCGCTATGAAAAATTCAACCCCGAGGTTCAGCGCAAGCACTCACTTTTTTTTTCAATTCGTTATGCCTATTAAAATTATTAGCGATGGGACGCATGTAAATTGATTTGGCCTTTGGCATTGCTAACGGCCTTTCAAACAGCAGGCGGGCAAGAAAAAGGGGCGACAGAAAACTCGTTATTCCTGTAAACTCATGCATAAAACGCCCTTTCGACATCGGGCTAATTAAAATGGTAAGTACACCGTGTTTACCTTCCACTGGGGCAATTACTCGTGTATTGTGCTTTGAAAAGGGCGCGCATCGATCGGCGAAACTTCGATGGGGAACGGCTTAAAAAAACAATATTCTTGAAATTTCGTATGTCCGACAGAATAAAATGATCGTCTGCTTGACTCTCTGAATAAAATTTTCGTCTAATTTAAAATTCTCCACACTTTAGAAAATAGATCATATTGTGCATTCTAGCGAGACCATACAGAATAAATTGACTCATATTCTTCATAGACAAAAGAAAAGCTTAAATTCAGTTCACCCTGATGTTTAATCGAAACCTTTTTGTTTCTGACATATCTATAAATATAAAAAACCAAATTCAGGAATTAAAACTTAAACTTGAGACAATGTCACTGCATCTGCTTGATTATTTATTATTTCATTTTAAGTATATTATAAGTCCAACTAAAAGCGTTATATTTTGCACTACGACCAAACATTCCTTATCCAAAATAGATTAAAATTTTGCTCACAATGAGAATTTCTTAATTTATTTACAATCGTTTTCGTACAGATTCATAAAACCGTTCGATTTGCTGAATAATAGCGAAAACAATATGAAAATAGTTTTGAAAAACTTAAAATATTGTAAAAATTAAATTAGGGTGTAAGAGAAAAGAGAGAGATACAATGAACTTTAATAATAATCTAGCATAATAACTTTTAGTTGGCAAACAATCATAAAAATATATATAAGTAAAAAACACAGATAAATAGATGGATACATAGTGATAGATAGATAGATAGTTATAGAGAGAGAGAAATATAGATAGATAGATTGAAAGATAGAGATAGAAAGATAGGTAGAGAGAGAGAGAGAGAGAGAGTGAGTGAGATAGATAGATAGTTAAAGAGAGAGAGAAAGAGAGAGAGATAGGTAGATAGATAGATAGTTAAATAGATAGATATACAGAAAGATGGATAGATATTTAGATAGATAGGTAGATACATAGATAGATAGATAGATAGATAGATAGATAGATAGGTAGATAGACAGATAGATAGATAGATAGATAGATAGAGAGAGAGAGAGACAGAGAGAGAGAGAGAGAGAAATAGATAGATAAGTTGATAGATATACAGGAAGATAGATATATATTTAGATAGATAGATAAATAGATAGATAGATAAATAGATAGATAGACAGAGATAGATAGGTCAGCAGATAGATAGAGAGAGAGAGAAAGAGAGAGAGAGAGAGAGAGAGAGAGAGAGAGAGAGAGAGAGGGAGAGATAAATAGATAGATAAATTGATATATAAATAAATAGACATACTGGAAGATAGATAGATTTCGGCGCCAAATTATGCTTTAGCTTTGAAATAATATGAATGTAGTTATTGTGGTCAGAAAAACATTTTTACTTGAATTTTTGATACAAACAGTAAAGGTGCAACAATAAAAACGTTTGCGTTCAATATTTTCACCCATCATGTATACATTTTTAAATATTCGTAGTCAGATATTATATATAACTGTGTAAAATACATTCATTATGTACTAGAATCTGAGATTTCTGTAAATTTTAAATTTTTCTTTAATTTTAACTAGTCTTGAAGCATCTGACCTTAATACGTTAATAAAAGATTGTTAAAACAAAGTTTTTTCATTTGTAAAAAAATGTTAATATTTAAAACCTTTATAAAATAAGAAACTCTTGGTTTATACGGAGAGTATTTTAATGGTATCTGTTTCATGTTTTCCTGAGGGAGCACTTTGGAAAAGGGGAAGGGACGTAGAGTTCATTAGAACACGCAAAGCTCTAAGCACCTCGACCTATTGTAATTACCGAGATAAAAGATTCACGCACGGCTTTCGCTACAAACGAAGCTATTTTTCGTTTTATTATTAAATCTGGTTTGATTATAGCGATAATAATTATCAATTTTGTTTGTCTTAAAAAAATGAATATATCTTTTATTAGGCAAAATGTTATGTTATCAAATGTAAACTTTGTGGTATTACATTATGTGACATATAAGAATAAGGACGGAGAGTCTGTGTAAATGAAATTGCTCCGGCGTTCCAACGTTGCAAATTGAATTTCTTCAGCCAGTAATAACTAGGATAGATATCTCTTTGTGTGTTTTTGGTAGAATGAATGTATTTATTAGTGCGATAGCAGTGTATGCATGGGTGGGTCTATGGTGGAATATCAAGTACCACATAAACCCACCACCTAGGTTAATGTTTTAGATTAATTGTAATTTTAATTGTACATAATGTATGAATGTATTTATTAGCGTGAACGAGGGCGGGTCTTCAGAGGAATATCGAGTACTCTGAAACCCGNTCTCTCTCTCTCTCTCTCTCTCTCTTTATCTCTCTCTTCCTCTTCCTTTTCTTTCTTTTTGTAATTTTATGAGAGGGTATATTACAGAAAACTATGTTCATACATTTTCTCTTTCTTCCTCTCTGTTTCCCTGCATCTCCCTTTTTCTTCCTTTTACGCAATTTCTCTGATTTTCTTCTCACTCTTTCTAATACACTCGCTCGCTTTATCTTTTGCCCATTTTGCCGGTGTCTCAGCTATTTTGTCGTTTTGTTCCTGCCTTTAATTTTTTATCTGCTCCTGGTCTGAGAATAAGTCTGTTTCTTCATCTCCACTTCTGTCTTATTTTTTGTTGTTTCTCTCTTGTTTCTCCTCCCTCCCTCCCTCTCTCTCTCTCTATCTTTCGCTCTCTCACTCACTTTCTCTCTTTTCTTTCTTTGTCTTTATTTATCTCTCTATTTATCTACGTAGTTACTGTATCTCGACTTTCTGTATCTACTTTTATATTTCTTTATTTATATCTATTCTCACACACCCTTTATCTTTCTCTCTCTCTCTCTCTCTCTCTCTCTCTCTCTCTCTCTCTCTATCCCTCTCTTTCTCTTTCTCTCTCTCTCTTCCTCTTCTTTTCTTTTTTTTTGTTATTTTATGAGAGATTATATTACAGAAAATTATGTTCATTTATTCTCTCTTCCTCCCTCTCTGTTTCCTTTCATCTTCCCTATTCTTCTTTCACGCAATTTCTCTGATTTTCTTCTCACTCTTTCTAATACACTCGCTTGCTTTATCTTTTGCCCATTTTGCCGGTGTCTCAGCTATTTTGTCGTTTTGTTCCTGCCTTTAATTTTTTATCTGCTCCTCGTCTGAGAATAAGTCTGTCTTTTCATCTCCACTTCTGTATTTTTTGTTTGTTTCTCTCTTGTTTTATTATCACATACCCTTTATCTCTTCTCTCTCTCTTTCTCTCTCTCTCTCTCTTCCTCTTCTTTTTCTTTCTTTTCGTAATTTTATGAGAGGTTATATTACAGAAAACTATGTTCATTCATTTTCTCTTTCTCCCTCTCTGTTTCCCTGCATCTCCCCTTTTCTTCCTTTTACGCAATTTCTCTAATATTCTTTTTACTATTTCTAACACACTCGCTCGCTTTGTCTTTTGTCCTTTTTTGCCTGTGTATCAGCTATTCTGTCGCTTTGTCGCCTACCTTTTATTTTTTATCTGCTTCAGGTCTGTGAGTATGACACTCTCTTCATCTCCACTTCTGTCTTTATATTTTTGTTGTTGGCTCTCTCTCTCTCTCTCTCTCTCTCACTGATTTTCTCTCTTTTTCTTAATTTATGCATCTGTTTATCTATTTATCTACTTTCTTTTGACTTGGTGTATCTACTTTTATATTTCTTTATTTATTTCCATTCTCACTCATTCTATTTCTCTCTCACCCACTCACTTTATCTCTCTTTTTCATTATTTATCTATCTATCTGTTTATCTATTTTTCTATCGTATCTCGGCTGTATTCTTTATTTATGTCATATTCTCACTCACTGTTTCCATTTTCTCTCTCTCTCTCTCTCTCTCTCTCTCTCTCATTCATTCACTTAGTTTATCTCTCTTTTTTTTTTCTGTATTATCAATCTGTTTATCTACTTATCTGCTTATTTCGACTTGCTCTATCTACTTTTATAATTCTTTATTTGGTCTCTATTCTCACTCACTCTTTTTCTTCTATCTCTCTTTCTCTCTCTCACACTCTCTCACTTTCTCTCTCTTTTTTAGCGTTCCTGGGAATACTTTCGAACTTGTAAATTAAGAAAATTTACCAAATATCAAGATAATAATTAAATACTCGAAAAATTTGTGTATATTGTTTTGCACTGGTTTCATATTATGTACAAAGGTTTATTATATTACAATAAGAAGCTGATAACAAAAATACAATTCTCTTTGATCGACTGGAATGAAATGACTCTGAACCAGACAAGTGAACATGTTTAGGAAACTTATATTGACACAACCTGCTTATATCCTTGACGTCGCACTGTCTCCACTTGATTTATATTGTAATACTTTAAAATTTAATATAGCGATATGTGATTTATCAACAATTTCATAATATTTTTTTTCAATATTATTTTTATCAACAAATGGGAACTCGCCTGGAAATCAATTGTACAATTAGCTTTAAAAGTTATATAAACTATACAATATTTTTTGCAATAACGAATCGTGATCAATTTTTTTACTGATTCATTTTCAGTTGATAAACTTTAGTCAGAAGTTTGAACTGGCCGTGTCCGGTCCGTTTATTTTCGCTTGTAGTCTCCAGGCAGTTTTTCCCTCCAAGGAGCATTTCAACCCGTCCAATTATGCCGTTTCCTGAGAACTAAAACAGAACAGAGGTTAATGTTGATCGCGTGTTTATCTCTGCCCTTTGTGGATAAATGGTCGATTCTAAGTTTGCGTTTGGTTGTGTACTGTTGAAATGACGGTTGTTCACAAAGGTGCTTTTGAAAGAACAGAGATTTTTCTTTGTTGTGGGGAGTTCTTAAAAAAAAAAAAATTGAAAAGTATTTTTGTGTTCTTTTTAACCAAAAAAGACCCTTTGGCTGTCATCCTCTGACGCTTTTGTTTCAAATCCGTACGCGGCATTGTCGGGTTGACGTGTCCTGAAGCGAAGGTAGAAAATAACAGCGGACAGCTTATCCCAGGGGAGGAAGAAATATATGCACGGAGTTGTCGCAACATAGTTCCGTACTTAAACATACTCCCATGGGCTTCCGCCCCCCAAGTCCTAACTTTGTACGCCATCAAATCATCCCCCTCGAAAATCTCCAGCATCAAGTTTTAATAGAATTCGACTGGACCGGTCGACTTATAATTTAACAAGTGAAGCTTTGTGTAGAAAATGTATTGTACAAAAAGACCGACATGATTTTTATTCTGAAAGGTTTATGCTAAACTGGCAATAAACAATTAACTACTCTCTAAGCCTATAGAGAAAGTTTGGGCAATATGTGACCCGAATCCTATGGGACTTGATTTTATTATGCTTTGGTCCAGGGTAAACCGTATCAAAGCAGTAAACGAGTAAACTTTATTAAGCTACACTTTACCAATTTAGAGTAATATATAACATTTTCAATATCGATAATCTTTTCCATATTTTAAGTTTAAATTTCGTTAACTTTAACTTCTAAAATTTTTAAATGTCGTAAAAAAACAGCCTCCTAGCTAAAATAAGTTTGTCTCTTAGAATTTAATTCATTTCCATAATAAATACACCCAAAAACAACATTTAACAGGATACGATAGCTTTCGTGAAACAATAATGTTTTGTAATCATTTATGCGAGAAAATTTATGTAAAATCATTTTGCAGAGTCAGTGAGGACGTCACAAATTCAATGGCGGACTCTGTCACAACACTCTCTCCCTCTACCTCCGCCTCACTCTCTCTTTCTCACTCTCTCTCTCACTCTCTCTCTTTCTCTCACAAAATTCATGGATCAAAATTGATTACAAATAAAAGTTTAGCCAAATATTAGGAAACGCTCAGTGTTTCTCTGTCACTCTCTTATACTATCTCTCTCTTTTTTTCTGTATATCTCTCATTCTCTCACTCCCATTCTCTCTCTCTCCCCCTGTCTCTTTCTGATCTATCTGTCTATCTATTTGGCGGTCTATCTGTCTACCTACTCTTTTTCGTTCGTGGCCTAAATTTCCGAGATTTTTTCATAAAACGGTATTTATTCATTTATTGCCCCTCTTCATCACCCTCACTCACACTCTCTCTCACTTTCTCTTTCTCTCTATTTTCCTCTCTCTCTCCCTCTCTCTCTTTCTCTCTCATCTTCTTTCACTCTCTCTCTCTCTCTCTCTCTCTCTCTCTCTCTCATTGTCTCTAAATCTCGCTCTTTTTATCATTATCTCTTTCTTTCTTTCACATTCTCACTCTCCCTCTCCTTCCGTCCCTCTCTCTCTCTTTCTCTCTCTTTTCCTCTCTCTCTCTTTCTCTCTCATCTTCTTTCACTCTCTCTCTCTTTTTCTCTTTCTCTCTCCCCCTCTCTCTTTCTGATCTATCTCTCTATCTACTCTTTTTCGTTCGTGGCCTAAATTCCCAAGATTTTTTCATAAAATGATATTTATTCATTTATTACCCCTCTTCATTTCCTTCACTCTCCCTCTCACCCCCCCTCTCTCTCTCTCTTATTGTCTCTAAATCGCGCTCTTTTTATCATTATCTTTTTCTTTCTTTCACATTCCCTCTCTCCCTCTCCTTCGCTCCCTCCCTCCCTCTCACCCCTCTCCTTCCCTCCCTCCCTCCTTCCCTCTCACCCCTCTCCTTCCCTCCCTCCCTCCCTCTCCATCCATCTCTCTCTCTTGGAGATAAATCTGTCTATCTATTTGGCGGGTTGTTCATCTATCTCCTCTTTTTCGTTCGTGACCTAAACTTCCGAGATTTTTTCATAAAACGGTATTTATTCATTTATTGCCCCTCTTCATCACCCTCACTCTCTCTCTCCCTCTCTCTCTCTCTCTCTCTCTCTCTCTCTCTCTCTCTCTCTCTCTCTCTCTCTCTCTCTCTCTCTCTCTGTATGAGATAATGTATAATGTACACTGAATAACTCAGCTAAGTGTAAGAATTTTCCAATTGTCCTAACTTTGCGTGATTAAATGAAACCATCAATCTCTCCCTTTTTCTCTTCTTTTATCTCTCTGTTCTTCACAAGATTCTCACTTACTTAATTTTTCTCCCTCTATTTGTCTCTAATATACAGCGTGTATTCCAATTAGATTAAAATACTCAAAGCGGTCAAACTAGACTTAAAATATAGTTAAATGCCGATGTCATTGTGTAATTGTCAATTGTATTCGAGATATGTCACTTTTGGTGTTACTTTCATAACTTTTTCCTATAAAGCTTCCGTAATTCATGAACTATGAATCGTAATTTTATTAAATTTTATTACATGAATAAAAAGAGCTATATTTTATGAAGACAAATACGCTAAGAGATATATGAAGATGTTAGTGGTAGAGAAAAAAAACTTCACCTGCAAAAATGGCTGGATAAATGCCAAAAACATGAAACCTCTTAAAAATTGTTAAAAAAAAATCTCTTTGATCGATATTTTTGAAATAAATTCATTTTTCAAATAAAAAGTGACGTTTTTTGAGAATATTCTGCAAAAAATAGGGATGCATTATTGTTTTTTAAATTGTGATACATTCATTTGTTTTTGATTATAGCACTAAGTAAATAACGTACATAATCTGTCTGACCTTTTACGATTTTCTAAAGTCCTGGTCTATCGTTTAAGTACGATTTTCTTGGCTCTGTAACTACTGATTTGTATAATTTCGTACCAAATGTTTTTTTTGTTGCTTACTTTCATTATTTTTGATAGAAGTTTCAACATCTTCATGAGAACTTACCATTGAAAAATTAAGTTTAAAGCTCATTGGGAGGAGAAACTTTTCTTTAAATGGCGCTTAAAGAAAAGTTGCTCCTCTCAATGAGCTTTAAACTTAATTTTTCAATGGTAAGTTCTCATGACGATGTTGAAACTTTTATAAAAAAAATAATGAAAGTAAGCAAAAAAAAACTTTTTGGTACAAAATTATACATAAGATAAAACAACAACCTTTATAAATTATATGTTCAAAATTTCTTTTCTTTTTCCTACTGCAGGGTATCACAATAAAAAAAATAAAATGCGCCCCTATTTTTTGGTGCATATTCTCAAAGTACTTCATTTTTTATTTGAAAAATGATAAAGAGATTTTGTCTTTCTGACTTTTATCCTGCCATTTTTGCAGGTGAAGTTTTTCTTCTCTCTCACTAACGTCTCCATACTTTTCTTAGTGTATCTGTCGTAATAAAATATATTTCAGTCGCATTGTATATTCTAGATAAATTGCGGTTCGGTCGATTGGAATAAATAGTGGCTGGCTCGGAAAACGTTGTATTATTGGAAGAAAAAACGTAAATAATTGGACATTGGCACGACATGCTCATTTCTCTTTCTTCAGTAATATTCATTTTTTCATTTTATATTTGTTGTTGTTTTGTGCATACAAAACTTACGGTCGAGCCGTCTTGTATATTTTAAGTTAAAATTTGTAAAATCTCGTGGTCTTGAACCTATAAACTATTATACGACCTTTAAGAATAAAATTACCACCAATTCGGAGTGAGAATTTAACATAATCTGTTATTATTGACCATTATGAGAAACGACCGATCAAGTATGATGTAACAAAATTATTTTTAAGTGTTATAGGCTGGAAATAATTATTAAATGCCATACACTTTAATGAACGATCGACCATCGTGTTTAGCGAATATTTGTAATTTTAGATAAATTTCGAATTATAGTCTTTTTTTATTGATATTTACACATGTGAAACAATTACAACCATAAAACTGTTACAAGAATAAAAAACATGTGAGGAAAAATCACCCAGTGGAGAGCCACCTTTAGAAAAAATAAATATGAGAATTTTTCTATTTTCTTCGTCACGTGGGGTGTCACGTGGCCATCGGTGTTACCTATGGATAGTATACAACTATCTACACATGATTAATGTATCACACACAACACTAGCACTAGTGCCAGCACTGCACCATGCTTTGAGGATGAGGGGTCGTGGAGATCCCGAAGCCACCGTCGGTTAAGGCGACGTGGTGGGTGGTCAGGATGGGAATGAGTTGAGAGGGCTCGAGCAGTATGGTTAGGATAGTGTGGAAGGTTTGGAATCTGGACCGGATTAGTTCGTTGACAAAAGGAATGTTGAGGTCTTTGTGGATAGTGAGGTTAGTAACGTAAAAACGTGGTTTGACAATTTGTCTAAGGACTTTCGATGGAAGGACTGGATGCGCTGTATATTGGAAGGCTTGGCGGTACCCCACAGTTCCACTCCGTATGTCCGTATTGGTCTTAGTAAAGGCTTGTGAGCTTTGTCTTAATTTTCAAAGTCGATTTCGCTCTTAGAACTAGTGTTGTGTGGGGATTCCACGTCAATCTGTTGTAGAAATATAGTCCCAGGTATATGACTTGAGTGGAAACTGATATCTCTTTGTTGTTGATGTTTAATGGAGGGCAAGACTTCTTTTTCGGCTTAAAAGTCCACTGAGTGCATTTTTCCTCCAGTCTTGTCCTCCATTTTTTACACCAGTCTTCGATAAGCTCAAAGTGTTCCTGGATGATGAAGGTAATTTGGACAGGATTCGAGTTATAGGATAAGATTGTGGTGTCATAGTATATTATTTATCCATGTTGTTCGGGCGCGTCTACGACACCGAAGCGCCCGATTTTTGACGTAGATTGTACCCCTCTATCTACAACCCCTATCTTCTAGAAATCCACCAATCGTCACTTCCCTCCTTTTTCCTCAAAAACTCATCCCTTCCAGCCCTATCGGGCTCTATTCTCCGCCAGCTCTCGGAGCGAGCACACGTCCTATCGCCCTATCCCGCTAAAGTGTTGCGCCACAGTAACTCACCTCCGTGTAAGAACGCCGCTTCTTAAAGTTTTCCTCACCACGCGAATCCCCACGGATTCCCCCGAAAATCGCCATACGATCTTCACCTCCGCCTGCGTCCCATCTCACGACCGCATGGTCCACAAACCTATCATCGCCATTTTCCCTTAATCATCTCCTTCTTCCATCTACCATCATTATAATCCCGCGAACGAAACATCCTTCATTATCCCGCGCTCCATCATCTCTCACTGGCTACTACCTGGATTGCATCGTCTCATCCTCACCTCTACTGGATTGCATCATCCAGCCTCATCATCAACGACCCTGCAGGAACTAGGTCAGTATACCGTCTTAATCATCGCCAAACAACGCACGATATCGCATCAGGAGACCTTCACCGCCTCCCGGTCTTCATCGCCTTCACATCTCCAATACGATCATCTGCCACTTTGTAAGCCATAGAAACTTCATTAAACAGTGAGTCTTCAACTACCCTTTCGTTCATTATTTATTCCTTCATTTAACCATTCCTAAACTAACATCCCTCTTAAAATCGGGAATCTTCCATTCCCGTTGGTGCCGAAACAATCTTCTTATTAATTTCAATTCCTGTCTCCCGGTGGTGTTCGTCGGCGCCATTTTGAATTTGGCTGCTGGCGAACACATGTATTTATGCACCTATTTATTATTTTGGGGACTCATACATATTAGTCGTATGGTTTTTTTTTAATTTTTAACCAATGTAATATATATGACTACCAATGACAACTAAGTTGCCAATTAATTGCGTAGTGAATAAAGG
The DNA here is from genome assembly GCF_000648675.2 of Cimex lectularius. Taxonomy (NCBI): domain Eukaryota; kingdom Metazoa; phylum Arthropoda; class Insecta; order Hemiptera; family Cimicidae; genus Cimex; species Cimex lectularius. The sequence goes on from NW_019392721.1 coordinate 804,684, forward strand.
TATTGTCCTGGGGTTCACTGTGCGTACAAATTTGTTTCTTAAAAAAAATTATGCAGGGAAAGGATGGCTGTATTGTCGGCAATAGTAGAAAGAATTGAAGAAGTTATGTCAGCAATATAGAAGAAGAAGAAGAAAAATAACTTTATTCTGGGACTGGTGTCCCCTAAGAATAAATTACATGAAATAAATAAAGGAAGTTCCTTCTATGAAGTTAAAAGCAAAAAAAAAATAGAAATCTTGGCACAATGTATACCAATAAGGCAGGACAGAAGAAAAAATTACGAGAATATTAAACAAAAATAACAAATCTTAATGTGAGGTCTCTGCCTGGAGGGAGAGGAGGTGATTATACAGGTGGGATTTAAAGGAGGAAAAGGAGGCATCATGACGAATAGAAAGGGGGAGTCCAGAGTTTAGGGGCTCGGATCAGAAAGGATCTTTCGAAGATATGGGTTGTATGTTGCGGAAGGATAAGGTCGATTGGAGATTAGCGGGTGTTACGAGTAAGATGTGAGGAGTTGAATTGGAGGGATTGGATGATGTAAGGAAGACGATGAGTGTGGATGTACTGGAAAAGAAAGCAACCTAGGAAATACTGTGCACGGAAGGAGGGGAATAGCCAGGAAAGTTGGGAATACAACCCCGAAACCTGGGATCCCCGTGGGGTGCCGAAGACGAATCTTACGCAACAATTCACAATACGCTTCAATCGCGCGTTCCCCCCCTCCGAGTGACCACCGTATGCACAGCTATAATCGAAGAAGGGAAGTATAAGGGAAGACACAAGGAGTTTGCAGGTGGAGAAAGGTAAGAGAAGCCAGGACCGAAACAGGCTGAGGGAGGCAATGGCGGGAAATTTGGGAAATGTGAAAATGCCAGGAAAGGTTTTGGTCAAAGATTACTCCTAGGTTTTTAACCGAGGAGCAGAAGGGAATGGGATGGTTATTTATCATGAGAGGTGGGATACTGAGGAGGGAATTGAGGAGTTGCCTGGACCCGATAATTATGGCGGTGGATTTGGACGGATTGAGGACTAGGGAATATACATCGTGTAAAGGAGAGGTGCAAAAATGCTCCCTTGCTGGAGGCCAGCTTGGATAGCATAGATAGAGGATATCGCTGTGCCCAGACTAACTCTGAAGTGAAGGCCAGACAAGTACGATTTTGGGATAAAGGACGCACTTCAGCTTCCACAAGAGGACCATGTCAAAACTCGCCCAATGTCAAGGAGTACACCCGGAATAGTCTTTAAAAATGGTTATTGACATATTTCCCGAATTAACTTGTTTGTATTCACTTAGTTCGTTGACATGAAAAACGAGAGGAGGGCGTAGGTCGGTCGATATCACCACAGAGATGCATATATTATGCATTAGCCTTACCCTAAGGAGTCTACACCTGCCGGTGTATTTTTAACATTTCGCTTTTCTCTTCCATTCAGATTTCCATCCAACCTTGAAAATAAGTAGATATTTTACTATTCTTTCGTCGGATAAAATTTGATTTTTTACTGTGTACTTTGTAAAGCATTCAACGCTTGGTTTAAAACAAAGCAAAATAATTATAAAAACAATTTAAACAATTGAATATGAGGTCATACCTAGGATTTTAGAAATAATTTTTTTTTTTTCAACTGCATTCTTCGACGCAGCAAGGAAAACAGATATTTACATATAAACATGGTAACTAGCATGAAAGCTTGAACCAGTGATGGTAGCCGTTAGTACATCAATACGATGCGCGAGATGGACTCCGTCCGAGGAGACCTATGTCAAGTGTTAAGGTTGTCGCGAGGCCATCGACGTTTCAGTTTTCTGTTTGGATTATTAGGTAATGAGGTGGATGACAGGTTTTTGATGAAAGGGTTCGGATGAAGGGGTAGTTTGGAATGAACGTTTTGTAGCGGGATTGGGCTAGCTCGGTAACCAGAGGGACATTTAGGTCGGTATGGATGGTGCGATTGGATGCATAGAAAGAAGCGTTGACTATTGTTTTGAGGATTTTCGATTAAAGGGATTGGATTCGATTGAGGTTGGAACACTCAGTCCAGTAAAGTTCAAGACCGTATGTCCAAATGTGGGCCAGGAAGGCAATGCAGTTTTCTTTTGTTTGCTAGTGAGAGTTTTGATCGTCTGTCAAGTAGTCGTTTAAGCATGAAAAATCATATGTTACAGTCCGTGCGCTTAAGTTGTCTATGGAGGTTCCACATCAGTGGTTTGTCCAGGTAGATTCCGAGCTGTCCATGGTTCGCAATTGGGGTGGGATGTTGAAGTAGACTGGTGGGAACGTTTTCTTGTTTTGGGTAAATATTATGTTTGCCGATTTGGTTTCGTTGATCTTGATTCTCCTTTGTCGGAGACAGCATTTGGAAGATTACGGGAAGCAGTGACAGGATCTTAATCAGGAGAAAGGATTGAGGTATGATCGGCAAAATTGAAGGTGATAGTGTTAGATTGGGTAGATAGATCAAAGGTGTAAATTGAATAAAGAAAAAGAGCGAGCACGCTGCCCTGTGGGACACCTGCTAGAATATGATGGATAGGAGACAATGAATTTCTGTGGGCTACTTGGAAGTAACGATCGTTAAGAATAGGAATATTTAAGTTTTCTTATTATTTTATCTTAAAAATATTTTTTGTCTGTTTTGTTTCTATGCTACAGCACTGTTAAAATAGGACAGTTGTGCATGTCCTATTTTACTTTCGTCGCATTCATCATGCCCCCGACTGCAGTGTGCAATTAATTGGAGCCTCAAAACGTGAATAAGCGAAGGAATGTCGCCCTGAGGTGATTAAAACGAGGGTGGGCCGGTAATGAGGATGTGGCAGATAAGGCAGGTCCTCGCTCAACAAAACGAGCCGAGGGCGAGGGTTCCTTTTGGAGTGGCTCTTGCCCCTCGGCACCCCATTGTCCCCTGGAATCGACTCACTTGAACCTTCACGGTTTATTCACATCCGGGGACCCTCGCCGCACGCTTGCTTTACTTCAATAGTTTCGCTTTGCAACCCTTTTGACGAGGGACCGGTCGGTATGATTGCAATTATTGTATCACAACTTCGTAAAACAAGGATGATATCTGAAAAATTCCTTCTCTCGAAAACATGTTTCTCGCACCAACTTGCTTTATTGCACATCGAATTCGCGTAATTAGATTAACAAATCAAGTCGATATAAGCCAATCGTACCAAATGCACTCATCATGGACAGTCTACCTGCTTAAATTAGGGAGAAAAGTTTAATACTGAAGATGGTGAGAAGCCTAAACGAGTTGCAACGGAGGTCTTTCCGTCTCACACACACTCTCTCTCTCTTCCATCACCATCTCTCATTCCCTCTCTTCACTACATCACCCTCTCTCTTTCCCTCTCTTCACTCCATCACCATCTCTCTTTCCCTCTCTTCACTCCATCACCCTCTCTCTTTCTCTCTCTTCACTCCATCACCATCTCTCTTTCCCTCTCTTCACTCCATCACCCTCTCTCTTTNTTTATATATATATATATATATATATATATATATATATAAATATCTGTTGGTGTATGTCACGTTTCCTTTCTCTTAATCCTCTCACGTTGTGAAGAGAATGGGATTTCAGGCAGGCCAACATGTTTTAGGAGACACTTTTAAGAATCTGGACCAAGCAGTCGAAGCAGTGGAAGTCCGTAGAGTACTTTCAACTCTAATGGCTAAATACACTTCTCTCTCTCTTTCTTTCTTTCCTTCAATTGACTCTGATATATTTTTCTGTTTCTCTTTTATCTTCGTTCTTTCTCATTCTGACAAAAAGAGACAAAATTAAAAAAATAATATTATGACATCAAAGTGATATGTTTTTTTAAAGGTTTTTGCTCAAATTAAAATGCGATTGACAGCTGAAACTGTAAGAATTGGTTATAAGGTTTGCATTGAGTTTAGGGAGGCACGTGATCAAACTTATAGATAAATATGTAAAATGGTAAACGAAACAAATTAAAATCAATAATCTCAATCTTGTGTCTACACATCAACCATACTACGATTCCTTACCAGAAGCAGGTTTTACACACTGGAATACGTTTTAAGTCAATGTCGAAGACTTTCATCCAACAAGTTAAGCCAGGGATTAAGAAGGCTTCCACTGATGATAATTTACTAAAAAGTACTTATTAAAATTGTTTTTTTTCTCTGCGATCACATGATCTACTTAATACTGCACTGTATAGTAGAATCGGCATTAATTATTCTTTTCTGCTAAGTGATTGCATGGTGGATTATGATGGTTCGTATATTAGTTTAACTGAAAAATTAGAGAAAATTCCATATAATTGGATAAATTGCTAAATATGATTCCCGATTTGTTGAGTTTACTAAACAGAGTATACTATATCGATTAACATTAAACCAATCCGATTTGAAATACTAAATGCATAAATATAGACTTATTTAAATCCTAAAGCCAATTTTATTTGCAACGATACTAGCTTTTAATATAAACTTGCCCTTTATCAAAATGTGATTACAACGAGACATTTTGAGACTGATGGAATCCCGGAGAAGGCCCGGATCGGAAAAAGGGGGAGACCTTTCTGGGACAAATGAGAAAAGCCCGGATCCCTTGCCAGAGTGCTGATTAGTTAGCGGATACCGCACAGTTTCCAGATTGTCTGTAATCTGTATTGACAGGAGCTGGGACAAATTGACCTAGCATTTCCAAACCCAGCCTGTCCTTTATCAAAAGCTCCCTAGGGCTCTCTTCGTGAAGCGGTGAAAAACACTGTAAAATTACAGTGTAAATTAAAATAACTTACACCCAAAAAAATTAAATTTAAATCTTATATACTTAAATAGGAAAAAACAAAAACTCAATAACAAAAGTTTAATAATTTCGGACACTTTTTTATGCCGCTTCATTTTTTCAATTTAATTCTCCTTCTTTCTTTCTTTGATTCTTTATTTCTCCCTCTCTTTCCTTTTTTTTTAACCGGATAACATTTTTCTGTGCCGCTTTGTTTCTCTCAATTCCATGATCTCTCTCTCTCTCTCTCTCTCTCTCTCTCTCTCTCTCTCTCTCTCTCTCTCTCTNTCTCTCTCTCTCTCTCTCTCTCTCTCTCTCTCTCTCTCTCTCTCTCTCTCTCTCTCTCTCTCTCTCTCTCTCTCTCTCTCTCTCTCTCTCTCTCTCTCTCTCTCTCTCTCTCTCTCTCTCTCTCTCTCTCTCTCTCTCTCTCTCTTATTCTCTTTCCCTTTTTTTACTTCTATAACATTTTTACATTATTCGCTTCGTTTTTCTCCATATCAGTCCAAATCCATTTCTCATTCTTCCTCTCATTCCCTGCCTTTCATTCTTTTTCTTTTTCAATTTATCTCTCTTATCGTGTCTTTTTCATTCTCTTTCTCTTTTTCTTTGTTCTATAATTATAAAACTTTTTGTCTACGTGTTGCTTCGTTTCATTCAATATAATTTTCAATCCTAAATTCCATTAACATTCTTTCTGTCTCTCTTTTAATCTCTCTGTTTCTCTGTACTCTCTTTCTCCCTATTCATTGTATAATTCGTCTTCGTCTTTTCTATCTGTGTGTCTGTTCTTCTGTCTCTCTCTTTCTCTCGCTCTCTGTCGCTCCCTTTCTCTCTTTTTCTTTCTCCTTTTCTCTTTTATGTCATCTCACTATTCAATCTATTTTTCTTTTCTTTTTTTCTTTAATTATATAACTTTTTGTTTTTGTGTTGTGTCGTTTCTTTCAATATCATTTTCAATCCTAAATTCTATTTTTTATTTTTTATTTCTTTTTTATTCTCTCTGTTTCTGTTTACTCTCATTCTCCCTATATATTCTACCATTTTCCTTTTTCTTTTCTATCTGCTTGCCTGTCCGTCTATCTGTTTCTATCACTCTCCCTCTCTCTCTCTTTCTCTCTCTCTTGTCCTCTCCATCTCTTTCCCTGTGTCCTGTTAAATTTAGTAAAACTGTTCAAAGCTAACACATGTGTTTGTTCAATAATCATTTTGTTTGCTCATTTTGTAGTTATTTATTTTTGTAATAACAAACTAGTTGATTGTAAGAAAATTAAATAGGACCTACATTTGCGATATTATAAATAAAGCGTTTCAATTTTCTTTCTTTCTATCTCTATCTATCTCTGCTTACTCTGTTTTTCTCTTTTTTACTCCTCTCCCTCTTTCCCTTATTCTGACTTTTTTTTGTTTCTACATTATTTTCTTATCTTAATTCCATCTTGCCTATGTGGATGGGAAATACAGTAGTCCATTATATGGAGTTTTTTGTGACCTAGTCAAAAGTTATGGCCTAATCTAATTCAATCTAACGAGAGAACGAAATGTAGACCGTGTTAATAGTTAAAGTTAATTAATTTTTTGCCCACCTTACTAGGTGTTTCGCAATGATCGTAACTTTCAGTTTGATCCGGCCCATTTAGAAGAGCGAGAAGCCCATTGAAATGATGTGCTCGAATAAGTTCCAGGCCTTGCGCAATTGAATCCCGACAAAGGGAAGCAATGTACAGAGGCCTTCATCTCATGAAGGCGTGATCGCTGTCAACGGTGAACAAAGCGGGTCATAGACGGTATTCACCCTCCGAAAGAAACCCAATTCGCTTTCTAACCGGCCGTTTCGAATAGCGTTGGAATCGGACCGCAAGATGTGGAAACCCATTCGAACATAGCCATCACAAAACAATTTCCCTTTTTCAAAACATACTGCTCAGACAATAAATGCACCCATGGAAGGCGGAAAAGAGATGAAAATCCATCAAGCAGTTTCTAATATCAAGAAATTCAAATCTGTAAAATAATCCTAATTATTTGGATTTCGTGAGTTGTGGTCTGGTGTGACGTAGGTTTTAGAAAAACATTTACTTTATCGCCCCCACGTTTCGAACTTTATTAAGATCATCTTCAGGGATCACAGTTTGTTTTCTGTGTAGATGTGTCATTCTTGTGTGTAGTGTTGAGAGTGCCAACACCTAACCAAATACATTAAACAATGATCTAAATTAGATTGAGATTTTTGATCATTTTGGTCTTTCTAATCTCGCTGGCTTGGTCTGTCAGAAGGCATCTTCAGTACAGGTCGACCAAAAACCAAAAAGGCTAGATATGTCCAATCTAAAGGTTCATCAACTCACGAACAAATCTCACAATTTTATTTATTAATAAAGTCATTAACCAGATTTTTGCAACAAGCCCATCCATTGCAAAATAGTTATGCATGGAAAATTCATAAAAAACCAAAATGGTTGAAGTTTGTAATTTTTTGAAAATGTTGGATTGGTAACTGCTAATAACTAATTCACTACTTTCGTGATCCGCTTGACCAATTAACACATTTGAAACAATTTGACATTTTAAAAATGGTAAAAGGAGGGAAAACTTATAAGGTGGGGTTGAGATGAGGAGTTGATGTCCGAGTGGATCGAGGTCACGATAGCTCAGATGGTAGAGCAGCGGCGTATCTAGCCGAAGGTCGTCGGTTCGAATCCCTCTCGTGCCATTAACTTTTTTCATCTCAACTAAAAACCTTAATTAATTGTCACTGTTAATAACTACAAACTCCTGGAGCTATGCAAATTCCCTTAAAAGTTCCCCATTCCATTATCTTCCAGCGGCATTCTTGCCATTTTGTATTGCCCTTCTGGAAGGCCCAAATACTTTGCATTTTATTGAAAAAACTGGTTTTTAGCAGTTACCAATCTAACGTTTTCAAAAAACCCGAATTTCAACATTTTTGTTTTTCTGAATTTTCCGTGAACAATTTTTTTCATCAATTTTGCAATGTAAATAGGTTTTTTTACAGCAATTTTAACGTTCTTTCAGTTCCCACAAATCAGATTTCTCTACAGTCAGAATTTCTGAAGTTTTTAAGCAATTTAGTAGGCGTAAGTCGAAAAATTTTTAAAAACCTAAAACCAGAAATTATTTCTTTAACTTCACTAATTTCGTGGTCCGCTTGACCAATTAATATCTTAAAATTAATTAAGGTTTTCAGTTGAGATAAAAAAGTCAATGGCACGAGCGGGATTTGAACCCACGATCTTCGGCTTAATACGCCGCTGCTGGACCACTTGAGCTATCGAGGTCACGATCCACGCGGACACTAACTTCCCATCTCAACCACGATAGCTCAAGTGGTAGAGCAGCGGCGTATCAACCCGAAGATCGTGGGTTCGAATCCCGCTCGTGCCATTGACTTTTTTATCTCAACTGAAAACCTTAATTAATTGTAAGATATTTCTTTAACGTTGAGATTTGAACAGGGGTTTATGGGATGTGTTTTGTCGCTTGTGGTGAGTAGAAACACTTCCTGAAATTTTCGACACTTTTCCAAAATCACCCGCACAAATACAGACAGCAGTCACTAATCCTAAATGTTAATTATTTATCAAATGTGTGGTGATTAGTGACCGTTAATCGATAAGTATTCAGAAATCGTGAGATGCGGACTGGTGTGATGTAGGTTTCAGAAAAACATTTTCTCTATCGTGCCAACGTTTCGATCTTTATAGAGATCATCTTCTGTCAACACGACACGCAAGAATGGCACAATTACACAGTAGACAAACACTTTGAGCCCTGAAGATGATCTCAATAAAGATCGAAACGTTGGCACGATAACAAAAATGTTTTTCTAAAACCTACATCACACCCGACCGCATCTCACGATTTCTGAATAATTATTTATCAAATAATAAATAAGAAAAATTTATGGCCAAGTTTTTGTAAATTATTTTTTTTGGTAAATAAAAAACGAATATATCGATATATTTCAAGTATAGTACTCACATATACCGATAAAAAAATATACTCGATATGTGTACAAATATATCGATACATGATATATCGATTTATCGATGCCGTCCCTACTGACGAGATCACTATTTTTATATTACATAGCCATACATTTATATTAAATTCGTTGTCTGATAAAGAGATAGGCGAATGTTTAATGACTGTTTGTTATTGCCACTATTTATGCTGACCCGAAACTATTTATGTAAAACCGATAAGAAATGTTCAAACAGCCAATAAATAAAGACTAGTTTACATCGCCAAAATACAGTTGTACAAAATAGTAACTACAATTTATCACCGAGTAAATGCTGTATTTGATGCGGGATTGTTAGTTTTTTCTACTGGAAAAACACTTGGAGGATTATTTAAAGCCCCATCGGATAAAAGAGATATGTTTTCCTTGTAAATCAATACAGAAGAGCGGTAGATTCTTCAGTGCTGAAAATTTAATGCCCCGGCTCTTCCTCGGATGCAAACTCAGAAACATCAACATTTTACTTTTATTTATTCTTTCGTTTAATTTCAAAGCAAAAAAATACCTTTGTACTGAACAATGAAATACATTTGATAATGTTTTCACGCTTGAAAAAATTCATCCGATGCTGAATTTCTAATCTGGGTTTCAACTGTGTTATATTTATTTCTGGTTCAGAGAATATACAATAAATATTAAATCCAGGCTAAATACTAGGATAAAAAAAACTTTTCATGAATATTATACTTTTCGATTTACAGATTTTAATGAAAATTTTGTTGGTTATATTGGGGTAAAAAATTTTAGGTACGTTAAATATTAAGGCATAATGAACATAAACATAATGAAGTAATTAAGGTTTTTAGTTGAGATAAAAAAGTCAATGGCACAAGCGGGATTCTCTACCACTTGACCTATCGTGGCCTCGATCCTCTCGGACACTAACTTCCCATCTCAACCCCACCTTTTGAATTTGAAAAATGGCAAAAAGGAGGGAAAATTCAAAAGATGGGTTTGAGGTGGGAAGTTAGTGGTATCGACGTCACGACAGCTCAAGTGGTAGAACAGCGGCGTATCTAGCCGAAGATCGTGGGTTCGAATCCCGCTCGTGACACTGACGTTGCGTTCGCTACCTTGGGTTCTACCTAGACTCACGACTAACGTGGAATCAACATACACGACTGACACGACAAAACCTAAACAGACAGTTTGGTCTACTTCACAGACTTATAAGACGACAGTCTAAACTATCGACAAAAAACAAACTTACAATTTACAAAACACTACTACAACCGTTTTGGACGTATGCAATAGAACCGCTAAACCTTCCAATATCCAACGTCTCCAATCCTTTCAATCTAAAGTCCTCAGATCCATTGTAAATGCTCCTTATTATGTCTCAAATGCTACACTCCACAACGACCTTCAAATTCCTTATATCCAAAAATTTATTCCCCAAAAATTTACCAAGTTTCACAGAAAACTCCCCACCATCCAAATAGTCTTTCCCAAGCCCTGTCCGACAGAACCCATCCCTACAACCCCATAAGACGTCTTAAGAGGAAATGGCTCCTTGACCTCCTTTCCGAGTAAACTGTAAAAAAAAAAAACATAAACAAAGAGAAGAGGGAGCATAACATTGATTATTTTCTCCCCTCCATGTAAATAGTTGGACATAAGTTCATGTATCCGCAAATTACATATTGTAAATGATAATTACAGATTGTAATAAAAATAAATAATAATAATTTAAAAAAATTAATTGGAAGATATTAATTGGTCAAGCGGACCACGAAAACTAGTGAATTTAAATTTATATATTCAGTAGTTATTCAGATATCGTGAGATGCGGTCGGGTGTGATGTAGGTTTCAGAAAAACATTTTCTTTATCGTGCCAACGTTTCGATCTTTTATTGAGATCATCTTCAGGGCCTGGGATTTACAAACATTGTTTA
>NW_019392721.1:816102-820185 GCF_000648675.2 Cimex lectularius
TGGCACGATAAAGAAAATGTTTTTCTGAAACCTACTCACACCCGACCGCATCTCACGATATCTGAATAACTATCGATTAACGGTCACTAATCTCTACACATTTATATATTGTTTTCCTTTTTTTAAATTAATTTTGAATGTATTATTTAACATATGACTAGTTTTGACATTCAGACAACAGGTGATTTTGGAATGACTGTTTTTATGTGAATATTGCAGTTTAAAACAAACGAGCAGATATTTTCCACCAAAAAAAAAAATCTTTTACGCAATGTTTTAAAGTATTTTTCCGGTTCGTTATTTGTTCTTTCCCACTAAAAGAGAACCCAAAGAAGCGCTTGTTTGTTTTGTTAAAATGCGCTTCATTCCCGTGTACGTGTACCTTGTACCTCGGGAGCGGGTTTGTCACGTACAGTGTCAGTTCATCCGCCTTATCATCGTTCGTGAAAGGTTAACAAAGCGTGAGACGAAACACCGAAAACGTTAGGACCGTCAATTCGTCGGGCTTGATTATTATATGAGGAAGTAATTCGCCTTATGAAATTCATTGCGCAATAGATCTACGAGCAAATAGATACCTTTTATCGGTGTCAAACAATAATGCACGTAATTACGATGAAAAAGAAAACGGCTAAAGTATTCGTCTTCCGGTTTTGCAATAGTAATTTTTGTTCTTTTATTAACGGAAATTAAAATTTCGATTTTTTTACGAAAGAATATGGGTAAATTTCTCATTTGTTGGCTTGTATGGGTTAATTAATTTTACAAATATCAAATGGTTATTTTCTTTGCACAGTTTTTATACTAAAGAAATGCTAGAATTTTATGCCAATTTGCAAAAAAATCAAAAGCTTGAAGAATAGGCCTAAAAAAAGAACAATTTTGGAAATTTTTATTTTTTAAGATATTTTATTTTTAAAAACTTTGTTGAACTCTATCAGAGGTCAAATTCGTGTTTAGTAACCTCCCAGTAGAGCAAATTCCCGGGTTTTGACTTTATTATAGCTGTTGGGTGGAAGGGCGGATCTTAATTGACCCGCAAACTTCCGTACCCGTTTCAAAGGTACAATTAAATTTTGTTATGTTTTTTCTCTCTTTTAAAATAAGTGGCCACTATTTATTATATTTAAGAGGGATTTGGGAAAAAGAAAAGGGAGATTGATAATACTTTAAAAACCAAATTAAATATTTACAATTTATTTACACTAAGAAAAAAAGGTAAAAGAAATTTCCTTAATTATCCAAAATAATTTATGATCAAACCTACTGGCCAGGGTTTTACGAAAACCAAGAAAAAACAAAAAACGAAAAGGTACTGGGTGAGCTGACGACTCGCTTTGGTTCTACAAAAAAAATTAAAATAAAATAAAAGACGAAACGAAAAGGTACTTGTTGGGTTGACGACTCGATTCTCCCAGCAATCGAAATAAGCGGTGTTGAGCTGGAGGTTCCTGCTGGGTTCAACGCCGAAGAAGGTGCCTGTAGAGCCGGATGACGATACCGTTGACGTAGTCCGTAAGGTCGGTGATGTGACGACAAGGTGTTGAATCGAATAAATCGATGGTGAATGGCCAAAGGGAATCGATATAAGGTTCGATAATCGATATGGTGAACGGTGCGTCTTGTGCTGACCCAGGCAAGCGAGAGACTAACTTGCTCCCGTGCAAAGGCCGAAGACACCGGCGTTATCGCTTGCCAAAATAAAAACAATGGGGCCTCAGCGAGTTAAACAGGGCTTCCCGAGGCGAACCTTGGTCAGCCGAAAACAACAAAAATGAAAGCTTCTTGGGGCGTCAACAATAGCAATCACAGAATTCTTCCTCAAAATGCTATACTTTTCTTTATTATCATGTCTATTTTCAGTCCTTAGAACTACCAGCTTCAAATTCCAATGAACATTGTATATCGTAAAATCCATTCCCATACTACCAAAACCTCAGTTTCTCCCTACGTCATAGAGTTTATTGTTATTACTTGGCAAAATCCTTGAGGGAAAACAAGTCCTGAAAATTCTATTCCCATCCAGAAAAGCTCCAAGGTCATTCCATCCCATCGGAGGTGACATCACTCTACCGTTCAACAGAACTAAGGATAACATCGCAACCTTCCTTGAGCTGAAGGAATGGGATATTCCTAGACGTAAGGAAAGTCTTCGATCGACTGAGGTATCTCAGGCTTGATTTGGAAATTCATCAAAGTGCATCCTTAAACTCATCCCAAAGTCCTATCGGATAGATATTTTTGGTATTTTCACGTACGAATTCTACCCATGCACTATGCCAAAGTGGGTGTACCGCAAGGCACCATCTTTGGTTCCATTCTCTATCCATATATGGGTGAATATTTCTCCTCAGTTCACCGACTAACTGCAAATCAAGGACCCAAATTCCTTGAAAGGTGTATCTCTAAAAGTGTAGAAAACTACATGTTGAGTACAACCACCGTCCCCTCCTAGTGTTCTCTTGTTTCTCCTAAAGAGATAAAATACATTATACGTTCCCGTAAAAGTAGGAAATCTTCTGGCTTTGACTTGATTACAAATGCTAAAGAACCTACCCAGGAAAGGACTAGCTTTTCTTGCTCATCTTTCTAGTTCTTTGTTCTCTCACGGTCACTTTCCCTCCTGCTGGAAGGAATCCAAGGTCATATGTATAAAGAAACCTGGAAAGTCACCAACGAATCCTACTAGTTATAGACCTATCAGCCTTCTCAGCACAATTAGAAAAATATTTGACGTATAAACCGTCACCTCTTTTCCAACAGCATAATTTCTGAGTGCCAACATGGGTTTCGTCCGGGATTAAGCACGACAACTCAATTATCCAGAGTTGTCGATCATGTGACACTGAATTTTAATTTTAAAAAACACCCGGGGATGGTTTTGCTCGCCATGGAGAAGCCATTTAATACGGTTTGGGCGGTGATAACTGAATACATGGTGTGCAACTGACAAGAAAAAGATGATGGTACGTGGGAAGCCCTTTCTTGAGTTATTGTACCTTGTACTATCCCCTGAGAAGAATTCATTGGATCATAAAAAATATAAAATAAAAACCTTCCAGAAACTCTATTAAGATTGGAAGAATAAAAAGCGTTTATCGCTAAAGGGGGAAATCCATACAGAAGAAAATGATTTGGAAAATACTCATTAAGAAAGGAACAGATTATCTATTTAGTGGAAATAAATGAGAAATCAAATCATTTAACTTTTGATAACATAATTTTAACAACATGCCATTTTCTATGGAAAGTAAATTGACCTCCAAATTTGAGCCTGAAGTGGTGTTTTCCTCGTCTCAAGTCTGCCTACAGTGTCGAGTGTGATTTTGGGTAGTTGCAAGAAAGTCTTATAAATTCTGATTTGAATTGTTTTCCAAAGTTTCAAAATGTGAAAGAGCCCATACTTCACCGGTGTAAAAGCATACTATTCACTAAAGAACCCAAAAGCTCCCCTTTGAGTTTCAAGAATCTGACCTCTAGAAATATGTTTAAACTTAATAATAATTCTTTTTCGGCCGGCTAACTACTGTGTCATTGCAGCCACCTCACATTTGTAGATCCTTAAAATATATGGTTATTTACACACACGTTCATAACATACATCCATCTTAATATAATTATTTACTCAAACTATACGCGGAGGGGCTCAGTGTACCGATGTACTCCTATAAATCCCAACCCCTACACATAAAAATGTGATGCACTATGACCTCCTTCCATTCACGCCAATAAATACATTCACCCGGTATATACAATTCCCACTTAACCATTAGGCCAATTATCCTAACCTAAATTGTTCAACCGGCCTCTGGAATACCTCGACAGCCACGTCCATTCATACATAAACACTCATAAATACTATACTTAATTAAGGTTTTTAGTTGAGATAAAAAAGTCAAAGGCACGAGCGGGATTCGAAAAAAAATTGAAAAATGGCAAAAAGGAGGGAAAATTCAAAAGGTGCGGTTGAGATGGGAAGTTATGTCCGAGTGGATCGAGGTCACGATAGCTCAAGTGGTAGAGCAGCGGCGTATCAAGCCGAAGATCGTGGGTTCGAATCCCGCTCGTGCCATTGACTTTTTT
>NW_019392721.1:820740-1168240 GCF_000648675.2 Cimex lectularius
AATTTATACAATGCTAGAAAATTTAGAAAAATATTAATTTATACAATGCTATAAAATTTTAGATTCGAAAAAAATGAATTTATACAATGCCAGAAAATTTTAGACTAAAAAAAATGAATTTATACAATGCTAGAAAATTTATAAAAATATTAATTTATACAATGCTATAAAATTTTAGATTAAAAAAAATGAATTTATACAATGCCAGAAAATTTTAAACAAAAAAAATGAATTTATACAATGCTAGAAAATATAGAAAAATTTTAATTTATACAATGTTATAAAGTTTTAGATTCGAAAAAATGTATTTATTTAAAGAATGGTAGAAAATTTTAGATTAAAAAACATGAATTTATACAATGTTAGAAAATTTAAGATTCAATCAATGTACTTTTCTTACTGGAGTACAAATACTTTGATTGAATCTAAAATTTTCTAACATTGAACAAATTCATTTTTTTATCTAAAAACTAAATTTATAAAATGCTAGAAAATTTTCGATAAAAAAATGAATTTATACATGCTAGAACATTTTTGACTCGAAAAAAATGATTTTAAAGAATGCTAGAAAATTTTAGATTAAAAAACATGAATTTATACAATGTTAGAAAATTTAAGACTCAAAGTATTTTTCTTCCTTGAGTACAAATACTTTGATTGAATCTAAAATGTATACAATGCTAAAAAAATTTAGACTAAAAAAATGAATTTATACAATGCTATAAAATCTAAATTTTAGATAAAAAATATGAATTTATACAATGCTATAAAATTTTAGATTCGAAAAAAATGAATTTATACAATGCCAGAAAATTTTAGATAAAAATGAATTATACAATGCTAGAAAATTTTGGATTCAATCAAAGTACTTTTTTTATTTGAGGACAAATACTTTGATAGAATCTAAAATTTTATAGCATTGTATAAACTAATTTTATTTAATCAAAAATTTTCTAGCATTGAATAAATTCATTTTTTTTAGTCTAAAATTTTCTTGCACTGTATAAATTTATGTTTTATCACATCCTACATGTATTTGTAAAACGTAAACAATTCCAGGCCCTGAAGATGATCTCAATAAAGATCGAAACGTTGTCTTCATAAAGAAAGTGATTTTCTAAAACCTTCGTCACACCTGACCGCACTTGACGATCTCCAAATAATCATAAGAAAAATATATTGAATAAAAATATGTATATATTTAGTATGCTGTATTAATTAATATGAAAATGCTTACGATTTAAAATAGCAACAATTATTTTGATTTATTTGTGTACAACAGAGTGGCGAAAAGGAAATACAAGTGATGACGGACGGAAAATCTACGAAGTTTTAGGTCAGGTCTGGTCCGTCCGTTCTCGCTTTGCATAATACAGAGTATAAACGATAGTCTTTATTTTTTTAAATTGCATTTGACGCAATTCTAGAGGCGGAAAAGTTCGTGCCGGGTTTTGTGAGGCACCGTCCCGACATCGATCTTCCCTCTGGCCCATTCACAATGGCAATTCATATTTAAAACGCACCCCTTTGTTCGTCCCTCTGGTTCAACAATGAAAAAATGAACTATGACACGGGCCAAATGAAGGAAATTCATTATGATCTTTTATTGTGAAAGTCCCAAGTCAAATTGCTATCAAAATCGGAAAGAATTTAAGCACTTTTTTTGAGTATTTTTTTATTTTCAATCAATGAGCACTTTCTCAAATAAATTACATTCATCGATTTCAAATCTGTCAATAAAGTCCTCAAAGAAATAAGTTTTATAGGAAGACCTTTCATCCTTCAACCAATAAGCATCATCTATAGCTACAGAAGCAATGAAACCACCAATACTATCAATCAAAATTACATTAATCATCATTCCTCTCTTCATGATTCACACATCATCAAAACCTACATATTGGCCATCATTCATATTTTTTATAATTAATTAAGAAACTATTTCATACAAAGGAAAAGACATATACTAAACCTTATAAAATTTATTGTGTAAAAAGATGCACCATTTGTTTGTTTTTTTTGTCAATAATGTCATCTAGCTGTCATAGATTTTAAATAAATTAAAATTAATAATTCAAAATATCAATGTCTATCATCCACCAGGCCTGCCAACTGTAAAAAGCCTTCCAACCGATCGTTCATGCTTAATTCCCCGAGGGAAATCCAGACTCGTCATATTTCGTCAAAACTTATATTTATTTATTTTAAAACACTTTAACGTTATATCACTTGA
Source organism: Cimex lectularius (assembly GCF_000648675.2). NCBI lineage: Eukaryota > Metazoa > Arthropoda > Insecta > Hemiptera > Cimicidae > Cimex > Cimex lectularius. The sequence goes on from NW_019392721.1 coordinate 822,974, forward strand.
TCATTTTTCACGGCGTTTTACGCGTTTTTGTCAGAAAGGTTTTCGTGATTAATTAATGCAGTGAGAAGTCTCGGTCGATCGTAAATCAACCGAATAGGTTTCCATGGAGTGTTTTGCTCTTGTTTGTTCGAACAAACCGAAGTTTGCGCAAATAGAAAATTTATGATACATTCGGTAAATTTATGATACATTCGGTCTAAAACGTGCCTCTAAAATATATCTGTGTATTAATAATTATCGGTCACTGGGCGAAAATTAGATTTTGCAGCTAGCCAGGGGCATAGAAGTAGCAAAGTTGAAATATTTTAATATGTTGAAATATTTTTTCGCCAAAACAAATGTGGATTTGGTTTTTACACAAAAAAACAAATTTGTGGTAAAATCAAAAAATTATTTTTTCCTCGTATTTTCGCTTTCTAAATGCATCCAATTTGCTCAAAATCTAAAATTTACAGGGGTTTATAACACAATAAAACCCCCTTAATGGTACAAACTTCGTTGCCGTTAACACATGAGAAAGATATATAAAAAATAAAACGTTTATGGTTTTTTTATCCGTTTCATCCTTCATCAATTTCTCACTTATATTGACATAAAATCTAAATATTAAGCAGCATTAAGCATTTTAAATACCATAAACGTGAAATATTCAGCATTCTATCGGTTGTGATAACGTTGAATTTGAATAAATTCCAGTGAAGTTATGAAGTTTTAAGTAGACCAACATACACCAAAATTAATTAAGGTTTTTAGTTGAGATAAAAAAGTCAGTGTTATGAGCGGGATTCGAACCCACCATCTTCGGCTTGATACGCCGCTGCTCTACCACTTGAGCTATCGTGACCTCGATCCACTCGGACACCAACCTTCCATCTCCACCCCACCTATGAATTTGCCCTCCTTTGGCCATTTTTCAAATGTCGTGTAATGGACAACTGTAATGTAAAAAATGGCAAAAAGGAAGGAAAATTTAAAAGGTGGGGCTGAGATGGAAGTTAGTGTCTACACTACCTGCTCTCTCTGAAGTCACGATAGCTCAAGTGATAGAGTAGCGGCGTATCTAGCCGAAGGTCGTGGGTTCGAATCCCGCTCTTGACACTGACTTTTTTATCTCAACTAAAAAACTTAATTAATTGTGAGATATTTCTTTAACGTTGAGATTTGAACAGGGGTTTATGGGATGTGTTTTGTCGCTTGTGGTGAGTAGAAACACCTCCTGAAATTTTCGACACTTTTCCAAAATCACCCGCACAAATACAGACAGCAGTCACTAATCCTAAATGTTAATTATTTATCAAATGGGAAAAACCTTAATTAATTGAAAGATATTAATTGGTCAAGCGGACCACGAAAACTAGTGAATACACCAAAATGACCAAATGACACATTTTTTGTTTACTATAAAAATTCTAAAAAATTTCTGGGTAGTTTCAAGAGAGTCTAATAAAATTTTATTTGAATTTTTTCAAAGTTTCAAAATATGAAAGAGCCCACACTTCACCGTTATAAAAGCACACTATTCAACAGACGCCGCAGAACAAATGACACAAAAAAAAATTTTTTATTACAAAAATTCGTTATTAAAAGCTTTAAATTGTGCTTAAAATCTTAGATACTTATGCTGGGTTTTGCTCTTTTTCTTCCTGGCTAGTTCTTGTCAACAAGACAATAAAAACAGACACATTTATTCCTTAAATTTTATGTCAGTGTAAGATAAATTAAATCCATTAGATTTCGTGGTCCGAATGACCAAATAACCTCTTTCACTTAATTAATCTTTATATAAGGTATTGGTTGAGATAAAAAAGTCAGGGTCACGAGCCGGATTCGAACCCACGACCTTCGGCTAGATACGCTGCTACTCTACCACTTGAGCCATCATGTCTTCGATCCACTCAGACACTTTTTTCCAACTTGGAGGGGAAATGCAAAAAGGTGGGTTGAAGTGGGAAGTTCGAGTAGATCGAAGTCACGATAGCTCAAGTGGTAGAGCAGCGGCGTATCGAGCCAAAGGTCGTGCGTTCGAATCCCGCTCGTGTCACTTGTTTTTTTTTTTTTCATTTCAACCAATACCTTACATAAAGATTAATTAATTGAAAGAAGTTATTTGGTCAATCGGGCCACGAATTATAATGATTCCTACAACATGTTGAATTTTTGACTCATGATTTGAGGCCACCCAGCATATCCAAGCAATACTCAAAATAATATGGAATAACACTTTTTATTATCACTTTGGGCAACGCCGGGTTATAGAGCTAGTACATAAAAAAACAGTTATTCTTCTCCAAAAATCGGACCCAACTCCCAACACAAGTGAAATTCTCATATCGAATGGCATTCCTATACGATCTCTATATAGAGCCAAGTGACAACCTTCAGTTAAAAGAAGCCATTTTTATTTTAAAAAATCAACGATCAGTCTAAGAAATCAACCTCTCATGGCCTATTCTTAATCTTCAGGTCCTCCTAAGGCCAGCTATCTCAATCGTACCCTTGATAAAATGGATCGTCTCTGCCAGTCTGAACCACAATAACTGCAATTTCCTTTGGTTGTTTTTTTATAAATTTTTCATGTCGCATGGCCAGATTCTGGTCTGAATGTTGGGATGTCCTTCTCGCCTCGCCCGCCTTTTAGCTTCGTCCAGAACTTTGTGTCCGGAAATGCAGATAACCATCACCATTTTGCCGAACGCTCCGGTTTGGATTATCTCTCATAGACCTGTAGAGTTTTTTAGGGAATTTGGGTTTAATGGAGCTAAGTTTAACTTTTTTAACTCTTATCTTACTACATTATCTATCCCGAAGCTATAAATGAAGTCCAGGATGGAAATAAGTTGGTAATTTATGCAGGAAGCAGGAGTATGTTTAGTTGGATAGTAAACAAATAAACGCGTTGTGTACAGATTACATAGAAGATGTGATAAACATCTTAGAATTTTTTTTTAAATACAAACAATGCTTTTCAAGTCCGAAGGGAGAAGTAATTGCGTTTCGAGTGAACTTTCGCACAATCTTGTGCAACATGCTTGCATTAACCGTCAAATAATAATAATAGGTGCAATTATAATATTATGCACCTAGGCCGAGTCCAACCGATGTTTTACGCTGCGAACTTATTTCAACAAAATTAAGTCCGTTCTCAGGCTTTGTACGCGGGTTACTTTCAGAGCCAATGGACCTTCACGTTCTCATAACATCTCATTCTTTTTATTCCAAAACCAAAGGATTCTCAACTTGACGTTTTACAGGTCCTAGCTGAATTTTGAATTACGATGGAAAAGTCAAGTCACCGAAAAGGTTGTAAAACTGCACGTAAACCGGTGGGTTTACTGGTCCAATAAAATTGGACACGTCCCTCACGATTCCTTGTTAAATCCTGTATCCCCAATGAAACCCTCTGAAATTCGAGAGTTTTCTGCTTTTATTTGGCTGAACTTCGTCTTGGCCACTTTTAAAACCGGTGAGCTCCTTCCATTTACTTTTGTTAGCACCTCTGTTTGCTTTATGGATTAGGAGGTAAGTTCGTATAATGGAATTACCGTCAGGATCAAATTGAATCCAAAAACTTCGATAAAAATGATGTCCGTGAAATTATTTGTTTTGTAGAATGTTATCGAGTTGCAAAAATCAACACCCAAATTCAACTTTAATCGAATTTAATAGATTATTATTATATCCACCACCTAATCCGATCATCGCAAATGTGGGATTTTAGCCATCCAGTTTCGATTTTAAGCAAAAACCCATCAAAATACTGTTTTAATTCATAGAAATTAGTATATTTTCTTGGTTTTTAACGGCTTGGTATTTTTCGTAATTAGAGATGCGGCAAAAATGTATGCACTTGAATTGGGATTTAGATGTTATAGAATTTTGGCCGGGCCCTTTTGATTTCAAGCAAATAACTACACCAATGTCCAGCTTAAATTTATAGAAATTAATTTATTTTGCCAGTTTTTAATGAACTAGTTTTTCTTTTTTGGCAGCCCGGTAAATTGGCTTCATTTGGACAGGACCGCGATATCCCATCCTTTACAGAGCTGTGATAATCCACCCATCTTATCAGTCAGGACAATTTCTCCCATTTAGGACTTTAATAAATAGAAATTAATGTTTTTTAATGAATTAATATTGCGTTTTTTGCGATTCAGGAAAAACTGCCCTGAAAGGCATTTGATATCCCGTCCTATTTGACAGGCCAATTTCTCCCATTTAGGACTTACAGAATTTTGTCCAGCCACTTTTGATTGCAATAAAAAAAACCATCAAAGTCCTGCTTTAATAAATAGAAATTACTTTATTTTCCCAGTTATCAATGGGTTGATATTGTGTTTTTTTGCGATGCAGCAAAAATTGTCTTGAAAGGCCCTGGATATCCCATCCATTCTATTTTCCAGGCCAACTTCTCCCATTTAGAATTTACAGAATTTTATCCAACTACTTTTGATTGCAATATAAAAAACATATCAATGTCCTGCTTTAATAAATAGAAATTAATTTGTTTTCTGCGATTTTAATGGATTGTATTGTATTTTTTGCGATGCAGCAAAAACTGTCCTGAAATGATTTACAACGTACAGAATGTTAGCCATATTGTAATTTAAAAAAACCACATAAAAGTCAAGTTTTAATAAGTTGAAAGTTAGTTTTTCTCGATTTAAATGGAATGGAATTGTATTTTTTGCGATGCAGCAAAACCTGCCCTGAAAGGCCCTTGAAATTCCATCCATTATATTTTCCAGGCCAATTTCTCCTATTTACAACTTACAGAATGTTAGGCATATTGTAATTTAAAAAAAACTACATCAAACTATTGATTTAATGAATAGAAATTAGTTTGTTTTCCCAGATTTTAATGGATTGGAATTGTATTTTTTGCGATGCAGCAAAAAATGCCCTGAAAAACCTTTGATATCCCATCCAACATATTTGTCAGGCCAATTCTCTCATTTAACACTTAAAGAATGTTAGGCATATTTTAATTAAAAAACTACATCAAAGTCTTGATTTAATGAATATAAATTAGTTTTTTTCCTAGTGATAAATGTATTGTTATTGTGTTTTTTTCAATGGAGCAAAAACTGCCCTGAATGTCCCTTGATATCCCATCCATCGTATTTGCAAAGACAATTTCTCCCATTTACAACTTATAGCATTTTATCCAGCCACTTTTGATTGCAATGAAAAAACATGAAAATCTTGCTTTAGTAAAAAAATTAGTTTGTCTTCCCAGTTTTTACTGGATCGATATTGCTTTTTTAGATGCAGAAAAAATACCCTGAAAAACCCTTGATATCCCATCCAACATATTTGTCAGGCCAATTTTTTCTCATTTACTACTTACAGAATGTTAAGCATAGATGGGAAGTTATGTCCGAGTGGATCGAGGTCACGATAGCTCAAGTGGTAGAGCAGCGGCGTATCAAGCCGAAGATCGTGGGTTCGAATCCCGCTCGTGCCATTGACGTTTTTATCTCAACTAAAAACCTTAATTAATTATAATATATTAATTGGTCAAGCGGACCACGAAATTAGTGAACTCATAAATACATTCATACTAGAAAAACAACAGCACCTTGACAATATTACTAAAACCGAGATACTATCGACTCTTCCCACACATCGTACTACACATAAATTACTCCCTATGCTAATCTGGCCTGTGAGTTGGTGGATATTCATTCACAGCCGCACCGACGCATACTAAACCACTCACGCTAGTAAATACAGTCCTACAATTTAAGGGATATGAACCATACGTGTGGAGTTATATACGGCTATACGCATGTATTGATTTTATGTATGCTATAAGTTTATCTTTGTGTTTGCTGTTATGCCTAAGAACTTTTGACATGTCGGCTGGCAGGTCACAGCTCCTTCTATGTGATGCTAGTTGTTCGCATTTTTCTAAGATATGCTTCACTGTTACAACCACGCCACATAGGCCGAGTGTGGCATATCCTAGTCATGTTAAAATGATCCTATTTCTCTTTTCCATGTTTTCCGGAGTCCAGGGTTTTGGTCTTGGTTTCACTGCTTTTAACTTTTCAGCCATACCACGCCAGCAGACTTGCCATTCACTCCGGCTTGACGTTTTCATTGTATTTTTTAAGTCCGCAGCCCAGCGGAGTATCCGGATCATGCGGCATTTTTGTAGCTTGTTTTGGCGCTCTGTCGGACTCTTCATTTCCGTTTAGGCCGACGTAACCCGGAATCCAAAGAAAAGCGACCTATCGATTCGTTTTTGTGAAATAAATGTTTCTCACTAACGGTTCCTTCGAGTGTTTGTTTCGTATGGCGTTGAGTGAGTCTGTACATATTACAAATTTTGATTTATTACGTTTGCTATCTCACTCAGTGGCACCGATATGGCGGTTAGTTCTGCCGTGTAGATGCTGGCCGTGCTCTAGTGAGAGATGTTTATGCCGTTTTCTCCCGTGTGCACGGCACCACCGATTATTGGTTTAGACATTAACGTTAAAATTAACAAAGAGAATGATTGTTTTCTTGCATGTTACATGCTAACTTCAAACATCGACTTTTTTTAACCTAGGAAAAGTGTAGAAATGTGTGGTGTTTAGGGACCGTTAACCAATGATTATTTGGAGATCGTGAGATGCGGTCTGGTGTGACGAAGGTATTAGAAAATCATTTTCTTTATCAAGACAACATTTCGATCTTTATTGAGATCATCTTCAGGGCCTGGGATTTACAAACATTGTTTAAATTTCACAAATACATTTAGGATTTGGTAAAGTGAATTTATACAATGCAAAATATATTTTATATTCAAACAAAGTATTTCTACTCTCTCAAAAAAAAAATCTATTTACACAATGATAGAAAATTTTAGACCCGAAAACGATGAATTTATTCAATGCTAAAAAAATTTTGATAAAAAAAATTTAATTTATACAATGCTATAAAATTTTAGATTCAATCAAAGTAGTTGTCCTCAAATAGGAAAAGTACTTTGATTGAATCCACAATTTTCTAGCATGGCATAATTCATTTTTATCTAAAATGTTCTAGGATGTATAAATTCATTTTTTTATCTAAAATTTTCTATGCTATAAAATTTTAGATTAGAAAAAAATTAATTTATACAATGCCAGAAAATTTTAGATAAAAAATAAATTATACAATGCTAGAAAATTTTAGATAAAAAAATGAATTTATACATGCTAGAACATTTTAGACTCGAAAAAAAATTATACAATGCTAGAACATTTTAGACTCGAAAAAAATAAATTTATACAATGCTAGAAAATTTTAGAAAGAAATGATTTTAAAGAATGCTAGAAAATTTTAGATTAAAAAAGATGAATTTATACAACGTTAGAAAATTTAAGATTAAATCAAAATACTTTTCTTCCTTGAGTACAAATACTTTGATTGAATCAAAAATGTATACAATGCTAAAACATTTTAGACTAAAAAAATGAATTTATACAATGCTAGAAAATTTTAGACTAAAAAAAGGAATTTATACAATGCTAGAAAATTTAGAAAAATATTAATTTATACAATGCTATANCCCTTGATATCCCATCCAACATATTTGTCAGGCCAATTTTTTCTCATTTACAACTTACAGAATGTTAGGCATATTGTAATAAAAAAAACTACATCAAAGTCTTGATTTAATGAATAGAAATTAGTTTATTTTCTTCGATTTTAATGGATTGGAATTGTATTTTTTGCGATGCAGCAAAAAATGCCCTAAAAGCCCTTGATACCCCATCCAACATATTTGTCAGGCCAGTTGCTCTCATTTAAAACTTACAGAATGTTAGGCATATTGTAATTAAAAAAAACTACATCAAAGTCTTGATTTAATGAATAGAAATTAGTTTATTTTCCCCGATTTTAATGGATTTGGTTTGTATTTTTTGGGATGCAGCCCTAAATCGCCCTTGATACCCCTCCATCATATTTGCCAGGCTAACTTCTCTCATTTACAACTTACAGAATGTTAGCTATATTGTAATAAAGAAAACCACATCAAAGTCCTGCTTTAATAAGTACAAATTAGTTTGTTTTACCAATTTTTAATAGATTGATATTGCGTTTTGGTAAAGGAGCAAAAACTGCCCTGAATGATATCCCATCCACCGTATTTGCCAGCCAATCTCTTCCACTTGGACCTTATCGTATATTTGCAAGCCAATTATGACTTTAAACAAAAACCACTTCTAAAATTCTGGTTTAATCAATATAAATTATTTCCTTTTCGTAATTTTTTTTTCTTGCTATTTCGATATTGATGACGAGGCATAAATATATGATTTGGAACACAATTTCCTACAAAGTGAATAATGAATCATTAGCCAATTGGCTTCTTTCATTTGAGTTTTAAAGAATTATATCCGACCAGCTGTGTGTTTAAGGAAAAAATCAACTCCAAATCGATACTAACGAGCATGGAATAATTCCATTGGGAGATCCCCGGGGAAAAAGCAGCCTGTTTTGTATGCATGTGTACGGTGCTGGCCGGTGAGGGGTTCTACGGAAGGCCTATTTCCCATGAGGACCCCCATTTCCCTCCCCTAAATGATGGATAGTCTCACAATCAGACACCAGCAATAATCTGTCACAACATGAACTGCCGATTTGTCAACTTGTCACGACGCCCCGACTACTTACGGGATTAACCCCTAATCAACTTACATCCAACGCCGGCTTAATGCGCTCAATTAAAGTCAACGTGCTCAAAGGTTCCTGAAGTTAAAACGCCTGCCTTCAAACTGTCTCATTTGTTTAACTCTAAATAATATGGTATTTCATTTCACTTGTGACTTCATTTCCAGAAAGCAACGTTTCAACTGCATAATCCTTCCTCTGGGGGCGTCGGCGGCCTTGCATTGTATAAATTCTTTTTTTTTCAAGTCAAAATCTCGTAGCACTGTATAAATTCATTTTTTTAATCAAAAATTTTCTAGCATTGTATAAATTCATTTTTTTAATCTAAAATTTTCTAGCATTGTATAAATTCATTTTTTTAATCTAAAATTTTCTAGCACTGTATAATTTTTTTTCGAGTGTAAAATTTTCTACCACTTGTATAAATTCATTTTGTTTAATCTAAAATTTTTTAACATGGCATAAATTCATTTTTTTTAATCTAAAATTTCATAGAATTGTATAAATTCATTTTTTTTCACATCCTACATGTATTTCTTAAATTCAAACAATGTTTGTAGGTTACCTAGGTTATGGTTTTCTCAGGACCTGAAGATGATCTCAATAAATATTGAATGGGGCATCGGTGGCCGCAACGGTTTAGGGTTGACACGGCCCTCATCACTGTAAGGTCACTGTCCGAGGTTCGAATCCAGCGGCCCGACATTCGAAACCGACATACTTACAAATGGGCTTTTTTTCAAAAACACCGGCACCCCGAGGGTTGATACGACCTCTGCTGTTGCGACGTTTTGATTTCTATTTCATCACATTATTACTGTCAATAAGGGAACAATTTTAGTGTTATATGTAAAATGGTACGTAATAATTGAGGCCATTTTCAAATTGTTTTCCTTTGACAGGGATTTATTGTTTCAGGCCAAATATAACCCGAGTCGTTTTCGTTTTATCTTGTCCGAAGTTGTAATTCTGGGCTAATTAATTGATTTATAGCTCGGATACCTCCTTTACGTGAGCCTAATCTTGATTTACGGTGTGTCCATCGCTTTGTTGCTATTCGGCCCTCGTTTCCTGGCCTAACGCAACCCCTCCTCTTGGGAAAAGTACGTTCGACGTTTATTTCGTTTTATATTCAAAGCTGGATGGCCACGTGCCGTTCGACACGCACTTACATCACGAAAATTTGCTTCGTTTTGAATTTCGTACCTTATACATTGTAAAAAAAACTGCAATATTTTGGTATTTTCGTATATTATTGACTTTTCATCATTCTCAAGTTCTTCAAGGTTTTTAAAGTAATTTTTGGTTCAATATTTTTTAAAATAAATTTAAGATTTACGATGCAACATATCATAAAATATTATATAATAAAAACAAATATAAAGATGAGAAGATTTTTGGTAAGGTCACGACAGAACGACCATTCGTTCGTTTTTGCCGAGTTTTCGACGACTATATCGTCATCATCAGGGCGTATTTATTATAGGAAAATATAGCAGTACAATCAATTAATTAACCTTTATGTAACGTATTGGTGGAGATAAAAAAGACAGTGTCACGAGCGGGATTCGAACCCACGACCTTCGGCTAGATATGCCGCTGCGCTACCACTTGAGCTAACGTGACCTCGATCCACTCAGACACTAACTTCCCATCTCAACCCCACCTTTTGAATTTTCCCTCGTTTTTGTCATTTTTCAAATATCGTGTAATCTTTTTGATTCTCGGCGACAAATGAAATGTCCACGGAGAGCTTTAGTGGAGGTATACTTCATTTGAACTTATTAAATTCATTAGATATCGTGGTCCGACTGATCAAATAACTACTTTCAATAAGTTAATCTTTATGTAAGATATTGGTTTAGATAAAAAATGAAAAATGGCAAAAAGGAGAGAAAATCCGAAAGGTGGGGTTGAGATGGGTTGGTGTCCGAGTGGATCGAAGTCACGATAACTCAAGTGGTTAGAGCAGCGGCGTATCAAGCCGAAGGTCGTGGGTTCGAAGCACGCTCGGGACACTAAATTTTTCATTTCAACCCAAATCGTACATAAAAATGTGTAGTGTTTAGTGACCGTTAGTTAATGATTATTTGGATAACGTGAGATGCGGTCTGGTGTGACGTAGGTTTTAGAAAAGCATTTTTTTTATCGTGCCAACGTTTCGATCATTATTAATTCATTTTTTTACGAGGTTTCGCAACAGCAGAGGTCATATAAACCCTGAGGGTGCCAGTGTTTGTAAAAAAAGCGCATTTGTAAGTACGTCGGTTTCGAATGCCGGGCCGCTGGATTCGAACCCGGGACCTTTACTTTACAGGGATGAGCGACTTGTCAACGCCTAAACCGTTGCGTCCACCGACGACTCTTCGATCTTTATTGAGATCATCTTCAGGGCCTGAAAAAATTATAACCTAGGATAACAATACAATGTTAGAAAATTTTACATTAAAAAAATGAATTTATGCAATGATAGAAAATTTTAGATTTAAAAAAATGAATTTATATAGTGCTAGAAAATTTTAGAATAAAAAATGGATTTATAAAATGCTAAAAAATTTTAGATTATCAAAAAGAATTTATACAGTGCTAGAAAATTTTAGAATAAAAAAAATGGATTTATAAATAGTTAGAAAATTTCAGAATAAAAAAATGGATTTATAAAATGCTAGAAAATTTTAGATTAAAAAAATGAATTTATACAACGCTCGAAAAATTTTAAATTAAAAAAATTAATTTATACAATTCTACAAAATTTTAGATTAAAAAAATGTATTTATGCAATGCTAGAAAATTTTAGATAAAAAAAAGAATTTATCCAGTGCTAGAAAATGTTCGATAAAAAATGAATTTATACCATGCTAGAAAATTTTAGATTGAAAAAAATTAATTTATACAATGCTAAAAAATTTTAGACTAAAAAAAATTAATTTATACAACGCTAAAAAATTTTAGATTAAAAAAAATTAATTATACAACGCTAAAAAAATTTAGATTAAAAAACATGAATTTATGCAATGCTAGAAAATTTTAGATTAAAAAATGAATTTTTAGTGCTAGAAAATTTTAGATAAAAAAAAAGAATTTATCCAGTGCTAGAAAATTTTCGATAAAAAATGAATTTATACAATGCTAGAAAATTTTAGATTAAAAAAAAATAATTTATACAATGCTAGAAAATTTTAGATTAAAAAAATTAATTTATACAATGCTAAAAAATTTAGATTAAAAAACATGAATTTATGCAATGCTAGAAAATTTTAGATTAAAAAATGAATTTTTACAATGGTAGAAAATTTTAGATTAAAAAAAATGAATTTATACAATTCTAGAAAATTTTAGTTTAAAAAAATGAATTTATACAATGCTAGAAAATTAGATAAAAAAATGAATTTATGTAGTGCTAGAAAATTTTAGAATAAAAAATGGATTTATCAAATGCTAGACAATTTTAGATTTAAAAAATGAATTTATACAATGCTAGACAATTTTAAATTTAAAAAATGAATTTATACAATGCTAGAAAATTTAGATTAAAAAAATGAGTTTATACAATGCTATAAAATTTTAGATAAAAAAATGAATTTTTACAATGGTAGAAAATTTTAGATTTAAAAAAATGAATTTATACAATGGTAAAAAAAATTTAGATTAAAATTATTGTTTATTAATTAATTATTGTTAATTATTAATTATTATATTGCTGCTTACATAAAAAGATTATTGAATTGCAAGAAGTAATTTGGCCAATAGTCTACGAAATATAATGGAGTTTAATTTACGAACAATTATCCTTACATAGTTATTTATTTCATGACAAATAAACCATAAGGTATGTAACATCTATTATCGAGGTCATCAAAATCCTAGGCGAAATTCATTTGTAAAATACATGTGATACTGATTGTAAATTTCATCTATTATCAGACCCGTTAAAAAAAACCGGTGATTCACGGACAGAAAAGTACGAAGTAGGAAAAAAAAGAACCACCGCGATGTAGATAACACGATCGCCTGTTCGGGCCATTCATACTGAAGTGGAGGGCATTAATTCAGATCGCGTGACCAAATTTTACCTAATTCCAGGCCACATTTTTCCACTTATTCTAGGAGTGGGCTGTTTGAAAGGAAGGAAAATCAAATTATAACAGGAATATCCATCTTTCGAGAAGAAGAAAATCTAAATCGATAGAGATGTTTTATATTCTGGATGCTGTCACTTGGCCGTGTAAAATAAATAATGAGAAAACACACACCACAATAAAAATAAAACAAAGAAGACTTTCAGCAACTTTGAATTCAAATGATTAAATGAACAAAAAAAAGAGCCAAAATAAAATAATTTTAACGACAAGTCTGAACTCAACATTACTCTTACTTAAAAGTAGAAAAATGTCACTTCATATTTTAATTTAATTCATCAGATTAGCTATAAAAAGCTTTTTGCTTAAAAATTTGTCAAAACATTAATGAAGAAAAGAAAGAATTCCTGAAAATGGAAAATATATACTCATCTTTAGAAAAAATATGATTCAGTTGTTTTCGTTGGAAGAAAAATGAATATAAATAATAATTTCAATTAATTATTCTTTTTATTATGTTTTGGTTGAGATGAAAAGTTAGTGTCACGAGCGGGATTCGAACCCACGACCTTCGGCTCAATACGCCGCTGCTCTAACCGGCTCTAACTCTAGCTCGAAGGAGGGAAAATTCAAAAGGTGTGGTTGAGATGGGAAGTGTCCGAGTGGATCGAGGTCACGTTAGCTCAGGTTAGAGCAGCGGTGTACTGAGTCCAAGGTCGTGGGTTCGAATCCCGCTTGTGACAAAAACTTTTTTATCTCAACCAAGACCTTATAAGAAGAATAATTAATTGAAATAATTAATATTGTCAATTGGACCACTAAATGGATAAATAATATTCCAACTTGTACTGCTAAAAGGCTAATTTTGCATATCACGAAGACTGTAATAGTCTAAAGTTGCCATTAGGGACAAAGTAGAACAGAAAAAAATGCAAGTTGACAACATTTCTAACGTCAGGGTTATAAGCAGGGTGAGACGAAAACTTAATATTCCTCTTTTCTTATTTGGTAATTTGCCGTGTTTGGATAAAGATAAAACTAGAAGAACTCTAACTCTACCTAACATACACATGCGTTCTCCTTGCAATTTAAAATCGATGAGGCAAAAATGATCATGCAAATAAAAAAAAAATTGTGTATCCAACCCAAAAACATATCTAAGTTAAAATTTAAATCCTCATATTTATAAATGAAACTCGACAATATTTATAAAAGATTAAGTAAAATCCTACCAACTATTATAGTCCGACTCAGGCCAATGGTAGGGATATAAGCAGGGCGAGGTACGATGTTTACTATTTTCTTTTTCCAACGCATAAGATGTTTATGAACTTGGAAGGTTTGCTATGTTTGGTTAATTGAAAAATATATACCTTCTATCGAGCTGTTAGCATAAACCCCAAAATCAATATCCATGCCATCTGCGACGAGCTCAATAATGCAAGCCACACTCTCTCTCTTTTTTAAATGGTTTGCTGATCGAAATTTTTTCTGTTCAATAAATCTAGTGTTTATTTGTCTTAGTATGTTTTATAATTTATATTTTTACAATAAAAAGAGTGTTTTTTACCGTGTGGAAAAATATTGAATAGAAAAAAAGAGCTGGGGTTGAAATATTAGGCAATAAGGATGATGTCGATAAAAAAATGAAGGCTAAATGGAAATTAAACCACTCCCAAGGAGGCATAAAACCGCGTCAATTTGTTTAAAAATTACCCACGCTGAGCGGAAAGGTTAGCCAAACCAGTCGATTCTTCTACGCTAAAAGGTATAATCATTCACTAAGTTCACAGCAATAAAATCCAATGAAAAATCATTTAGTCAGAATTAAAATAAACGAATTACATAATTATAGAGGCTGTCGGGGGAGAAAATCCTAATAAGGGGGAAGGAGAGATTGCGTCATGTTCAAATTGAGGATGCGACGCGAGCAAGAGCAAACAGTCAGCAGTGAAAGTGCCCTTGGGTCTTGACACACATCTGTTTCATCGATGCCCGTTTTCCTTCCTCGACAATGCCTCCTCGTCATCCGGCATCGTACCGATCCGCCTTTTCTTCCGACGTCTTTTCGCGTAAAACTGCTCACGATCTCTTGTGTCGTAATGCCCGATGAAACATAAAGAGCATATTTCAATTGGCAAAATCTAGGAGAGATCGCCTTTCATTCTAGGCCCTTTCATTCGAGCCAACAATTTTCCCCTGTCGGTTTAGATTATAACTTATTGAATTGCTATTGACTTCTTTGTGTCATCGATAATCATAATTTCATGTATTAATACTCATCATATGACAGATTTTTATATCAGTAGATTTTATCATCTCATTCTAACTTTAACTTTTTTACCTTATAAATTCATAGGAAAAAACTATACACTATCTGTTCTTGAAAAACAAAAAAAAATGTTCTCTCTTATTATTAGAATTTTAAACAGACAGACAGACAGATAGATAGATGGGTACATAGATATAAATACATAGATGAAAAAGAGCATAACGAGGTAGATTGATAGATAGATAGATAGAGATATAGAAAAATAGATAGATAGATAGATAGGTACATAGACAGATAGATAGATATACAGAGATAGAGATAGATAGATAAATAGATAGATAGATAGATAGATAGATAGATAGATAGATAGATAGGTACATAGACAGATAGATATACAGAGATAGAGATAGATAGATAAATAGATAGATAGATAGATAGAGATAGAGATAGAGCTAGATAGATAGATAGATAGATAGATAAATAGATAGATAGATAGATAGATAGATAGATAGATAGATAGATAGATAGATAGATAGATAGATAGATTGATTGATTGATTGATTGAGAGAGAGAGAGAGAGAGAGAGAGAGAGAGAGAGAGAGAGTCAGATAGAGATAGAGTTAGAGAGATATAGACAGATAGATAGTTATACAGAGATAGAGATAAATAGATAGATAGACAGATAGAAAGATAGATATAAAGAGAGATATATAGAGATAGAAATAGAGATAAATAGATAGATAGAGATAGAAATAGACAAATAGGCAGATAGATATACAGACATAGAGATAAAGATAGATAAATAGGCAGATAGCTAGATAGTTAGATATACAGAGATAGATATAAATTGATAGACAGATATATAGATAGATAGACAGAGAGGGAGATAGATAGAGATAGAGATAGAGCTAGATAGATAGAGATAGACGTAGAGATAGATAGATAGATAGATAGATAGATAGATAGATAGATAGATAGATAGATAGATAGATAGATAGATAGATAGATAGATAGATAGATAGATAGATTGATTGATTGATTGATTGATTGATTGATTGATTGATTGATTGAGAGAGAGAGAGAGAGTGAGTGAGAGAGAGAGAGAGTGGGCGATATAAAATGAATATTTTTTTTATTTAAAAATATTCTATGTACAATGATAAAACTGTCTTATACAATAAAATGACAAAAATTTTGTATATGTAAACGCAAGTCCAAAGAGGCAAGATCTGTCATAACCTCGAACATCTTCTATTTGTATATATACAAAATAATGAAATATTACGACTTACATTACGTAGAACGTGTTACAACGCTTGGAGTATTTATGTAAAATCTGTACTAAATGGAAAATAGTTGGAAGAAGTAAGATCCGGTGTACATGTTTGCTAGGGTAGAAATTATAAATCTTAGGACAATTCTTTGATCAAGCAAAAAAAATTTCAAAAGTCTAAAAATCTACAGTCCAGTTTAGATAAATTATTCCAAAAGTTTTGTTCTTTTATTTTTTTATATTAGTAACACATAATTTTTCCAATTCTTTGAGAACATATATTTAATACATATTGCTGAAATCACCATTGATATCTGTTGTCCTACGTTTATTTTTAAATATTGTAATATATTTTGCATCAGTCTGTATGGACTTTAGCCCTCCAGCCATTTAAACCAGTCCCATTGGAACTGCAAATAATAGATAGACAGATAGATAGATAGATAGATAGAGAGAGTGAGTGAAAGAGAAAGTGAGAGGGAGGGAGAAAGAAAGATTGAGATTGAGAAATTCAAAGAGCGAGAGATAATAACATAGTTAGATGGAGAGAAATAGAGACAAAAAGTATGTTAGAGAGAAAGTGGGAGATAGAAAAAGGAATTGATATAAATATAGGATAATTGAGTGATAGAGGGAGAGATAGAGAGAGAAAGAGAGAGAGAGAGAGAGAGAGAGAGAGAGAGAGAGAGAGTGTGAGTGGGCGATATAAAATGAATATTTTTTTTATTTAAAAATATTCTATGTACAATGATAAAACTGTCTTATACAATAAAATGAGAGAGTTGGGGAGGGTTAGAGAAAGAAAAAACTCATTGAGGAAGTGTTAATACATTGATATACAGAATGGAAAAAGAGAGAGAAGATAAAGAGGTAAAATATACAGAATGCTAGAAAACTTAGAAGAGATCGATAAATAGATAGATAGATAAGGAGATAGATCGGCACAGTGAGAGAAAGGTATAAAGACTCAAAAAGTTAGAGTAAGAGAGAAAGGGTGAGAAATTAGGAGAGAACTCTTTTTTGCACATATACCGTGATGATGAAATAGTGCAGACCACCATCAAACGGCGAGACTGAACGACGCCTATTAACAAATGGGATGACTCCAGTTTCGCCACTCGAGACCGTTTCGTCACCAATTGGGACCGATTCTCTACTTTGGCGTGTTCGGTTCTTCCCATCTTCCTCATTTATCTCTGGTTTCGATCAGCCCCGATTACGGCTTTTCGACGTTTCCCTCGAGGTTGGAAGTTGCGAAGCAAGTGTACCGTTCGAAAGCGCTCGTGAAAAGCGTGTTGAAACAATTGATAGTTGGGATACAACCAAGGAGCCGGTTCCCAGTCTTTCAGCGGAAGTGTTTCTCAACGCCTTCCGTCCCTTTGAATACATTAAAAAACAGATCGTGCCCTCTTGAAAATCGATGTTCCAAATAGAAAAATGTTCTAAGAGCTAGTCATTTACATTTATCGCAATTCTTCAGGGAATGACTACCGTTAGCGTGGCAGATGTACCAAGTCATGAATTTTAATAAATGAAATGCCACCGTCTTTTAAAGCATGAAGGTTTCTTATGAACTAACACAACAATTAATATATACTAAGCCCACTGCTTTTTTTGTTATACGTTGCAGATGTAGAAAATATAATAACACAAAATGTTGAAATTATTCAACTGGCGGACGACATATGCGTCTATTCTACTCACAAATCTGCGGCAATAGAGGCCTTGGATTCGACGGTGATAAACTTACTGAACTGGACATACACCAACGGATTAATTATTTTTGAAGAAAAATCAAAAATATGTTATTTTACAAGATCCATGAAATCTACTCGTCCCGATGAACCTGGGTGAAAAATCATTTCCGGTGGTTAATGAAGTCAAATTTCTTGGATTAGTATTGGATCATAAGTTACCATGGAACAGCCAGAGAAATTTTATAATCCACTGAAATGTATTTCAGGATATGCTAACCCTACAATCAGCTTACTTTACTACAAACCAACAATTAGATCTATAATTGACTTTGGATCAATTTATTACGGACAAGCTTCTAGATCAAAATTTAAAAACTTGGACATCATACAGCACAAATCTCTTAAAATTTGTATGGGGTCTCTTAAGAGCACCCCCAATGATGTCATTAAAGCTCAATGTAACGATGTGTTGCGCCAAATGATGAAAAACATCACTTTCTCAGCGCATCTGTGATTTGTCCATAATAAATCTAACAAAAAAATATCGGCAAAAGAAAAAACCTCCACCGATTACCATGAGTTTTACTTCTATGTCAAATTTTCAAGAAAAAATCGAACAAAGTTTTCCAATTTTCCAATTTTCTCTACAGAACTAAAAATAATTAGAAACCTCATTAATTGCTATATACTAAAAGACTACTCCAATTTTGAAAAATGGCAAAAAGGAGGGAAAATTCAAAAGGTGGGGTTGAGATGGGAAGTTACTGTTCAAGCGGATCAAGGTCACGATAGCTCAAGTGGTAGAGCAGCGGCGTATCAAGCCGAAGATCGTGGGTTCGAATCCCGCTCGTGCCGTTGACTTTTTTATCTCAACTTAAAACCTTAATTAATAGAAAAATAATAATTGGTTTTAATTAATTTTAGAATATTTTGTTTCTCAACGTTACTAATTATTATTTTTAATCACTTCCCAGATATTCATGTATTTGGCCTTCAAATTTAAATTTTCTATCATTCTTAATATTAACGAAATTGAGAAGAATTTTGGAATTGATAAGAAAATGGTTGTTTGTCAACTAGTGCGTCCATGGTTTCGGAAATTTTAAGTTTTAATGATGCAGGAAAAGCCTTAGAACTTTATTAGAAAATGTAATTTTTTCAGCGGCGTATCTAGCCGAAGATCGTGGGTTCGAATCCCGCTCGTGCCATGACTTTTTTATCTCAACTAAAAACCTTAATTAATTGTAAGATATTAATTGGTCAAGCGGACCACGAAACTAGTGAATTTAATAAGTTTAAAAGGAAGTATACTTCACTAAAGCTCTCCGCGGCCATTTCACTTGTTCGCCCAGAATCACATAGATTACACGACCTTTGAAAAATGGCAAAAAGGAGGGAAAATTCAAAAGGTGGGATTTGAGATGGGAAGTTAGTATCCGAGTGGATCGAAGTGGTAGAGTAGCGGCGTATCTAAGGTCCTGGGTTCGAATCCCGCTCGTGACGCTGACTTTTTTTTATCTCAACTAAAAACCTTAATTAATTGAAACTGTTAACAATTTTTCAACTTAAAAAAATCTCTTTCGTGTGGATTAAAGGACATATGGGCGTATACACAGAAATAGCACAGAATAACCCACCCCTAAAATCATAAATATCCCTTATACAGACCTTTTTCAAATATTGGAAACAAGAATTCAAATAGAATGGCAAATTGAAATCCACTTGTGAAAATAAAACCGTGCTTTGACAAACTAGCCATGGCAAAAAAAAGACATAACCACCATCGATTAAGAGCAAACCAAAGCATCTTCACAAGATTGGCATAAAACAACAACTCTAATTGCGGCACATGCGGAATAAAGGAGGACGTAACGCACATAATGTTTCACTGTAGCCAACAGTCGGCCAGAAATAAATTCTAACAGGATCTGGAGGAAGAAGAGGGGCGGCCGCGGTAGCCGAGTGGTTAAGGCGTGAGACTCTCGGCTAGTAGATCCCGCGGTCGTGGGTTCGATCCCCACCGTCGCCTCTGAATTTTTTCTGACTCCTAAGGAGACCGGGGCCGCAATTGAAAAGAAACTGACACGGCACTCATCAATGGAAGGGGCGGGATCGGATCTCAGCGACCCTGAATTTGGTCCCGACCCCCTTCAAAAATTAGTTTCTTCGATAGAATTCCGGGGGTCAAATTCACACTTGTGTTGCGAGCCCTCAAAAAATGGAGCCTGGGATTAAGTACAATAAGCTGAACAGCTGCAGTGCTCAAGAGGGAACTCCTCCAGTTCCTGGTATCCATTGTAAAAAAAAAACATGCCTGTGTAATTGTTTGATGCAAAAAAAAAATCTTTAGATGGGTCGATATTATAAGAACTCATAGGAATTTATACGTAAAATAGGCTGTAACTATAAAATGATAACATCAATTTTTAGATAGAAATCATCTAGAAGAAACTATGAGGAAATAAATCATTAACCGCTGATTATGATTGAAAACAATACGTCAACTTATATAACTTTTCTATTCTCCGAAATCAATCATTGATGTAATTGCATTTTGGATCGATTTTCTGCTGCTTGACACGTTTCACTTGGCCATATGCCACATCATGATCCAAACTCGACAGGATATATCGAAAGCTCGATAACCCCCTAGTGGTAGCATGCAAATCCTAGCTTTACATGGAATAATTCATCACTATAGATCAATAAAGGACGCGATGATAAAGGTTTATTATATAGATCATCAGGCAATTTGCAATTCTGAACCAAAAACCATAAAAATAAATTCCTCGCAGGACAGCGAGAATCAAGATTTGAAGACAATTCCCCGTGATATTTATTTTATAAATTAAACGAATTTGATTACGGTGATTAATTACTGCTCGATTATAAAAACATGCATTCATCTAAAGTTTAATAACATACTTATTAATTTTAATTGCGAATTTGTTCTTTTTCTCAAGCTAGGCGGTTTCCTAGATGAACTTACATAACTTGACCCACTTTCGTCGAATATTATTAAAATAATTAAACAAGGAAAGGAAAATATGCCTTAGGCATTTCACCCGAGGAAAATCAGGATTTTCTAGGTTATATTTATTGCCTAGGTAACAATTTAATTTTCTGATATACTTACAAAAAGCTATAAAGCTTGGTTTTAGAAGAATGAAGAAAATAAGGTGGACAAACCATTAGGATTATATCTGATGAGGTATTTACTTGGTATCTTTCCAAATAACGAAACGGTCTATTACATCGAATACCGTTTTTTTGTTCAACTTTGCGGAAAATTGGCGAAGAAAGCGGATTTGTTATTAGTTATGACATATTTTATTGATAGAAAAAACTTTAATGCCCGGCTTACCTAACGATCGAATGTTTGGTGAAACTGGATGGGAAATACTATCTTGACCTATCTTTTAATAAATAAACATAAATAATTCGGTTATAATAAAGAGATAAATTGTTCTTTATACGAATTCGTACATACAAGTCAAACATTTTCAAATGGGATAGGAATAAACATTTTGCCTCTCCCTGTTTATAACCCTGATATTGAATTAATGTAATTACTCTACATATACCCACCACAATATATTTCCTGATCCCTTTGTCCTTAAAACCATTTTTTTAATTTTTCTAGCTATTTCTTTCCATATGAAACGTAGCATTAAGACAAAATTTGTAAATATAAGAAAAAGATTTTCTTGCCTTACCCCGCTAATAACTCTGAGATAGAATTGCACAATTTTTTTTTATTATTGACATCTAAGAACGAGTATAGGAATAAATACAAGACAACACACAAAACTAAAATTTTAAAATGGAAGGAATACAAATGTTTTCACTCCCTGCTTATAACCCTGATAATGAATTAATATAATAACTCTACATTTGAGAATCCCAATATATCTCCTTGTTACTATGTCCTTAAAACCATTTTTCAGATTGTTCTAGATTTTCTTTTCATATGAAACGTAGCATCAAGGCAAAATTTGTAAATATTTAAGAAAAAAATTTTCTTGCCTTATCCGCTTATAAATCTGACAGCGAATTGCACAAAAATTTTTTATAATTATTGACATCTAAGAACGAGTGTAGGAATAAATACAAGACAACAGACAAAACTAAAAATTTTAAATTGGGAAGAAATACAAATGTTGTCTCTTCCTGCTTATAATCCTGATAATGAATTAAAGTAATAACTCTACATTTGAGGATCTTAATACATTTCCTTACTCCTTTGGCCTTAAAACAATTTATTAGATTGTTCTAGCTTTTCTTTAAGTTTTTTCTTTTTTTCGGTACCGTAGCATCAAGGGGAAATTTGCAATAAGGACGGGATAATCATCTTGCCTCACCCTGTTTATAACCCTAATATTGAATTAATGTAATAACTCTACATCTGAAAATCTTAATATATTTCCTTATAACTATGTCCTCAAAACAATTTTTTAGATTGTTCTAGCTTTTCTTTAGGCTTCAAATGGGATAGAAATAAACATTTTGCCTCTCCCTGTTTATAACCCTGATAATAAATTAACGTAATAANGCTTTTCTTTAGGATCTTTCTTTCTATCTGAACCGTAGCATCAAGGCGAAATTTGTAATATGGAAGTAATAATCTTGTCTCACCCTGTTTATAACATATATTATATTTCACCCAAGTTTCATAATTAATGCCGTCTTTTGATTATAAATATGTCGACTTCGAAGTTCATTTCCAATCTTAGTCTGTGAAAACCATTTTCATTGTTCAGGCTCTTTTTATATTATGTAACACTGCTTGTAGTTTGAAATGTTGTTAATTTGTTAGCAAATTCATATTTTTTATGTACGCATACATGTTTTTCTGTTTCAGGTATGACAGTTTTTAATTAATAGTGATCCTGTAGGACGATGAAGTGTTATGTTAAACTAAGCATATCATCTCTCTGTTTTCCATTGTTTATCTTCACCAAATTAAATTGTAAATTGGGAAGGAATACCAATTTTGTCTCTCCCTGCTTATAACCCTGATAATGAATTAACGTAATAACTCTACATTTGAGGATCTTAATATATTTCCTTATTTCTTTGTCCTCACAACCTTATTTTAGATTGTTCTAGCTTTTCTTTAGGATCTTTCTTTCTATCTGAACCGTAGCATCAAGGCGAAATTTGTAATATGGAAGGAATAATCTTGTCTCACCCTGTTTATAACCCTGATATNACGAGTGTAGGAAGACAACAAGTGCAAGACAACACAGAAAACTAAAATTTTAAAATGGGAAGGAATACAAATTTTGTCTCTCCCTGCTTATAACCCTAATAATGAATTAATGTAATAACTCTACATTTGAGAATCTTAATATATTTCCTTATTCCTATGTGAAAACCATTTTTAGATTATTCTAGTTTTTCTTTTCATATGAAACATAGCATGACGGCAAAATTTGTAAATATTTGAGAAAAAATTTTCTTGACACCCCGCTTATAAACCTGACATCGCTTGAACAAAAAATTTTATAATTATTGAAATCTAAGAACGAGTGTAGGAATAAATACAAGACAATAACCAAAACTAAAAATTTTAAAATGGAAGGAATACAAATTTTGTCTCTCCCTGCTTATAACCCTGATAATGAATTAATGTAATAACTCTACATTTGAGAATCCCAATATATCTCCTTATTTCTTTGTCCTCACAACCTTATTTTAGATTGTTCTAGCTTTTCTTTAGGATCTTTCTTTCTATCTGAACCGTAGCATCAAGGCGAAATTTGTAATATGGAAGGAATAATCTTGTCTCACCCTGTTTATAACCCTGATATTGAATTAATGTAATAAGTCTACATCTGAAAATCTTAATATATTTCCTTATTACTATGTCCTCAAAAACATTTTTTGGATTGCTCTAGCTTTTCTTTAGGCTTCAAATGGGATAGAAATAAACATTTTGCCTCTCCCTGTTTATAACCCTGATAATAAATTAATGTAATAACTCTACATACGCGTTCCTTAATATATTCCTGATCTCTTTTTCCTTAAAATCATTTTTTGAATTGTTGTAGCTCTTTCTTTTCATATGAAACATAGCATAATGGCAAAATTTGTAAATATGTAAGAATAAAATTTGTAGTCTTACCTCGCTTATAAACGTAAAATCGAATTGCACTATTTTTAGTTATTGACGTCTAAGAACGAGAATAGAAATAAATACAAACCAACACAAAAAACCTAAATTTTAAATTGGGAAGGAACACAAATTTTGTCTCTCCCTGCTTATAACCCTGATAATGAATTAATGTAATAACTGTACATACGCAAACCTTAATATATTCCTGATCGCTTTGTCCTTAAAACCATTTTTTTAAATTATTCTAGCTCTTTCTTTTCATATGAAACAAAGGCAAAATGTATAAAAAGAAAATTTTCTTGCCTTACATCGTTTATAATCCTGACATTGAATTGCTCAAAAAATTTTATAATTATTGCAATCTAAGAAGGAGTATTGAAATAAATACAAGACAACACACAAGACTAAAATTACAGGATGGGAAGGAATAACAATTTTGCCTCTCCCTGCTTATAACCCTGATATTGAATTAATGTAATAAAATGTAAATAACTCTATCTAACTATACAAACCTCAATCGTTTTCCTTATTCCTATGTTCATTTTTTAGATTATTCTAGCTTTTCTTTAGGATCTTTCATTTTTTTTAACCGTAGCGTCAAGGCGAAATTTGCAATATGGATGGGATAATCATCTTGCCTCACCCTATTTATAACCCTGATATTGAATTAATGTAATAATTTTACATACGCAAACCTTAATATATCCCTTTGTCCTTAAAACCATTTTTTTTAATTGTTCAAACTCTTTTTTTTTCATATGAAACAGCATCAAGCCAAAATTTCTAAACAGAAAATTTCCTTGCCTTACACCGCTTATAAACCTGACATCGAATTGCACAAAAAAAATATAATTATTGACATCTAAGAACGAGTATAGAAATAAATATAAAACAGCACACATAACTAAAATTAGAGAATGGAAAGGAATACAAATCTTGCCTCACCCTGTTTATGACCCTGATATTGAATTAATTTAATAACTCTACATACGGGAACCTTAATATATTCCTGATCCCTTTGTCCTTAAAACCATTTTTTTATTGTTGTAACTCTTTCTTTCCGTATGAAACATAGCATCAAGGCAAAATTTATAGAAAGATAATTTTCTTGCCCTACCGCTTATAAACCGACATTGAATTGCACAAAAAAATTTATAATTATTCACATCTAAGAACGACTATAGGAATAAATACAAGAAAAACACAGTAAAATAAAATTTTAAAATGGGAAAGAATACAAATTGTGTCTCTCCCTGCTTATAACCCTGACATCAAATTGCACCGAATGTTTTATAATAATTGACATCTTCGAACGAGTATAGAAATACATACAAGACAACACACAAAACTAAAATTTTAGAATGGGAAGGAATAACAATTTTGCCTCTACCTGCTTATAACCCTGATATTGAATTATTGTAATAAAATGTAAATAACTCTACATATACAAACCTCAAATTTTTCCTTATTCCTATGTCAAACCATTTTTTAGATTATTCTAGCTTTTTTTAGGATCTTTCATTTTTTTCTGAACCGTAGCGTCAAGACGAAATTTTCAATATGGAAGGAATAATCTTGCCTCACCCTGTTTATAACCCTAATATTTGATTTCACCCAATGTGTTATTATTATTGGCGTCTTTTGGTTATAAATATTCAAAGTTAACTTCCAACATCCAACTTCCAACTCTTCTTTTATTGTGTAACACTGTTTGAAGTTTGAAATATTGTTAATTTGTTAGGAAATTCATTATTTTTTTATTTTTGCATACATGTATTGCGGTTTTATGTATGACTTTTTTTAAATTAATAGTGATCTTGTAAGACGATGTAGTGTTTTGTTAAATTAAGCATATCTTCTATCTGTTCTCCATTGTTTACCATCAAAACCCATATCCACCACATCGTTGCTTTCTCACTTTTTCGAGGCAAGACGACAGGCTTAATCACTTCCGAATATTCTTACCGAAAGGAAACGCCCAATTAATAAACCCCGAAAAGGTGTAAAATTTATTGTCGGGCGTTTTCCCATGTCTGGTATGTCGGCGAGGCGGATAATTGAATGTGAGAGAACGGGCCGGGGTCGTACAATAGACTTTCATTAGAAAACACTTTCGTTCAATGGTCCATCTGCGGTTTGTTCGTGTTTTTTTCTCTCTTTTTTAAAAGACGGAATCTCCTTTCACGTAAGATACCGAGCACCTTACGAAACCGCGCTTGCACAGGGCTTTAATAAAAGCACATCCCTGTTTTGCGGAAAGATCAACTCGGAAGCCCGTGAAAGATCACGCCGCGTCCGGGTCGAAAGCTCGCGATTCAGTAAACATTTTAATGCCGGTATGAGCTTTTTAGAGATCCTTATTGTTTACAGACAAAAATGGGAACTTTCACCAATCTACGTCGGAGAGTGATGGCATCTTGAACTTGCAAATAAGGAAATGAGGTCAAGAACATTTAAAATCGCATTAATAAACTTCCTAGGTACAAGATTTACATTATAAAAATACTCCAGAAGAAAATCATTTACTCAACTTCAATCAGCAAAACTGTCATATCATTTCGAACACCGAATAATTTAACCGATTAGCAGACAAATCAAAAATTAATCGCTTTTCCCAAAATTTACAATTAAATATTTAATTTAAAAAAATCAGTATAAAACTGTCAACCATTACAATCATTTCAGCAGTTAAGACCAGATTTTACAAGTAAGAAAATAACAAACAAATAGTACAATAAAGACCTCTAAAAAGAAAATTTTTATAATAATATATATTTTAGGAAATAAAGCACCAAAAAAAATGTTATAAAGTTAATAAAATATTTTTCAATCAATTAATATTTATGAAAGGTATTGGTTAGGAAAAAGTCAGTGTCACGAGCGGGATTCGAACCCACGACGTTTGGCTCAAAACGTCGCCACTGCTCTAACCACTTGATCCTGATTTCGATCCGTTCGGACACTAACTTACCATCTCAACCTCACCTCTCGAATTTTCCCTCCTTTTGGCCATTTTTCAAATGTGTAATCTATTGATGACTTTTTTATCTTAACCAACACCTTTCATAAATATTTATTAATTGAAAAATATTTTATTAACTTGATAACATTTTTTTCTTGGCTCTTTATATCCTAAAATATATATTGTTATAAAAATTTTCTTTTTATAGATTTTTATTGTACTACTTCTTTGTTGTTATCTTAGTTGAGATAAAAAAGTTTGTGTCACAAGCGGGATTCGAACCCACGACCTTGGTCTCTAACCACTTGAGTTATATTGACTTTGAGCTAGATTTAGAGCCGGTTAGAGCAGCGGCGTATTAAGCCGAAGGTCGTGGGTTCGAATCCCGTCGTGACACTGGCTTTTTTATCTTAACCAATACCTTTCATAAATATTAATTAATGGAAAAATGTTAATTGGTCAATCGGACGACGAACTGTAATAAATTTAATAAAATATTCCAATCACAGGATACATTTGTAGGTACCAAAATGAAAATTAAACACATTTAAAAATATATAAAAAAGTATGCTCTCCTGTTTTACCTGATGTGGTCCGAACATCCAATGAAGTTTGGCATGAAAGTCTGATGTATAAAATTTAAAAAAACTACATTCGAGTTACTGAAAATTGATTCACTCCTATCTTTACTGATAGGTATTTCCGAATAGAGCAAAAAGAGGATTCGGAACTCAACTGGATCCATGCTGGAGTACCAAAAGTGGTTCCCTTAACATACCTTACATTCGTGCCGTGCGGTTCTCTACTCCATCCGACTTCACCTCGACGTCTAGAACAAATATTCCTCCATCATCGGAGGCAACGGTTTATAGGAGTCCCTGCCCGTGCTCGGAGGTGAGTTCGACTAAGCGATTAAGACCTGGAAATTAATTTGCAATGATTCTCCTGGCAGGAGGACAGCACATGGGAGCGGCTGACATTCGGCTGGTCTACCAGCCTCTTTCGCATCCTTCAAAGCCATTTTATTGGTACTATGATGGAAATGGAACGAAAACATACCTGCTGGCCCTGGATTCGAACCCCGGACTTAAATCTTGCAGTGATGAAGCGCCGCGACGTGTCGACGCCTTAACCGTGGCGGTCACCGACGCCCCAAAACTGAAAAGATTGACATACAGAGTGAAAATAGAATGGAGAAAGAAAAACGGTATGGATAGACAGCTAAAGAGATGGATATACCAATGCAAGAAACCATAAAAAGAAATTGATATCTAGATGGATAAACAACTAAACATGTATGTGAGTGAAAAGTAGAAAGAGTGAGAGAAAGAGAGAGAGAAAGAGAGAGAGAGAGAGAGTGAGAGAGAGACTCATTGAAGAACAGTGCTAAAGAGTTTGATACACAGAATGAAAAAAAGAGAAAGGAAGAAAAACAGAAAGATAGATTGAAGGCTAAAGAAATGAATATACAGAATATACGAAAACTTAGAATAGAAATGGATAAATAGAAACACAGGTAAACATATAGACACATATGTGAATGAAAGGTAGAAAGAGCTGATCCAGAGAGAGCGCAAGAGTGAAAAAGAGTGTGTGTGGTGGGTGTGTGCAAAAGAAAAAGAGAGAAATAGAAAAAGTAATTGAGCTAAATAAAGAAAGTAAAAGAGAGTGAAACTCATTGAAGAAAAGTGTTAAATAGATTGATAAACAGAATGAAAAAAGGGGGAGGAAGAAAAAGAGAAAAATTGCTAAAAAGACAAAAAAAATGGTAAAGAGATGGATATACAGAACAGAAGAAAATTTAAAAGAGAAATGCATAAATAGATAGATAGATAAAGATAGATAAATAAGTAGGCAAGTATGTAAGTGAAAGGTAGAAAGAGCTGAGCCAGAAAGAGCGAAATAGTGAGAGAGTGTGCGCGCGCGTGCATGCGTGTGCGTGTTTGCGTGTATGTGCGTGTGTAAAAGAGAAAAAGAGAAACTGAGCAAAACAGAGAGGGAGAGAGGAAGAGAGAAACTCATAGAAGAAAACTGCTAAAGAGATTTATATACAGAATGATAAAAAAGAGAGGGGAAGAAAAAGAAAAAATAGATAGAGAGCTGAAAGGATGAATATACAGAACACAAAAAAAAACTGAAAAGAGAGATGGGTAAATAGATAGATAGATAAACAAATAGGCATCTCATCTCTTTTCTAATTTTGTTCTTTCATTCTGTATATCCTTCTATATCTTTCTCTCTCTCTCTCTCTCTCTCTCTCTCTCTCTCTCGCCTGCGCGCTCGTTTCGTAACAGTTCCGTATAAACAAGTAAAAAGACCACAAATAATAGATAGTGAGAGATGATAATAATTATTTGTGTGGTGATTAGTGACCGTTAATCGATATATATTTAGAAATCGTGAGATGAGGTCTGGTGTGATGTAGGGTTCAAAAAAACATTTTCTTTATCGTGCCAACGTTTCGATCTTTATTGACAACATCTTCAGGGCCTGGGATTTATAAACATTCTTTAAATTTTACAAATACATGTAGGATGTGAAAAAAATTGAATTTATACAATGCTAGAAAATTTTAGATTCCCAGGCCCTGAAGATGATCTCAATAAAGATCGAAACGTTGGCACGATAAAGAAAATTCTGAAACCTACATCACACCAGACCGCATCTCACGATTTCTAAATAAATAATAATTATTGCTAATAAACTTAGTTAATTAATTACAGAAGAAGAGAGGGTATACTCATGTGTAAGATCTGTCAAATTAATTTAATAGATCCCTTTTCTTTTGCAAATTTTCTTTCCAAGAATGGCGTTTTTTATGGTTTGGGCCCTTCTACACCGAGATCAACTGAAGAGGTTAAATGAAATGATAAGTTCATTCAATCGTTTAATATTTTGCCAAACTTGGGTCGATTTTCATTTTAAACGGATTACAAGACAGAATAATACAAATTTACACTTTCAGAAAACTACTTAGTCATTACAACTTTTCATTTTACACCGTCTGGCCGTGTTCATTTTTACTTCCGACAAAATGCAAATTTTACCCGGTGTTGAGTGTTTACATGTGTAACGCCATGAGGGAAAGTCAAAAGGTTTTTTGTTCATAATAAAAATATTCTCACCATCAATTCCCATGCCAAATCACTGTACAATACCGAAACGTCTACCGGTTTCTTTTTTCCACATTTTTCACTACAATACTACTATACTAACAGTCATCGGACGCAATACTTAAAAAAAAAAAAAAAAAACGAACCGGAAATTATTGCGCAGGTATTTTCTGGTTTGTGCGCTAAAGGAATGTCAAATCATGTTGATTTTTAAATACAAAATGCAAACAATAAAAAAAACTATTTCCTCAGTAGTATTATAGTTTTGGCTACATGATTATACACAGGCATTTTTTTTTCCAACGCTGTATTGTTCTTAAATAAGGGGTTACAAAGGCTATGTTATAATTTCAGAATAATTTTCCATGTCTGGAAAGGATTGGGTTACCATCACGACCATCTTTTACTTGAGTCGTTATGAAAGAAAAATCAGTAGAATTAGAAAGCCAACAGTCTTATCATTCTCGCAATATTTGTCATTCCATTTTTTTAAAATTATACATTAAAAAATAGCTAAAAGTTTCATCTGGAGGTTTAAATTAGATCGACATGACGATAAGGGAATGACAAAATAGAAAAGATTACAGGACGCATCTGCATGTTAATGCCGCCTTATACGTACTCGTTCTGCCTTGATACTGTTGAGTCGTGACAAGGCGGGTTTGTCACTTTTGGCGAAACCCTGTCACGACGTTTCACTTCCGGGGAAGAAAAGATCTTCACAGCTTTTGGATTTCCTGTCAGAAAAATCGGCCTTGTATAGGCTATTATAGGAATAATAATCCGAGGCTTCAATTAAGCTGTCAACTTTTGAAATAAAAATGCAGTTTCTGGGTAAAAGTTTGTTTCCAATGTATAATATTATATGCATGTAAAAAACGTAATATTTTTTAGTTCTCTCTCTCTCTCTCCCTCTCTCTCTCTCTTCTCTCTTCTTTATTTTTTAAAAGCAGTCCAATAACTAAAAAGTGAACTTTTTTCTTGTTTCACAAAACAACAGTTTTGTTTTGCGACGATTAAGGCATCGTTACCGACAGTAGTATATTTATTTCTTTAGCTCTCTATCTTTCTTTTTTGTTACCTATCTTTTTTTTTATTCTGTATATCAATCTCTTAAGCATTTTTCTTCAATTAGTTAATCCCTCTTTCACTCTCTTTATTTTGCTCCAGTTTTTTCTATTTCTCTTTTTCTCTTTTACACACACTTCTCACTTTGTCTGGCTCAGCTTTTTCTACATTAACTTACATACCTGCCTATTTGTTATCTATCTATTAACCCATCTCTCTTTTCAGTTGTTCAGTTTTTGTGTTCTGTATATTCATTTCTCTGTATTTTTTTCTCTTTTTCTTCCTCTCTCTTTTTTTTCATTCTGTATATAAATCTCTTTAGCACTTTTCTTCTATGAGTTCCTCTCTTCCTCTCTCCCTCTCAACGTTGCNCTCTCTCTCTCTCTCTCTCTTTCTCTCTCTCTCTCTCTCTCTCAGGTTTTCGTTCGTATTTTCAAAAGAAAATATCTACAATATCTGACAAAAGATAATTAAAAATATCATAAAATCATGTAAAAAACATTATGTATTTCTGCACTCTCAAAATAACTATAATAAAAACGAAAATTAAAAATTAATAAGTTAATTAATAAAGTCATGTCTAACGTCCAATTTTTATTATTTATCTTGTCTTTTTTGTATTGATTTTTTTTTTGAAAAATATATATTATCTTATAAACTTATAAACCAAAAACTTTTGTATTACTAAATATTTTGTAAAAAATGTTTAAAACTTCTTTTGTGGCACCAGGGCAATACTTTATTCATCAAAGGCAAAAAACTGTACCTGTATTTTAATTTATTTCTATATATTTATTTATTTATATGCCTGTCAATATGTTTATCTGAGTATCTCGTTTAAAATTTTATTATTTCTCTGTCTGTCTGTCTGTCTGTCTGTCTGTCTGTCTCTCTCTCTCTCTCTCTCTCTCTCTCTCTCTCTCTCTCTCTCTCTCTCTCTCTCTCTCTCAACATTAATTATATAAGCTCAAAGTTTATCAAAGCCTGTCTATCTATTACAAAGCAGTTATCGTATTTTCAAAAGAAAATATCTGACAAAAGATAATTAAAAATATCATAAAACCATGGAAACAACAATTTTTTGAGAGAATTTCTGCATTCTCAAAATAATTATAATTATAAACGAAAATTAAAAACTAATAAGTAAATTGATATAAAGTCATGTCTAACGTCCAATTTTTATTATTTATCTTGTCTTTTTTTATTGTTTTTTTTAATGAAAAATATATATTATCTTATAAACTTATAAACCAAAAAGTTTTGTATTGAGAAATATTTAATAAAAAATGTTTAAAACTTCTTTTGTGGCACCAGGTCAATACTTTATTCACCAAAGGCAAAAAACTGTACCAGTATTTTAATTTATTTCTATATATTTATTTATTTATATGCCTGTCAATATGATTATCTAACTAACTCGTTAAAAATTTTATTATTTCTCCGTCTGTCTGTCTCTCTCTCCATTAATTAAATAACCTCAAAGTTTAACAAAAACAAAAAATTTTACTATATGCCTGTCTATCTGTTTATTTATTTATCCATTTCACTTCTAATCATATTATTNTCTTTCTATCACCTTGTATCTCTACCTTATTTTTCTAACTGCAAGTTAATCTGTTGATCTAACTATCAATGTATCCATTTCTCTTCGAATTTTATTCTTTCTTTCTGTATATCCTTATTTCTCTCGTTCACTCTCTCACACTCTGTCTCTCTCGTTCTTTCTTTCTCCCATTCTTGTATCCTCTTTCTTGATGGCAGAGAGCTTGACGTTTCTGGGCATTCAGTTTGACATGCCTTACAGCTGAACAATTACCTAATATGCTGTCAGAAACTAAAGAATTAAAAGTGATCCATAATGATGCAGGTTAATATATGGAAGTCCTATTTGGAGGAGTTCTCATGAAAATGGAGTTAAAAGAGAAAAATGGCGATAACGCAGTGATAAATTGTCATAAGAGTCATAAGAAACTTCAGAACAATTTCGTTTGACGGGGTATTTGATTCATACTCATTCCGATTGGAAATTTTCTTGACGGGAAATAAAAATTCAGAAGTCACAGTACCTTTTCCCATAATAGTTTCCCGCCACAAATTTAAAATTAAACTCTCCGAAAAGTTGGCCTAGTAAGTTTTCATGCTGGATACAGACCCTATGATTCCTTTATTATAACAACACTAATTTAAAAACAGTAACAAGCGCAAGTTGTTGGTTTTCTTTAATGGAAAAGAGAAAAAAAGGGGCTGACTGTTATCACTCTCAAACATAGAAAAAGAGATCGTGCAAAAATAAATACTATTGACAAATCAATTGAGCAAAAAAAAAAGACAGTCTGTGTCAATTTCAAAAACAGTTCGCAATTCGAATGAAAAACATTGCGCAAATTCGAAATGGTTCTCCGCTTCGTGTACGCTTCCATATTAGGTCGGACGGTCTTCAAGGGAAAACGGATTGAATAATTGAGACTCCGGAGATGTTGCTGTCAAACCTTACAGGGCTGTTCTAGTTAGAGAGTTGGTAACGCAATGTATTTGCTTGTCAAATATGCATGAGAGTGATACAACCTTAATTAGCGTAATTAAAATTAATGTTTGTTTTATGCGTTGGACCGACGAGAACCGGGTCCAGGAATTAATTTAATTATTCAGTATTGATACACCTTCTAATGGTTGATGACACCACCCCATGTTGTGCATATGGAGAACCTATCACAGTAAGAACAGATTGCGAAGAAAGAAATAAGATTTACCGAGTGATCTATGCGCTGCAGGCACAGAACGTTGACTCAATATCCCTGGTCTATAAATATTTGTAATTGTATTCACATTCTATGACAAAAAAGAATTGTATGATTCCCTCACTGGGTTTAAAATGCAGAATAAGGAAGGAAATTGCAAGATAAAAAATATTAAAAAACAATTAAAAAAGAGGCAATCGTTTGCAAACAACCAAAGCCGAAAAATTGTCAAAATCCAACCAAAACACAGACAAAAGGACAATACAAAATTTGTAAAACTCAAATTTAACCTAATAAAAAGCAAAATAAGGAAGAAAATTATAAGATAAAAATCAAACAAAATAAATTGGAGGGTTTCCGATTATCATGATCACCAAAAAAGCAAAGCTATGCCAAACTACAAAAGTAGAAGAATTATGGCACATAATCATACTTTTCTATGTTCTTTTATTTGCATTTAACTGTTATTGTAGTATTTCTTTGTTATTTTTATCATTCAGTGCCTTTTTAATGGTTTTTGTTGTTTTTGTGGCTTTCGTTCCTTCATACATATGATACTTGTTATTTATCTGATCGAATTTTTGGCTAATTTCCCAATTACTCAGGGGTAATGTGAATTATTTGTGATGTTGTATGTAATTTATTAGCGTGAATGGCAGAGTTCATCCCCAATTACCCCAAAGAATATCGAGTACGAATCGGTAGTGTGAACAAAGACTGGTGTGTGAATTTTATGTATTAGCGCGAATGGAAAGGCATATCTCCAAACACCTTAAGGAACATCGAGTACTCTGAGGTAGTAGGAATGATTTGTAATGTGTGTATGAAATTTATTAGCGTGAATGGGAAAGTTCATCCCCAACTACCCCGAGGAATATCTAGTACTCTGGGGTAGTGTGAGTGATTTGTGAGGTGTGTATATAATTTATTAGCGTGAATGGCAGAGTTGATCCCCTCACCCCAAAGAATATCGAGTACGAATCGGTAGTGTGAACAAAGACTGGTGTGTGAATTTTATTTATTAGTGTGAATGGAGAGGCATACCCTTAAACACCCCGAGAATCACCCCAAAGAATATCGAGTACGAATCGGTAGTGTGAACAAAGACTGGTGTGTGAATTTTATTTATTAGTGTGAATGGAGAGGCATACCCTTAAACACCCCGAGAAATATCGAGTACTCTGGGGTAGTGTGAGTGATTTGTGATATGGGTATGAAATTTATTAGCGTGAATGGCAGAGTTGATCCCCAATTACCACAAAGAATATTGAGTACGAATCGGTAGTGTGAACAAAGTCTGGTGTGTGAATTTAATTTAGTAGCATGAATGGAGAGGCTTATCCCCAAACACCCCCTAGAATATCATAATATAATTAATTAATAAATTCAGAATATAATTCTGAGGAAGTGTGAATGATTTTTGATGTATGTATGGAATTGGAATTTATTAGCGTGAATGTCGAGGTTATCCCCAATTGCCCCGAGGAATATCGAATACTCTGGAATACTGTGAATGTAATTTATTAGCGTGAATGGATTGATTTATCCACAATTACCCCGAGAAATATCAAATACTCTGGAATACTGTGAATGTAATTTATTAGCGTGAATGGCAGAGTTCATCCCCAATTACCCCAAAGAATATCGAGTACTCTGGTAAAGTGTGACAGTGTCTGGTGTGTGAATTTAATTTATTAGCGTGAATGGAGNTTGATTTATCCACAATTACCCCGAGAAATATCAAATACTCTGGAATACTGTGAATGTAATTTATTAGCGTGAATGGAAGGATTTATCCACAATTGCCCCGAGAAATATCGAGTACTCTGGGGTAGTGTGAATGTATGTGTGAATGTAAGTTATTAGCGTAAATGATAATCTGCTGAATCTTTACAATACACTGCCATTCAAGTCCTCACGCTTCAACTTTACTATAGCAGCTGTGCCAACAATTTCTATCTTTTTTCCAGTACATTGTTCCGCTTTTCCTGTCCGGTTGGGCAATGTAAATCACCCACAGTGAGGTTGCAGAGTAGCAGATGACATAGCACTGTTCTGGGGCTTTTCTTGACTTACATCGAGTTTGGCGCCTGGGATTCAAAAATCCTCCTCCCTGCGACCTATGTAGGTCTATCGTGGAACTGTGGAACCCTTAAAAATTATAGCCATACTTTGCAAAGTGCACTGTGCACTAAGCACTTTCCTCTATGCCTCTTCGCGCGCCGCTTTGGGTGTGAGAATTGCCTTACTGATGTGGATGTACCTTAACCGGTCTAGTGCTTCACATTCACAAAGGATTTGTGCTGTCTCTCTGGTTAGGGATGGTTCGGCATGGGCGGCGGGTGTGTTATCAGAGGCACACAAGGGTTGGGGTACCAGATCATGTCTGCATAGACGGGGGAGAGTGCATAACCATCTGAACGACGGGATAACATAAAATGTTCTAAAATCCAGCCCATGTTATACTGGGAATACATTCGTAGTGGTACGGGGTGACGCCCCTGGCGGAAACTTAGAGAAGAGGCTGTCTTCTATCTGTGACCTTCGCACGAAACTTGCGCATGACCATCGTTATACACACGGCCTCACGAGATACGGCGGATCAGACAACAGCGTATAAGCGTTGAGGACGCTATGATTATGCTGAAAAGTCCCTCGAATGCGTGAATGGTGGATGGGAACGGGTAGTGAATCGGTTGGACGCTATTACCGTAGGCGGTACTCCTCTAGGGGGTGGTTAGCCATTTCACTTTAAACAAAACCGCGGCCGGAGCGGATCCGGTAGTTTCTACGCTAGGGAAGCCCCAATACTCTGGGAAACAGAGTGGCCTTCTCTTCCTAGGGAGTGCTGATGTATTTCGGCTTAGGTAGACCTATGCGCGCGGCATACGGTCTGATGCTTAATGCAGACTCGACCACTCGGAATGGGCAAGCGGGGAACGAGGTTGTCTTGGGCCTTCGGGGCTGACCTGCCACTTCACCAACGCTGCAGCAGTAACACCATTCTGCCGTACGCGTCAGGTGGTCAGCTCTCATCTTGAGAATCAAAACGTCCGAGTATACGGGAAAGCATGTCTCTCTGGTTCCTCCAGACAAAGTCGGCATGTTATGACAGTGGCCGGTATAGTGGCCTATACTTTGGCATACCCTTGCTTTGTGTTTAAAGAGAGGAGTGTTTGGCTTTATTTTATATGTTTGTAAATGTCTCAGGTTGCTTCATACCTGGTACCTTAGTCTGATGTTTTTCTTTCTCAACCCATTTTAGCAGTTCCAACTTAACCACACATTCTGGTGCATGTGGTAGTGGTTCTGGTACCATAGGTGAGAGAGTGCTGTCTCTTTTTTGTCTAGTTGGTTGTTTATTTCATTTCCTTGTATTTTCAGATCGGGAAACCAACTTTAAGGTAACCTTGTTGTGTTTTTCTATAGCCATTAGGCAATTTAGACACCCTCAGAGAAATTCCGAGCTGAAAGCGTTAGCCCTATGTTTCTTTATGGCTGCTTAGCTAACTGAGAGTGTAAATCTGTACAACTTTCATATTTTTTTTTATCAACTCCTGTCCTTGATTTATAAAATTATTTGGGCTAGTACAAGGGGCTTTGCTAAGGTATAGTTCGGCCCTTTTACCCCTACATCTTTGTACCATATTAGGGTTGGGCCTACCTGAAATTTGGGGTCCAAATGTCTGTATTATCTATGATCACTTGGAAGGGGAGTTTGACACTCTCTCAACAAAAATCTACATTTTATTTGCGGATTGGTCCAATTATTTGATTTTTATGAAAACTGGCTACAAATATTTGGAAATCAGTTTGGTTATTACAAAAATAACACTTTTTTTTAGCAAGGGTTCATAACAGCAGAGGTCATATCAACCATCGAAGTGCCGGTGTTTTTTGAAAAAAAAAAGCCCATTTGTAAGTATGTCGAGTTCGAATGCAGGGCCGCTGGATTCGAACCTGGGACCTTTACCTTACAGTGATGAGCGCCGTGTCAACGCCTAAACCGTTGCGGCCACCAACGCCCCCAACAACACTATTAATATGATATTAAGAAAAAAAATATTATTTTTGTATATAACGATAAGGACATAAAAAAAGTATTTTACCCTAAAGTTTCTTAATTTTTTCCTGACTAAATAAAATACAGTCATTTACTTAAAGTGATTTTAAAACATCAATAAGTATATCGTCATGATTCAACGAAACAATCATAGTCTGTATTAAATAAATTCTCCATGATAACAGAACAAAAAGATTCATTTAACTTTAGAAATTTTCAAACATCTGAACTGTTAGAAAAGTAATAAAACGAGAACAAAATAAAATTTCTGTATCACTCTCTTTCAGCTTTTATCGGACTTTTGAAACAATCGGATTTATCGCAAGATCCGGCCGTGGATTTTACACCTTCCTTATCAATGTTCCGCTTTTTCCCTCATTTTACCACGTTCCATTTCTAATATTAATTTGTTTTTCCCCGATGTTTCAGATCTGAACAATGAGGCGTGCGTCGTACGTGTCTGGGGAACCTCTGATCGTCGTCGAGGAGTCAGGGGGCATCCCGGAGGAAGAGGAGGAAGGCGGCACGAGTGACAACCAGGAGTCGCCGACCATCCCGGACTCGCCTTCGTTGAACCCCTATCTTCTCTCGCCGTACAGGGACATGAGGAAAAGATCTCTGCCCACGCCCCAATGTACATCCGGTATCACAGCAAGCCAGGTAAAACAAAAGACACAAAATTAAACTTCTTTCACAAAAAGTGTTTTCTTATCTTCTCCGTCTACTAAATACAACTCTAACATAACAAGTATAACGATAAGTTTAAAAATAAACCAAATGCAACGCTTTCTTATTTATTTTTTGCATATTCAGCCTCATAAAAGTCATAAAAATGAAAATATTTTTACATATCTACGCTTTGAATAACCATGAATGACATTAGACTCGATTTCACTGCTGAATAATTAGCACAGAAAATAAAAGGAAGTGATTTGCATGTTATAATTTTTCAGTGGGCACATTGAATTGCAAAACGTTTTACAGATAACAGGAAAAGCGTATTTTAATAAAGTCAAAAATCTGTGGAATAATTATAGCAATAATTTTTAAGTAAGATATGGGTTGAAATAAAAAAAGTCAGTGTCACGAGCGGGATTCGAACCCACAACCTTCGGCTAGATACGCCGCTGCTCTAGCACTTGAGCTATCGTGACTTCGATCCACTCAGACACCCACTTCTCATCTCAACCCCACCTTTCGAATTTTTCTTCCTGTTTGCAATTTTTCAAATGTGTAATCGATTCTCGGTGACAAATGAAATGTTCATCAGAGTTCGTGGTCTGATTGACCGAATAACGTTTTTCAATTAAGTAATCTTTATATAAGGCATTGGTTGGGATAAAAAAAATGGCAAAAAGAAGGGAAAATTCGGTGGGGTTGAGATGGGAAGTTAGTGTCCGTGTGGATCGAAGATCAAAGGCGAGGGTCGTGGGTTCAAATCCCGCTCGTGTCACTGATTTCTTTATTTCAACCAATACCTTATATAAAGATTAATTAATTCAAAATCACTAATCGGTCAATCGGACCACGAACGTTAATGAAGTTAATTCTACTGTGGAAAATGCATGAAGAAGCAAAACAAGAACATAATGTTTCTGATAGATAACGAGCGCAAGTGAGTGAGAATGATAGTAGAAATATAAAAATAAGTTAAAAAAACATTAAGAATAGTAAATGGTTGAGTATACTTATCATGAAAAAAGTAGTAAGAGATAGAGTGAGAGAGAGAGAGAGAGAGAGAGAGAGAGAGAGCGAGAGCGAAAGAAAGAGAGAGAGAGAAAGAGAGAGATAAAGAGAGAGAGAAATGGAGAGTAAGAGAGGGTAAAAAAGAGAGGGAAAGAGAGAGAGAGAGAGAAGAGAGAGGGGGAAAGACATAGAGATAAAAAGAGAGAGGGGAGGGAGAAATAAAGAAATAGAGAGAGAGAAAGGGAGAAATGGAAAAGATAGGGTGTGTGAGAGGGGGAGAGATAAGGGGTAAAGAGAGAGGGGTGTAAGCGAAAGACAGAGAAGGGGAAAAGAGAGGGACAGAGAAGGGGAAAAGAGAGGGGGTGAAAGAGAGGGACAGAGAAGGGGAAAGAGAGAGGGGGAGAGAGAGAAAGAGAGAAAGAGAGAGAGAGAGAGATGCATTAAGAGCAAAATTAAGTAATAAATTGTAAGTTAAATTTTAATTTATCCCTAAATTATTTTCCGGTTGTTTGGTGAATTTTCTTTCAAAGAATATTATTTACTTCAATTCATTCTTTTTTTTAATTTGTAGCAAATTACAACTACCTTCAAATAGGTAACACGTAAAAATGTAAATATCTACAAAATTAAAATGAAGCGTCATCATCAGCGTGGAACACGCCTCACCGAAGTTGACGCAAAGCCAAAACTCATTTCAATTGTTCAATAAACCATCGAGAGAGGAAGGACCCAATGTCGGTCGAGCGTAATTTTAATGTGCATAAAATAAAAATGCACATTAATTTTTTTATTTTATATCTTATAAATGTAATTATTTTGGCAACAGTTTGATGAGGGTTAATAACAAAGTTTAATAAAATAGTTAAACAGCAATATCACGTTATAAAAAAAAATGAGTTTTTGCGAATTGTGAGAAACGAGAGATATTAAACACAGTAAAGTGGAAGAGAATGTGTCAAAGAAAAAAGCGTGCGAATGTAAAAAGAGATAAAAATAAGAGACAACTTAGGAAGCTACTGTCGGAAAATGGCAGATTTTAATGAAACCTTTTTTGCCGAGGTCGACAAATATTAGTCACGTGTATGCGAATTCTTTCCAATACAGAAAAAGTAATTTACATATTTTTTAAATGTAGATATCTGCCTTAACGGGTCATGTATTTCAAGGTTTATTACACATCAGTCTATTTTTGCCCTGTAGATAAGAAATTAATAAGCACGATCGGATTAAATAAGATAAGATTAATAAAAAGTTACAAAAAGACGCTTTCAGTAAAGTAGGCTAATTTTTTTATTAATATTTTTTTCAAAAATCAATAGGGACACTTCCCCTATAGCTCACTTACGCCATAAAATTTAACAAAGGTCAACCAAACTCATCACCGACCAGTGACAAACTCTAAACTCTGAATTATAATAGATTTCGTGGTCAACCCATGGCAACTACAATACTATCTAATGGCTTCAACCTTACAAGCGATAGAAAGCTCAAATTCAAG
Source organism: Cimex lectularius (assembly GCF_000648675.2). Classification (NCBI taxonomy): domain Eukaryota; kingdom Metazoa; phylum Arthropoda; class Insecta; order Hemiptera; family Cimicidae; genus Cimex; species Cimex lectularius. Next base: position 864,187 of record NW_019392721.1, read on the forward strand.
CATTTCAGCTAATTCAACAAGTTTAGATTTAAAGTCATAAAAAGAAAACGAAATAAGTCAAAAATTCACTAGTTTTCGTGGTCCGCTTGACCAATTAATATCTTCAATTAATTAAGGCTTTTAGTTGAGATAAAAAAGTCATTGCCGTGAGCGGGATTCGAACCCACGATCTTCGGCTAGATACGCCGCTGTTCTACCACTTGAGCTATCGTGACTCGATCCACTCGGACACTAACTTCCCATCTCAACCCCAACTTTTGAATATTCTCTCCTTTTTACCATTTTTCAAATGTCGTGTAATCTATTTGATTCTCGGCGACAAATGAAATGGCAAAAAGGAGGGAAAATGCAAAAGGTGGTGGGGTTGAGATGGGAAGTTAGTGTCTGAGTAGATCGAGGTCACGCTACCTCAAGTGGTAGAGGGGCGGCGTATTAAGCCGAAGGTCGTGGGTTCGAATCCCTCTCGTGACACTGACTTTTTTATCTCAACTAAAAATCTTAATTAATTTCAAACAAATTTCTTTTAGTAAAATTGGCATAAAATAAGCCCTAGAATCGAGTTGTACAATAAAAATTAATGTCATTTCCTAGCTCTATGAGAAAATTATATGAGTTACCACCACGCGATTCTTAGCCGAAATTAACTTGGGGTTTGTATAAGACCATTTTTTTTGCTATAGTTAATCGTTTCCTAATAAAATGGGGATTCCTCCGTCGGGCATCACTCAAAAATTGTCGATCTTATCAAAATCTTCCTTTCAGTTAAAGTGGCATAAAATAAGCTATAGAATCGAATTGTACAATAATAATAATTACGGGATTTTCATTTAAAATAACAGAGTTAATGTCATTCCCTAGATAGATGAGAAAGTTAAGTTAATTAACTTTGGAATCGATCAGCATTAACAAGTTAATTTAGGATAGAAATCGTCTCAGAATAGGGTAAGTATCAGGGGGTGGCTTTTATGCTTAGCTTATATTAATTTTTGAAAAAAAGGACTCTTTACGCATTTTTAAAATTCAGCAATTGACCACGAGTATATACCAAACTTATTCCAAAATATTAATCAGTAGATGTATCCAGGTTTTTAAATAACGTTCTAGTAGAGTTGAAAAATCAACGTAAAGCATATTAAATGAAGAAGTTTTTGTAAAATTTGGCAAGTTGTAGGTATTTTTTTGTAACCTCAGTAGAACGTGCAATCATGACCAAAATTTTAAATTTTGTGATTTTGACATATTCCAACTGATATTGGCTGACATTTTAAGTCATTCAGATTATTGCAAATAGAAGTATGTTATAGCAAATTTAGCGTTATTTCAAATTGTGTAATTGGATTTGTTGTAGTCTCAACATTTTGGAAGTTGTAAGCGTTTTTATGTGGTAAGGTAGTGAAAAGTTGAACAAAACCTAAATTGATGAATATCTTCAAAATAGAGAACTTTCCGAAAATTTTCTCCTGAGCATTTTTTGCTTCAAACGAAGAGTAGAATCGATTTCCTGAGTTTCGTCAGAAGGAACAGGCACTCCCTGTATAAATAATCAAACGTTCGCCAAATTAATTCGTTACCTCGTATTTTTTGTCGTATGATAAATTATGGAAATTCTAAATATACATTTTTTGCAATATGTTTTATCAATGCAATCATATAACGTTAAAGTACAGAATTAATTTATTAAAGTACAAAAATTAATTTATCAATATTGCTACATACTTTCGTTTCTTCTACCATGATGTATGTAATTTTATATAATTTACTTTAAACATTTTTGATACCATGAAGTATTTTTCTTTTTTGTGTACATCGACTTTTTTATATAAGTTAATAAAATTTATAATAAATATATAGGGTGCATCAACCTCTATAGTCCACCAATTTAATTCGGAAAAGATTAACTTTAGCAAAAAATGGTCTTATACAAACTCCACGTTAATTTAAGCAAGGAATCGCATGGTGGTTACAAATTTAACTTAACTTTCTCAACTGCCTGGGAAATGACACAAACTTTGTTATTTTAAATGAGAATCCCATATTTTTATTGTACAACACGATTCTAGGGCTTATTTTATGCGTGAGGGGGTTATGATTTTTGTAGCGACAAGATGGTTCATTTTGAAAACGATTAGCATTAGCAAATTAATTTAAGATAGAAATCGACTCAGAAAAGGGTAGGAATATTGGGGTTGCTTTTAAGCTTAGCTTATAGTTGTAGTCTCAACATTTTGTAAGTTGTAAGCGTTTTTATGTGGTAAGGTAGTGAAAAGTTGAACAAAACCTAAATTGACGAATATCTTCAAAATAGAGAACTTTCCGAAAATTTTCTCCTGAGTATTTTTTGCTCCAAACGAAGAGTAGAATCGATTCCCTGAGTTTCGTCAGAAGGAACTGGGACACCCTGTAGAGTTCACTAGTTTTCGTGGTCCGCTTTACCAAATCACACCTTTCAATTAATTAATTTTTATTTAAGGTATTGGTTGAGATACAAAAAGTCAGTGTCACGAGCGGGATTCGAACCCAAGACCTTCGGCTAAATACGTCGCTGCTCTACCACTTGAGCTATCGAGACTTCAATCCACTCGGACACTAACTTCCCATCTCAACCTCACCATTGTTATAGAAGTATCACTAAAACATAAATTAAATATTGTAGATATTATGATTGATATGTTCTGGGAATGTAAATTATTATAGAAATTCAATTTTTTTTTAAAGTAGCAACGCTTCGCTAAGAAAAAATTGAAAAACAGTTAGGTCAAAAGCTTGTTTTCAGTTTTATTCTTTTCATATTGGTTATATAAAAAAAGTTAGGTAAAAATATGTTTTAATTGTTCAATACAGGACACCAACCACATTAAGAACCCTGAGAATTTTTTAAGAAAACTAGGCTAAATTTTGATTATTTTTATTCAGAAATCGTGAGATGCGGTCTGGTTGTGATGTATTTTTTAGAAAAACATTTCCTTTATCGTGCCAACGTTTCGAACTTTATTGAGATCATCTTCAGGGCTCGAAGTGTTCGTTTTCTGTGTAATTGTGCCATTCTTGCGTGTCGTGTTGAGAGCGCCCCTTACAATTACACAGAAAACGAACACTTCGAGCCCTGAAGATGATCTCAATAAAGTTCGATACGTTGGCACGATAAAGAAAATGTTTTTCTGAAACCTACATCACACCAGACCGCATCTCACGATTTCTGAATAATCATCGACAAACGGTCACTAATAAAAAAAAAATGATTAATGCACCCTTTCCTTCAAAGCATGAGAAAAACGAGAATTGCCATTTTCTAGAGTGTATTGCCTGACCTCAAAGGCAATCGTTCAGCATGGTGTCACAATTTCATCTTCAGTCTATATTGGACACACGTGGTTTGAATGGCAAATAAGGATATCCAAGCACATCGAGGACTTTTCAACCTCTGCCAAACAAGCGAAAACCTTAAGAGATAAATCACGTGGAATATTTGATGTAAAACTACATGTCTTCTGTTGTATTAAATTAATGTATTATTTATGAGAAAAATTATGAATTTGTTGGTTGTGCCGCAAATGTTTGTTTATTTAGGAAAATTTCTGCGGTTTGTTTTATATTAAGTAATGATTAATTACGCAATGTACAAAAGGTTAAAAATAGCTAAGAAAACGCGTCATGAAAGTTTGAATTTCCACCAGAAGCAATTAAACAAGCGAAAAGTTTAACGAATTATTATCCTGGAAAGTTTGAAAGGCTTCCTTTGGTAGACCGTTCTGCCCGGACAAATTAAATCAGGAGATTTTTCACTTGCCGTTTCTGTTTTACAAGTTATGCGTGGCTTCTCGATATTCGGTGGAATGTCATTAGATCAGAGTGGTTTGACATACGATCAAAGCTCGATAATACATTCCTCGACGTTAACAAAATTACACTTCCTTGACAGCATCTTTAAAAGGGAGTGCTTTTATCCAGAAAGTTGATTATATTAATTTCAAGAAGAAGGGTAGGTCGATAATTGAATATATAGCGGATATTAGTAAGAAAAACATTTTTCCCTGAGTGTTTTTTTTTTCAATCAAAATTTCAAGATAACCCGTGAATTTTTTTTTCAATATGCATTTTTATGTTCTGTTTAAATATTTGCATGAAAGAAGCTTTTATCGGCTTTCAGACATGATAAACTTCCGAATCTAAATTGAAATTCCACCCCAGGCTAAGATGATTCGGATTCGTTCGATCCGGCGACAGGCATAGTCGACGCTCGGTTTATCGGGGATTCGCATAACTCGGCTATTTTTGGAAGTTTCGTTTACCGGCCGGAAGAGGGAACAATTCCAATTTGTCCGTTTGACCAGACGGGGTCGATTTTAATTTCAAATCAATCCCGGAATGTCAATTGTTCCGAAATTAGAAACTATAATGTGTGCTAATCTTCCGCTTTCAAAAGAAACAATGTTGCATAACGCGGAGACGCATTGGACAAACATAAAAGTGTTTATTGCCAGTCGGTTTTCTCAAAACAACAGGCGACTGTGGAGAAGAAAATAGTCGTGGCACTGATTAAAAAAAAAACCTGTAACAAGTTGGCCATAAATTGTTCTTCGTCCTGAAAAATGGTAAGACTTTAACTAATACAGACTTCTTGCGATAATTATAACTGATATCCGAAATATTTAATCATATTAAACCACACACATTTCTTTTATAATTTATTGAATTATGCAAATACGAACTCATTTTTTCTAAAAATTCATCAGTCTTCCTTCACCGATTAAAATTTTGTTTTGTTTACTCACTTTGAATCATCTCAAATGAACCTTCTTCTTCTTAAATCATTATTATTTTCTTTATTTATTGATCCCATATGTTTTTTTTTTATATATTCCCCGAGCTATTTAATTCTTCTTTGATACTCATATTTTGCTCTAGAATACAAATTTTTGATTAAAAAAAATTTCCCTTAAAATTTAAAACCACAAAATGGTAACGGTACAAATACAATAATTTTGAACCGACTCTGCACATTCACAAAAAACTTCACGGGTATTTTGGTCCTTTTTAACTACAGTAAACGGCAGAAATGTCGCCTTTGTCAATAAATTAGAATTTGAGCAATAAAATGAAACATTTAAAAGGTTTATCCAATTTTTCATACAATAATTTAACAATTAAACAGCTAAATGAGCAGAATATGAAATTTTTTCGGATGCCAAAAAGATGGATTTGGATAAAATGTACAGGTGTTACGCATTTTTATATGGATTATTTTTATTATTTTATGAAAAACTATATTTAAGGATGAAAGGAAGCATAAAACAAATCCAAATTATTCCAAACTGCTTTCTGGCTAACTTTACTGAAAACACATTTTCGGGTTTTTCTAACTTTTCATATATCGAATCGCATTTAATACGAGTCTGCATATTATTTCTTATATGTAATACATAAAAAATTGTCTGGTATATAACATTATGTAAATTAATTAAACCGGAGTTATCAAATTAAATCTTTAAAGAAGTTTTGCTCGTTTCATTTATTTTCACAACATAAAATCTAAACATTATGTGCATTCTCTAAAAAAAATTCTTTTAATGATATCGGAGAGAAAAAATTGCCTTTATCTGATCGAGCAAAAAATATCTGTTTTTAATTCTATGAAAAACTGTATTTAAAGGTATTAAAGGAAGATTAAAACAAATCTAATTTTTTACAACACAAATGCTTTCTGGCTAACTTTACTGAAAACACATTTTCAGGTTTTTCTATCTTTTCATACAAGAAATCTCATTTAACACAAGCCTGCATATTTTCTTATATGTACTACATAAAAAATCGTAAATATTCTGTACATTAAGTAAACCGGAGTTATCAAATTAAATCTATAAAGAAGTTTTGCTCATTTCATTTATTTTCACAATATAAAATCTAAACATTATGTGCATTCTCTAAAAAAATTCTTTTAATGATATCGGAGAGAAAAAATTGCCTTTATCTGGTCAAGCAAAAAAAAGTCTATTTTTAATTTTATAAAAAACTGTATTTACGGATAAAAGGAAGCACAAAACAAATCTATTTTTTTTACAACACAAATGCTTTCTGGCTAACATTTCTGAAAACACCTTTTCGTTTTTCTATACTTTTCATACAAGATATCTTATTTAATACGAGCCTGCATATTTTCTTATATGTACTACATAAAAAATCGTAAATATTCTGTACATTAATTAAACCGGAGTTATCAAATTAAATCTATAAAGAAGTTTTGCTTATTTCATTTATTTTCACAACATAAAATCTAAACATTATGTGCATTCTCTAAAAAGAAATTTTTCTTTAAACATATCGGAGAAAAAAAATTGCGTTTATCTGATCGAGCAAAAAAAGTCTATTTTTAATTCTATGAAAAATTCTATTTAAGGATAAAAGAAAGTATAAAACAAATCTAACTTTTTACAACACAAATGCTTTCTTGTTAACTTGACTGAAAACACATTTTCAGGTTTTTCTAACTTTTCATACAAGAAATCTCATTTGGTACAAGCCTGCATATTTTCTTATATGTACTACAAAAAAAATCGTAAATATTCTGTACATTAATTAAACCGGAGTGATCAAATAAAATCTATAAAGGAGTTTTGCTTATTTCATTTATTTTCACAATACAATCTAACCATTATGTGCATTCTCTAAAAAAAATTCTCTTAATGATATCGGACAGAAAAAATTGCCTTTATCTGATCGAGCAAAAAAACGCCTATTTTTAATTCTATGAAAAACTGTATTTAAGGATAAAAGAAAGGAAAAACAAATTTAATTTTTTACAACACAAATGCTTTCTGGCTAACATTTCTGAAAACACCTTTTCGTTTTTCTAACTTTTCGTACAGGAAATCTCATTTAATTCAAGCCTGCATATTTTCTTATATGTACTACATAAAAAATCGTAAATATTCTGTACATTCTTCTCTTAATGATATCGGAGAGAAAAAATTGCCTTTATCTGATCCAGCAAAAAAAACGCCTATTTTTAATTCTATGAAAAACTGTATTTAAGGATAAAAGAAAGGAAAAACAAATTTAATTTTTTACAACACAAATGCTTTCTGGTTAACATTTCTGAAAACACCTTTTCGTTTTTCTAACTTTTCGTACAGGAAATCTCATTTAATTCAAGCCTGCATATTTTCTTATATGTACTACATAAAAAATCGTAAATATTCTGTACATTCTTCTCTTAATGATATCGGAGAGAAAAAATTGCCTTTATCTGATCGAGCAAAAAATTTCTATTTTTAATTCTATGAAAAACTGTACTTAAAGATATTAAAGGAAGATTAAAACAAAACTAATTTTTTACAACACAAATGAATTTATCCTTATTGTCCTCATTTACATTCTGATAAAATACAAATGTTGTTGACATAGAATTAAGTAAGAATAAGCAGCTTTCTAATTGTTATAATAAGGTTAAATTTGGATGAAATCCTGAGGAGTTATGAATTTTTGACTGGAACAATGAACATCGTCAAAAAAAAGAAACTTTCATCTGAGTAATCCAACCCCAAAAGATAATATTTTTGTTTGCTTTAAAAATCTGTAGTCAAAGGTTAAAGTTCCAGGATAAAGTATATTCCTTTTTCCATTCATTCATCATCCCGCCCACACCAAAAGAAAATCTTACAACTTTTGGTTTCACCACGGCTTTTTTTTACTTATTTTGTCTTTTCATGAAGTTTTTAAAATATTCGTAATAACCAGGTCAGATATCCGAGTATAATATAGGTCATGTTTAAATTTTTGCCGCTTCACCAGTGAAATTTGACGGATATCGTCGCTATGGAGACAAAGGATTCAATTCTATTAATTCTGACCACTTTTCCCTCGACAGATGTGGTTAGTTGGCCCAGTTTGGAGTCGTATTTGATGAAATTGACGGTTTTGTTCTCTGTCTTCATCACGAATTTCCCTCGGAAACTGTTCCATTGAGGTTTATTATTTATCTTTTCGCATAACTGAATTAATTGTTTAAAGACTGTGCAAAATTCAGTACAATTTAATTTTTGAGACTAAATTACTAATTGACTTCAACCGATTATATTTTGGCTGCAGGACTAGATTTTGCTTTGTGGCATTGTTTTGTTACGATTTGTCTTATTCACGTTCATTACATAAAAAAAATTTCAAATTTTTTTATATTATTTGACATTTCTCTACGTATGTCAAGATATTTTTTAAATATTCTGGTTAATGTTTAATTTTAGCCTTTCCTCCAAAGTTAATTTCACGCTTGACCGTGCAGGTTGGTAATGCGAGGTGTGAAGTCTAATTGAATTGCCGCACTTAACATGGCCTCTGCCCCGTGTGAAAAGTACGATATAACAAACTTCAAAAGAAATGTTACAAACGTCGTAATTTAAAACGTAATTTAAATTATTTGAAACCCTCCGAAGATGGCTAGAAAGCAAAACCCATCAGACGGAAACAAATTAAAAACCTATTGTACTTAAATCACACAGTTTTCATCATTTTTACAAAGTACTTTCTATACAAATTATTTATCTTATCAGTCATTGGTTGTACTTTACGTAATTGGGAGGTCATGTTGTAACTGTTTACAATGTAAGTTTTAGTCTGTATTAAATTAGTTTAGGGTAAAGTTAAGACAGCGTAAAACACCGTAAGTGTTATGTGAACTTGGGTAAATGACATACCCTCATCAGCGAAGTGGTTAAACAATGAAACAGATTTTCCAAAATAATAATAATAATAATAAAGTGGGATGTTTATGGGCCGACAAACAGCTGAGGTCATTGCCGGCCCTCTGCGTGTTTTCTTCGTATACCTCTTCTTTCGCGCGTATTTTGTTTAAAAATGCAGCCATTTAAGCATCTCGATCTGGTTACTGACTCTCTGATTTCAAATATGTACTACGTTGATGTGCAATGCTAGTCTCTCGTTTGTACCTCAAATTGTCAAATACAGAATAGAAATAAAACATACATAAGCAACCCCTTCCTTTCACGCTAAACATTACTTTTACTTTCCAGACGTCATTCATTCACCCCAGAGTACTCGATATTCCTCGGGGCGGGGTTATAAGCAACACCTTCCGTTCACGCCAATAAATTACTTTTACTCTCCAGACGTCATACACTCACCCCAGAGTACTCGATATTCCTTGGGGCGGGGTTATAAGCAACCCCTTCCATTCACGCTCATAAATTACTTTTACTCTCCAGACATCATACACTCACCCCAAGCATTCGTTATTCCTCGGAGGGGGGGGGGGTTATAAGCAACCCCTTCAATTCACGCTAATAAATTACATTCATTGGAATAAATTAACACAAACACAACACTCGATAGAAACATAGAAGTCTGATCACATTCACCCCCCAGAATACTCGATATTCCTCGGGGCGGGGTTATAAGCAACCCCTTCCTTTCACGCTAATAAATGACTTCTTTCTTAACCTGCCACAGATTTTCCAAAAATTTCAAATTTCTTGTATATACTTATCTTTGGGCTAGAAGCTCAATAACATATCAATTTTATTTTTTTTTTTTGCAAAAATTAAAATACAATGGGATCCTTTGCGAAGTTAGCGGAGGTAATCAGAACTAAATTACTTTATAAAAATGCCTATTAATTTAATAAATTTGGTCATTTTTGTAGTCAAACTAGCAGGTGTAAAATAAACATCAACACATTATATTTCATGGTCTGATTGACCAAATAACTTCTTTCAATTAATTAATCTTTTTGTGCAAGGTCTTGGTTGAAATGAATAAGTCGAAGGTCGTGGGTTCGAATCCCGCTAGTGACACTAATTTTTTCATTTCAACCAATACCTTACATAAAAATGTGTGGTGATTAGTGACCGTTAATCGATAATTATTCAGAAATCGTGAGATGCGGTCTGGCCACGAGTTCTGGATAATTATTTACATAAAAAGATTAATTAATTGAATAAACATCAACGTTGACAAATTTTGTATGATGACGTTCTTGTTGGAATAAGAAGGAGAAGATCGATGAAATACGACTGGAAACGAAGTCCTTCGATTTTTCCTTTTTACTTTCCTGAGTGGACACCGAAAAGTTCTTATCTGGGCAGGAAAATGCAATTGGAACCATTTTTAAACCACGAGTGAAGTTCTCTCAACAATTTTCATATGCAAAAATATAAACCAAATTTTAAGAAGCTTGGTCATCTGGTTGCCGTACAGATCCTTATATGTTACTTGTTAACTCAAGATGGCGAAATAAATATAAGTGGCCGAAACTTTTCAGAGAGGACAGGCGGACAAGAATGATCAGAGGCGATCGATAACTAACATCTGGCTCCTCTGATTTCTCAAATGTGATCTTTCAACCAATCACCTCTAAAACATCTCATAGTATTATCATGCTGATCAGGACATAATAAATTATTTAAATATGAATTGATGTCTATATGCATCTGTACTCTCTGGGTCGAAAAATAATTTTTTAACTAATAAAAAAACTAGCCAAATGACCAACTTCAGTAAACTATTTGGACATCGTTAGGTTTTAAAATTGCACAAATTACTAGATATGGCTTTGTTTATTAGCCAAAAGAGCTATGGGAATAATGACAAAATGCTGATGCAATGGTTTGTTTTATTTTAAAAAAATACATGATAAAAGTAATGCAACATATTTTATACTAGTATTATGTTTTAATGTGTGGTGATTAGTGGGCGTTAGTAGATGATTATTCAGAAATCGTGAGATGCGGTCTGGTGTGATGTAGGTTTCAGAAAAACATTTTCTTTACAGTGCCAACGTTTCGATCTTTATTGAGATCATCTTCAGGGCCAGGGCCAATAAACACTGTTTAAAATTAACAAAGAGATGTAGGATGTGGAAAAAAGTGAATTTATGCAATGCAAAAAAAATTTTTTACAATGTTTATTGTACCTGACCCTGAAGATGATCTCAATAAAGATCGAAACGTGCCACGATAAAGAAAATGTTTTTCTGAAAACTACATCACACCAGACAGCATTTCACGATTTCTGAATAATTACGTTTTAAGCACCTTAAGATAAAATTAGCTAAATCTAAAATAATGGTCTTTAAAAATGACGGGGAACGATAGCAAAAAAAAAAAAGAAAGATAGTATTTCCAGGACACTGAAATTGAAGTGGTAAAATACTATAAATACGTGGGTATAACATTGATGACTACATCCCTGACCACTCTTGCCTGATCATCCCTGAACTTGCCAAGGCGAAGGGAGGTATATTTATGATGTAGAGCAGAGAAAAAAATGCAAAAAATTTGACGTTGTGCATGGAGCGGTAATATGTTACGGTGCTCAAGCATGAAGATATAAGGTTTATGATGAAATCGACAAATTTTTTATAAAAAGACTTTTTAGATTGCCATGTTACATACAATCGACTTTTCTATTTCTCGAGATGAACCCTGAACCTCTGTATTTGTAGACCTTGAAATTGGACTATAACTACATACTGAAAAAGATGACCATTTTGGAGGAATGACACCTTGAAGTACTGGCTAAACAATAAATAAATGCTACTCACACTACGGACACTAACTTCCCATCTTAACCCCACCTTTTTGCCATTTTTCAGGCGGGTTGGCAACACTGACTTTTTTTTATCTNTTTGTCTCGCTACTAAAACGCTTATTTCACGAATCTTTACAAGTTTTGTATTAATCACATCTTATTGGAAATTTAACGAAGTTTTCAATGGTACCAACGGATTTATTCAAAACCTGTTAGTTTTGGAGTTATCATTGTTTATTTAGCAAGGTCGTGAAATCTTAAAAAATCAGAAAAAGTGAAATAACTCCGAAACTGTTGAGATTCGGACCATAGTTAATAAGGAGTTTTTGGTTCCATTTTGAACGTAGAATCTACAGGAAAAATTTGTTACACGAGTAGACAAACAGCCTTTATTTAATGATTAAAACAAAACAGAAGTACATTTTAATTAATTAGTAGACTACTCTTCACGGTTAAGATAACCAAAAGACCTCTCTTTAATTTTAAAAATATACAATTCCCTAATTTTCGTGGTCCACTTGACCAATTAATATCTTTCAATTAATTAAGGTTTTTAGTTGAGATAAAAAGTCAATGTCACGAGCGGGATTCGAACCCACAACCTTTGGCTAGAAACGCTGCTACTCTACCACCTCAGCTCACGAAGTCATAGTAGCTCAGGTGGTATAGTAGCGGCGTATCTAGCCGAAGGACGTGGGTTCGAATCCCGCTCGTGACATTAACTTTTTTATCTCAAATAAAAACCTTAATTAATTTAAAAATATATTTATTTATACTGTATATTATAAATTAAATAAAAACTTTTCTTTTTTTGTAGGTAAGAAGACTGTCAGAGCAAGGTGGCGAAGGTGGGAAAGGTCCTTCGCCTATGGAGGCTGCCTTCCTGGCCACACTATCCAGCGCACCTGCACCAACTCCCGGAGGAAGGAGGCACTCAGTGGTGACCATATCCAGGGCACCGCCGACGTCCGTTCTCTTCGGGAGGAACAGGAGAGAATCTATCGCTGCCTTTCCGACCCAAGGGCTTCCTCTGTCCCGGTTCCCTCGGCGCGATTCTTCCTCATCGATCGCCAGGTATTTTCCAAACGATATCTGTTTAATTTATTTGACTGTTTCGATTTTGTTGTCAAAATCAGGTCTCCGAGCGTGTCTGGAAGCAACTTCAATTTACAACTAGACATAATGGACGACATCGCGGACATCAAAGCCGCCCGGAAAGTCAGACTGAAGATGTGGCAGACGGACAGCCAGGAGAAAATATGCGAAGTGGAACCGCTGGATGGAGCAGGCTCTACAGCTCGCTACCATCAAAAAGAAAGTAGGAGGTAAAAATGTACCTGTTTAAAGTTAGTGTTGTCGGTCGAAATAAAATTGCCCACTTTTGCCTTTATTTGAAGGTTAAATATTTTTACACAGGTTCTAAAGAAAGTTAATATTTTGTAGAAGATTTTTTAATAAACGATTACAGACACGCTAACTTTTCAAACTTTTCAATTTCAAAACGTATGTATTGGGCTGGTACAAAAATAATGCAGGTTTTGAAAAGGCAGATAAAACTATTTATAATTCACTAATTTTCGTGGTCCGCTTGACCAAATAATATCTTTCAATTAATTAAGGTTTTTAGTTGAGATAAAAAAGTCAGTGTCACGAGCGGGATTCGAACCCACAATCTTGGGCTAGATACGCCGCTGCTCTACCACTTGAGCTATCGTAACCTCGATCCACTCTGACACTAACTTCCCATCTCAACCCCACTTTTGAATGGAGTGGAGCCCGAGTGGATTGAAGTCACGATAGCTCAAGTGGTAGAGCAGCGGCGTATATAGCCGAAGATCGTGGGTTCGAATCCCGCTCGTGACACTGACTTTTTTATCTCAACTAAAAACCTTAATTTACTATTTTTAATCCATGAAAAGCTTTTCCTAAAAAGGTATAGCTGAAACTGCTAACAGCCTCTCCTCCAGTTATCAGTCTTCTCTTGAGCAGAAACAGTATTGCTAGGGTGACTTTCGCGATGTGCCTCAAGCGTTTAATCAGATTTGTTCTTTAAGTTTAAAAACTTTCTTTCAAGTACCTTTTAACATTAAAATCCTATCTGACAAACCGCATCGGTCAGTGAACACCTCTTCCTCGTATTAAATCGGGTGTTCCCCAGGGCAGCATCCCAGAGCCCTCCCTCTTCACAGTATACACAGTCAACATTTCTATTCTTCTTAACAATATATGCCGTGTGTTTCATTTTTCGTCGCAACAGGAAAAAAAATCAGTTGCGCTGATTAAATACGGCCGTGCAATGTATGTACAGGTTTCATTTTTCAGCGCAACGTAAAAAAAAAAGAGACCTGTTATATTATTTTGCCATCTAATACTCATCTTCCCCTTGCTAGTCATGACGCCCAACAACATACAACCCTTTTTCCGTCCTACTCTCGCAAATAAATCCACCCACATCATCTTTTTTCACTCGAAAAATCCACTTGTACTACCGTCTATTTCAATGGGAAACCCATCCAAACTTCAGATATTGTGCATTACCTGGGACTATTCATTACCTTACTAGCAAATTCACCATTTACGAAACCCCCCTGAGACCGATCAGGACGTACGGAATTGAATTTTAGGGATAAACCAAAAAATCCAATCCATCCATCAAATATACTAAGATTTCTTTGCAGCCTTGAAAAATAATCATTCAATTTTAATGATTTATCTTGTAAATCGTAACATTTAAAGTAATAACTATCAATTATAACTACAATTAATTAAGGTTTTTAGTTGAGATGAAAACTAATTGTAATGATTTAATTGGTCAAGCGGACCACAAAATTAGTGAATTTAAAGAAATGAATTATAACCTTGACTTTTTAGTATTAAACATAGTCTGTTTCCGTAATCTAGCTACAGTCGACTACAGTTAAGCTTAATCCTCTCTGACAGCGGTGTGTATTTGGGGATTAGAGAAGATCAATTTTGTTCGTCCCCTGTCAACACAGATGTCCGTTCAGTAATTCGTATTTGCTTTCCACGACAAATCAAATTGGTTGAAATAAAGCGAAAATTTTAAATAATAAATTCACTAGTTTTCGTGGTCCGCTTGACCAATTAATATCTTTCAATTAATTAAGGTTTTTAGTTGAGATAAAAAAGTCAGTGTCACGAGCGGGATTCGAACCCACCATCTTCGGCTAGATTCACCGCTGCTCTACCACTTGAGCTATCGTGACCTCGATCCAATCGGACACTAACTTCCCATCTCAAACCACACCCTTTGAAAAATTGCAAAAAGGAGGGAAAATTCAAAAAGGTGGGGTTGAGATGGGAAATTAGTGTCCGAGTGGATCGAGATCACGATAGCTCAAGTGGTACAGTATCGGCGTAACTAGCCGAAGATCGTGTGTTCGAATCCCGCTCGTGACACTTACTTTCTCAACTAAAAACCTTAATTAATCTAAATAATAAACTGTTAAACAGTAAATAATAAATTTCATTAAAATATTTTTTAATTTCTTCAATCATTTTTTAACAATGTGATATGAAAAATCACAAATGTGTTAATTCAAAGCTACGATTTGTTAATTACATTAGAGCTACCTGTACAATTATTTCTTTTTTTATTGAAAGAACAAAAGCACGTTTAATTTTGTGCCGAACAAGTTTTTGTATTTTGATGTAGGTTAGGGTGAATTCCTTGTAGTACGAGTTGAGTCGGAATATTCTGTTTGAAATAACCCAGAGTTATTTCATTTGTGAAATTTAATTAGAAAAACATCCAGCTTTTTTCTAAATAAAAAAATAACCTTTGATGGCCGCAACTGTGCGCATTTGTATTTCATAAATACGGGCATGAGATAGAGAGATAAAAGAGACTAATAAAATAGTCCTGGTTTATAAGGTCCCTGCGTCACAAGCTAGAAACAAAATCATAAATTAATTATTCGTCGTTAATGTCAAACTGTTTTTTTTTTAATCCATTGGACCGCAGGTCTACCTTTGCTTTTAATAGCAAGTTCTTGTTGGCTGGAGATCTTTACAGTTGCTTTGGGCTTCTTGCACTGAATCTTTGTTTATTAAAGCTACAAAGTTACCATTATTTAACGGGAAGAGTCTAGGTTTACGTTCCCACTGGGGTCGCAATGTGATGTAACATTGAGGTTCTTTAACGTGCGCACCTGGCCGATTAGGCCTTATTGCACGTTTTAGAGTCTCAAGTAAGGAGCGACTCACCTCAGCGAATGGAAAATCTGCTGATTCCATGAGGTTCGGTGTAGAAGCCCACATCATCCTGCACTTAACCAGTGCTGCGCGTATAGGGATAGCCAAAAAGAGGTCGAAATGCATCAGCCATGTCTCGCACGCACTCCCTGGATAGAGACGACAACTCTATCTCCCTGGGTGTAGGGGCTAGCGACAAAACCTCTGGATACGCTCCGGCCGCGGTTTCGATTTTAGTAGAATCTCTAACCACCCACTAGATGCCTACGGTAAAGGCAGCTCTGATGGCACCGACAAGCACCGCCCCCGTCCACCATTCCTCAAGCATTCGGGGACGCCGGCAGCGTAGTAAAAAGCTCCTCGCTGGCTATACGCTCTCGGCAATCCGATCCATCCAATTCCCACGAGGTCGAGAGGTAATTCGGAGGTCTTGCGCAAGTACTACGGTCCGCGGCCACGAATGAAACACAGCCTCTTCTCTAGGTACCCGCCAGGTGTCTCACCACTCAGCGAGTCCTTACCCATGCACTGCCCCGTAGTACAGATGATTATGCACCACAAAATATATATTTAGACAGGATCTGGTACACTAACCCGCGTGTGTCTCTGCTACAGCACCTGCCATCGCGGCCAGCTCTCAAGCCAGCAACTCCCTTAACGCATCACGAGGGATTAGATAGGCGTAGGCTCAGCGTCCTCGCACGCTGTAAGCTTCCTTGGTATTGTCTTCCAAATACACGCAGAAGATGCTTAAAGCGACCATGTGTGCCAGGAAACACGAGCCAGCTTGTGTTTTAGAGCTTGTGCTTCTCAAGGCTGCACTGGAAACCCTCTTGCAACCAAGGGTTGGGAAGGGTCTGCTAGAGTCTCCTAGGAGAACCCGCTGCACAGTCCCAGGTTTTGGATTGAGAGGATTGGTTTAGGTTTAGGTAGATAGTCGGTTAATTTACCTTGCAAACTATGCCTTGGTAGTACAGGGTAAGTCCATGGTTTTATCCGCCCAACCGCCGGGCTTCATGGGGTTTCAACAGTTAGGACATTTCAGGTTCAGGGCAAGGGTTCAGAGCCAAGATGTGTCCTGATTGAACTTTCCTTGGTCAATTGATTGCCTTCCTTGTTTCCCTGGTACCCAAAGTTGATTTTGTTGTTTCCCTAATGCCATCTCAAACGCTTTGGATTATAGTACCAATGAGGCAGTTACTTTTAGTAGCTGGTATAGATGGCTATTTTTTTATTGGCAATACCCATCCTTCTGCCCTTGTTGTCCACTAGCCTTTTCCGCCTAAAATATATTAGCATATTGCCCAAGGCTACTGTGAATTCTAGTCCTTGGTTCCATAGATACTAGCCCCATTAACTGGGATTTCTTCTGTGAAATATCAGCTCAGAATTTCGGCATCTCCAGAAACTTATCAGCCTGAAGTTCATCCCAATGCTTTGATCCTTTTTAAGCGAGTGTATTTGAACTTGTCCTTCCATAAGCCTGTAAATTGTGGTGAACTTCCTCCCTGTCGTGATGGTAGATTCAGGAGGACTTCGTGGGCAGCAATGGGAGTCGTTGTCATTACTCCAGTACTACTGTAGCCTCTGGGCAATATTGAGGATGACGCAATGTAATGTCTTCTTCCCCAAGCCATATCTTGGACCAGATGCTTAAGAACTATATTTTCTAACAGCCGAAAAAACCACATATCATTTATTGGTTTTATATGATTCGCATGTGTAATTTATTTATTTTCTTAACTACATTATCTATCAATTATGTAATATTATGTTAATTCAGAAAGTTTATTCTCATGTGATCGATTTAGATCGGTTAGTCTAAGTTGGCCTAGCTTAATAATGATAGCTTTAAGTTACATTTGTGCAAAATGGTTTTAGTTATGTAACCATGATGTACTTTGTTTTTTCAGATTCTCCGACGTAACTGGTATTCCTCCATTGCAAGTACAGTCTAAACGTAGAGCGTCAGAGCTTCCTAAGTTTCAAAGTTCCGGTTCAGCCACACCCCCTACAGACAGGCCTAGCGGCATTGTCTGTTCTAATTCCGATCTAATGTGCATCATGTCATCACTAACGTCCTCAGCTCAAGAGATCAATTCTTCCCAAACGACAACCACCACGACCCCGACGACATTACCAGAACGTCCTGCACCTCCCAAACCCTCGGCGATCGAAGACAAACGCAACCTTTTGAAAAACAGCCGGTCCAACAGTTTCGACGTTTCACTCCTGCCGGAAGGGAAAAGCGGAGAGGTAAAAGACAAAGGGGGCGCTCCGGGAAACTGGTTCCTAAGACGGCACCTTCCAATGGCCAATAAAAAATACCTAGGAAAGACTGAAGACGAAGCGGCCTCTCCTGGAAAGAAAAAAAAGGAAAAAGTCGTCTGGGACAAGCCTTCGGGCTCGATAGTAGATGCCAAAGTAATCGGTAGTGCCATCGAAGTCTTTCTCAACCAAAGATCCGGTGAAACGACGCCTCAAGAAGCCCCTAAAAAGACCCAGAAGACTTCCTGGTTTGGAGCGGAACCAAAAGAAACTGATGAAGAAGTGACATGTGACAACTCCATCTGCTCCACCCTCAAAGACCTCTTCGTCAAATAGCTATAAATGATACCCCTGGTAATATTCGGGGGTATTGTTTTAGATGTTGTCGTTACGATGATTTACTTCCAAAATTAAACATATTTGATAAAACAATTCTAATCAAAATGCGGAAATTAAATTTTAAAACAACTTAACTCTTTTGTCGTTTTTTGCATATTTAAAACTCATAAATGTCTGTTAAATCCGAGTGACTCTCATTCCCTTTGTTACAAATTTCCATATATTACCAATACCTCTCACCAGAAATCATAAATAAAAAAATTATTACATACCGCATACAATAATGTATATAAATTAGCCATATAGTTATATTGTGTTACGTATAAAAAAAAAAATCCTTCTAATGAAAGTAGTAAGAAGAATTTACGCAGGTTGTTCAATGTGTAGATTGTGATCCTACCAGTAATATTTTATTATTTATACAAATTAAAATATATTTACTCTTGCAAATGGGTAAAGTGTATGTGATATTTGTGATAGCCATCATTCTTATTCCATTGTTGTTGACTAAAGGAATAAAATATGTCTACGACAGTTTAAGATCCAGTGTTTTGCGAAGACAATGGCCCTTCTTTGTACTTTCCATTTCATTTCTAAACATTGGGTTTTTATATTATAATACATTGTTCCATATTAAATAATAATCTTCTACATTTTTAATGTTGTAATATAGGATAATCGTATCGTATCAATTATTTTTTTAACCATAAAATGTTGTTTTTAACCCTGAAAGTTCATAATTTGTATATATTAATAGATTGTTGTTGTAATAATAGTTCAAAATATACTGAATGTTACGTTTATTGATAGTTATTCATTATTCACAAGTTTTCTTTACAACAAAATGATGTCAAAATTGGGGAACTGAGTACCAACCAAAAGTACATCTAAATGGGCTTTTTAAGAGGAAATACACCATAACCTATGACTCGGGATGTTGCAAACCCATATACAAAAATAAATAAATTCCTGATATAAATATTTATTGTTGTTATCAAATGAAATTTGTTTCCTATTGAAATTTTTTTTCCATTGTTATATTACAAGACATCTCAAAAATTAGGTTAACATTGCAAAAATAACAGTTTCAATATTTTGAAAAGTATTATTTAAAAGTATGCATAGATGCAAAAATGACAGGCATACAGTTGATATTATTTATGTTTAGTTAGTCTTTAATTAAAGTTTTGGTTGAAATAAAAAAGTCAGTGTCACAAGCGGGATTTGAACCCACGACCTTCAGTCGGACCAACACAAGCGGACCACGAAACCTAATAAATTTATGGTTAGGTTGAAAATGAGACCACTTTAGGTCATCTCCAGTACACTTGAGGTGACTGTAATATATTTTCATTAGTATTTTTTATTGGAATTTTTTAAAATCTCTTTTATGAAGGTTTGCAACAGCAGAGGTCGCATCAACCCTCTGGATGCTGGTGTGGTGAATGCAGAGCCGCTGGATTCGAACCTGGGACCTTTACCTTACAGTAATGAGCACCATGTACATATAAACCATTGCGGCCATCAACACCTCTCCCATAGTAGTTATTTATAGCATTCATATTAATTTTATAACAGCAATCAAGAGGCTCAGCAGACAAAGCTGTAGACTTTAAATAGCTTAAAATAATAAAAATAAAAAATAAATAAAACAAGAAGTTAAAATACTGATAGAAGACAGTCAACAGCTATCTTGCAAATGCAACACCTAATAAAACATTCGCTCTGGAAAGCTACTAAAATAAATTTAAAAACCTGTTACCAAAATATCACTGATATATAAATATAATGGCGAATGGGCAAGGGTTATCCATGACAAACCTTGTGTTTTTAACATTAACTAGAACAAATATTTAACCAGATGCCATATGTAATGAAACCTCTAGAAAAAGAAGTAATTACATTTTTGCCTCCAAATTATGTGGCTCATGAGACAAAATCAAACATAAACTTTAAAAAACAAGTCCCCGAGGATTTTTATAACAGGCGAACTCTTGAAAAAAATACCGACAAAAAAAGATGTATAATATGGTGAAAAACATTTTCCTTGAATCTGAAAGTTAGTCTAAATCAATAAACGCCTGGTAAACTGCACTTTCATCCTAACCTACAAAATTAAAGCCTTTCATAGAAAAAGTCTGCCTCATATCAAACCATCAATTTGGCTTTAGAACAAAACATTCGATGATAGATCATCCACAAAATTTTAGTATAATAAAGCTTTAGAAGCTCTATGTACCACCACAAAGGATGTGACATTGTGTTGCAGGTTTCTGCTTAAAATGACAGGATCGTTATGAGAGCAAGTATGGCAGTATCATGCTAAGGTTAGTTTCACAAAAGGTAGGAATGTCTTGCTGTATATGTATAAGAAGAATCCTAATTTATTTCTTTGTACCCCTGTATTTGTACAGAAGAATGACAGCGGTGGTAGACATACCACTACATCACAGCAGGAAGTTCAACAGAAACTGCTCTGTACCAGTTAATTAATGACCTAAGGGAAACACTAGAAACAAGGGAAACAGCAATCTGCACGTTTCTTAACATTGAAGGTGCCTTTGATGCATCCATGAAGGTCTCCCTAGAGAAAAAGCCAGGAGAAAAGCTAAGAACTAGAACAGCTGAAACAAATATAGGATCAGACACTATACAAGTCACCACAACCAAAGGATGTCCTGAAGGAACTACTCATGGTAGTAATGTCACCTCTTCTATGGTGCCTAACAGTTGATGAACTGCTCAAAACTCTGGACCGTGACATTTAAGAAACACATCGGCTCTACCATTACAAAGGTGATGCTATGCAGAAGATTAGCAGAGAACAACTGGGGATCTAGAATGGCAACTCTGCTTTGGATGTACACCATGATGGTAAGACCCATATGGAGCCGTGGCCTGGGCCAATAAAGCAAAACAAGTAACTAAAACGGGATGGATGGAAACTGCATAACGGGAGTAATGAGAACATGTCCCACTGTTAGTATAAAAAAAATACTGGGATTAATCACATGGAAATGAGGACAGCACAGAAAACTATTAGTATTATCAAAGAGAAATTTTCAACAGGAATAAAACTAAAATGGAGAGACAGCAAGAAAATAATGAAAGACCATCCTATGCTCATGGCTCCAAGGGGTGACTACCTGAAAGTGCTTTTTCCCCGAAGGGGTTTTAATCTTTTATCACTAACGCTTAATAATTGACCTTAACCTTACTCAATAGTTGTGAGATTTTCAAGTAACCTATGTTGTTGCACTTATGATTCCAGCTGCCCTCGCTAATTAATCTGTAGCAGCTGATTAGTGCTCTGACCTTAACCTCAATGTGAAGGGGTGTGGTATTGGTTATGATTTCAAGAGCTAGGGTGGGTGTAGTTGAAAATGCTCGTCATCATCAAACAGCCTAGTCTTTGAAATGACCTTAATTTATTACAATTCCTTTTATTTTCTAGACCTTTCCACTACACTAAAGCTGCGAAAAAGAATCTAGGTAGAATAATTGCAGTATATAGCCATGGTTTGATGCCCCATGTTTTACCGACAATTCTCCTACATTGTACCATTGATATAGTGCCTTTCCTGTATATGTTAATAATATGACCTTTTCAATCAAGTTTCCTGTCAAGTGTCACACCAAGGAATTTGATGGAATCCACTAACTTTAATTCTATGCCCTGAAATTTAGGGTTATTAAAATTACGTAAAGTTCTTCTCCTGCTAAACATTATCAATTCTAGTTTAGCCGGATTAATTGATAAACCTTTGTCACAACACCAATCGGATAGCAACCCCATCACCTCCTTCATCAGCAGTGATAGAGTCAGAGGATCCTTACCCATGATCATTATGGTACCATCATCTGAAAATAATTGGCTATAAAAGCCTAAGTTATTCAGAAGCTCTAATAATCTATTTACTGTGATTAACCACAGAAGAGGGGATAAGCAGCCTCCCTGTGGACAGCCTCCTGTGACCTTGATTCTCAGAGTACTACTACCTAAGCACATATTTACCATCCGACCCTCTAGGTAGGTTTTCACCCATCCTATGAGGTGTTGGTCTACATTATATTTATTTAGTGGATAAATCATCTGATCACTGGCAGAAGTATACTATTTTTTGTAAAGCCAAGTTCAGATTGTTTGCTACAGCATTCTGTCTCCAGGAGGAGCAATGTATTACGATGCTATCCGCATAAAGGGCCAACTTGCACTTTAAGTGAAGTGAGGGCATTTAAGAACATAGAAAAAAGTGTTGGCTCTAGGATAGACCCTTGATGGACCCCAGCAACAACTTTGAAAGAAGACGTAGCATTGTTAAGAACAACGCGAAAACATCTACCACTTAAATAGGATTATGATCTTAACAACATATGTTGGGGACTTATATTCTAACAGCCTGTAGACTATTCCGTTATGCCAGACAATGTCAAACACCTTTAGGTCTAGTAATACCATACCTGTGGTCTATACTTGCCTGCAGGAGGAAGTGCTTTGGGATGTACAATGTGACCATAGAAAAGCTTCAACCGTTGAAACCGGGCCTACTAATCAAGTTCCCTGATGAACTACGACTCACTGGTGAGTTTTAAGCAGACTATGGGGGATACAATAGCTCTTAAAGGGTGCAGTATATTACATTCCGACTATTACAGGATACGATAGGAAACTGTTAGAAAAACCTAGTTAGATGTTTCAAAATTCTAAAATTCATTTTAGTTCGACATTCTTTCTATGTAGAAACTAACTGTGATACGGACCTTTTACTGGACATTTATCTGGCTTTAAAGAAGATTGTATGTTCAAAGTTTAGTAATTTAATTTTAATTGACAAAAATGAGTGTTTTTGTTTTTTTAGTTCATTTTAATTTATCCAAACGTCACAGATTATTGCTTCGTGGTACCATTAGAGAGCATGGCATTGTTGGTATCTCCAAAGTAGAATGCCATGCTTCCCAAGTACCTTCTCTCGTGATAAACCGTAAAAATAATGGGTATCTAGAAGTACTTAAAATAATAATAATTTTAAAAATGATTTTCAGCAATTTAAAGTGTGCTTTGTTGATCCGTCAGTGCGGTATGGTTTTACTAGGCAAACATTTGACATACAATCAGCTTAGAACGTTTAGAAACTGTGTGTTAATAAATTCAAAACAATCAGTCACTTTATCAAAAAACAGACCTAGGAAGTTATCAGGATTCGTTTTGGATAAATATTCGTCGAAGAAATTATGCGGTTTAAATATATGCAGGAGTCAGATGAGAGGATACTGCACGGATGATCAACCGAAGCATGTCAATGTCGGTACCATTGGCCATGTCGATCATGGCAAGACGACTTTGACAGCAGCGCTTACCAAAATAACATCAGAGGAAGGTCTGTCGAAGTATGTTTCTTATGAAAAAATCGACCGGGCCCCTGAGGAGAAAGCCCGGGGGATTACGATCAACGCGTCTCACATCGAGTATTCGTCCAGGAAAAGGCATTACGCGCATACAGACTGTCCAGGACATGCCGATTACATTAAAAACATGATATCTGGTACTTCGCAGATGGACGGTGCTATACTCGTAGTGGCTGCAGAAGAAGGCCCTATGCCTCAGACCCGAGAACATTTATTATTAGCAAAACAGATAGGAGTCAAGAATATTGTAGTATTTATAAATAAATGTGATGAAGTTGATCAAGAAGTAATGGAACTAGTTGAACTAGAAATCACCGAACTTTTAACAGATTTTGGTTTTAGTAATCAATGCCCTGTGATTTTTGGCTCTGCGTTATTAGCGTTAAAAGGCGACAACTCGGAGCTTGGTAAAAAATCAATATGGAAACTGCTAGATGCATTGGATTCTTATATTCCTATGCCTACGAGAGATTTCACTTCGCCTTTTTTATTACCGATAGACAGCACGTTCAACTTACCCGGACGAGGCACAGTGGTAGTCGGAACGTTAAAACGAGGAGTGATCAATAAAGGCGACCCTGCTGATCTTCTAGGTTTCGACATAAATGCCAATACAAACGTTAAAGATATACATGTTTTCCAAAAATCAGTCGCATCGGCCAAAGCCGGTGAGAATATTGGAGTTTTGTTAAAAGGCATAAAGGGAAATGATATCGAACGAGGTATGCAGCTTGTATACGCTGGTAGTCAGGTGTTGACGAACAGCTACGAAGCGAGTGTTTATTTCCTGACGAAGGCTGAAGGCGGCCGGAGCAAGCCGATAACGTCAAAATATATACAAATGCTCTTTTCAAACACATGGAGTCTTACATGCCGGATCGATATGATCGACGGCGAAATGGCCATGCCGGGCGATCATGCCAAAGTGAGGTTGACCCTGCTCAAAAGAATGTCGATGAACGAAGGCCAGCCTTTTACAATCAGGGAAAATCAGTTTACTGTCGGGACTGGAATAATAACAAAAATTTTAGGAAGTGCAACTTTCACACATTTAAATAAATACAAAATAAATATTTAAATAAAATTACAAATATATTTTTTAGCTTTATTTATTCTTTTTTCTTTCTTTCATTCCTCTTCATCTTTATCAAAAATTTAGGTCATATCAAGCAATTTTTTTTAATGAACTATTACGCCAACAGTGGGACAGCACCACTCCAAAGGGACCACACAAACACAAGCTTTTGTTTTGCTAATAAAATTGCTAAAAAAAATTACTAATTATTTTTTGATTCTCCATGAGTCTAGGGTCGGTTTAGCACAGAGAACTTTCACCAGACCCACTGGGGCAGGATCCAACCTCACAAAACCACCAAATTTTTCAGTCAAATTGGAAACTTCGTTTTTTATGTAATAAGTTTTCTGTTTGTAAAAAGTTAGTTTTTGCACATTATCCGCATCATCTCCCAATATATCAGGAAGATTATTCGACGAACGGTGTCCTCATTGATTTATACTGATCACAAACAGTTTAAATAGGTTTCACCGATGACTACATAACTAGGCAGTTTCTCCGTTAACAGTCAGTCTGTAATGCCCTATTCACAACCTGGTAAGCATTGTGTCCTCTTAGGACAAGAAGAAAACCATGATTTGGGAATGCCTTCAATTTCTCTCGATTAAATAGATAAAAAGCTTTATTTATAAATAAACACTTTTTTTTTCGAGATACAAATATAAAATTTAAAAACTTGAAGCTTTTACGATAAAGGTTTATTCAATTTCTCTTCTGGGTGTGGTATTTACAGACCTTACTGTACTGCACCCTCCTATTTTATTAATTAAAAGGTTTTCATTCTCTCAAAATAATTGTACTACATCATCTGACTGTACATGAAAAAATACGTAAAACTGAAAGTTTTTATAAACTATTCTTTTTATGTAAGGTCTTGGTTGAGATGAAAAAGTTAGTTTCACAAGCGGGATTCAAACCCACGACCTTCAGCTCAATTCGCCACTGCTCTAACCACTTGAGCTACCATGATCCCTTCAGACACCAACTCCCACTCAATCCACCACTTTTGTATTTTTCTTCTTTTTGCCATTTTTCAAATGTGTAATCAGGATTCAATTCTCAGCGATATAAATTGCCAAAGCAAGCTGTAAGTGAAGTAATTATTTCTTTACTTATTATATTAATGAATTCATGTTTAGCAGTTATAATTGACCATATTAATTATTTCAATTAATTATTCTTTTTATGAACGTCTTGGTTGAGAGGAAAAAATTAGTGTCACAAATGGGATTCAAACCCACGACCTTCAGCTCTAACCACTTGAACTATGGTGACTTTGATCCTCAAGGACACCAACTCAATCTATTACCTTTCGCATTTTCCATTTTTTTTTTTTTTTAATATATATATAACTTTATTTAAACTTTTGTACATAGTACCTTATAGTTGTGGCATAATGTTTAACGGCAACAAACAGTTCTTGGATCTTTAAGCTCAGCAGCTCCCCCCCATTAATTATTTATACATGATTTAATCTAATTTAATCACAGTTAATTATAGTTAGTTAACATATTGGTGTGTAGCGTGCACTTGATGAGTCTGTGGTGTGGACATGCAGGAGGTAGGTGGTCCGGTTTTCCTTGTATTTCTGTGTTTGGGTGGGACTGGAACTTGCTAAACATCTTCCGGTAGTTATCTCTCAGTGCATGGTCCACTAGAGGAATGTCCAGGTCTCGGTGCAGTGTGGTATTTCACACATACAAGGGGGCCCCAGTTAAAATCCGTAAGGCCCTGTTTTGAAATGTCTGGATTCTTTTAATTTGGCTGTTCGACGCTGAGGCCCAAACACCAGGGCCATATGGGTTGAATGAGGGACATATATATTAGTCTTTTGTTAGTCAGACTGATAGTTGGGCTCTTAATTAGTGGTTTGAGGTCAATTAGTCTGCATCGTGATCTCTTTAGCACACCGCTTATGTGCTGATGCCAAGTCAGCCTCCGGTCAAGAGTAACACCATAATCCATTTTCCACTTTTTGCCATTTTTCAAATGTCGTGTAATCATGATTCATTTCTCAGCGATTTATGAAAATGGCCACAGTGAGCTTTTAGTGAACTGATTACTTCTTTACTTATTATATTAATCCATTAATGTTTAGCGGTCATAATTGACCATATTAATTATTTCAATTAATTATTCTTGTTATATAAGGTTTTGGTTGAGATAAAAAAGTTAATGTCACAGAGGAGATTCGAACCCACGACCTTCAGCTCAATACACCACTCCTCTAACCACTTGAGGTATCACAATTTTGATCCCTTTGAACACCAACTCCCAATCTCAATCTACCACCGTTCACATTTTTCCTTTTTGCCATTTTTTAAATGTTGTGAAATGTCATGTAATCAGGATATAATTCTCAGCGACTTATGAAAATGGCCATGGCGACCTAAAAGTGAAGTGATTACTTCTTTAATTATAATATTAATCAATTTATGTTTAGCAGTCATAATTGAGGATATTAATTATTCTTTTTATGTAAGGTCTTGGTTGATATGAAAAAGTTCGTATCACGAGCGGAATTCGAACCCACGACCTTCGGCTCAATTCGCCACTGCTCTAACCACTTGAGCTATCATGATCCCTTCACACACCAACTCCCAATCTCAATCTATCACCTTTTACATTTTCCCTCGTTTTTGTCATTTTTCAAATGTCGTGTAATCAGGATTCATTTCACAGTGACTTATGAATATGGCCACACGGGCTGTAAGTAAAGTGATTACTTCTTTACTTATTATATTAATCCATTATGTATAGTGGTTATAATTGACATATTAATTATTTTTTTTATGTAAGGTCTTAGTTGATATGAAAAAAAATTAGTATCACGATCGGGATTCGAAACCACAAACTTCAGCTCAATTCGCCACGCTCTAACCACTTGAGCTATCATGATTTTGATCCCTTTGAAAACCAACTCCCAATCTCAATCTACCACCGTTCACATTTTTCCATTGTCATGAAATGTCATGTAATCAGGATACAATTCTAAGCGACTTATGAAAATGGTCATGGCGACCGAAAAGTGAAGTGATTACTTCTTTAATTATTCTATTAATCCATTATGTTTAGTGGTCATAATTGACCTTATCAATTATTCTTTTTATGGAAGGTTTTGGTTGAGATGAAAAAGTTAATGTCATGAAGGGGATTCGAACCCACGACCTTCAGGTCAATATACCGCTGCTCTAACCACTTGAGCTATCGTGACTTTGACCCCTTCGGACACCAACTCCCCACCTCAACCTACCACCTTTCACATTTTCCACTTTTTGCCGTTTTTCAAGAGTCGTGTAATCAGGATACAATTCTCAGCGACTTATGAAAATGGCCATGGCGACCTAAAAGAGAAGTGTTTACTTCTTTAATTATTATATTAATCTATTTACGTTTAGTGGTCATAATTGACCATAGTAATTATTCTTTTTATGTAAGGTCTTGGTTGATATGAAAAAGTTTGTATCACGAGCGGAATTCGAACCCACGGCCTTCGGCTCAATTCGCCACTGCTCTAACCACTTGAGCTATAAGTGCGTCCCTTATCATGGCCTGTCGGACGCATCATTGAGCAGTACCCGGGTAAAGATGGGGTGGTACGAGTTGTGCGCATAAAAACGCCCTCAGGAGAATATACGCGTCTGATTACACATCTATCTCCTCTGCTCCCTGAATCTTTCCAATCCTGTTCTTCTACTCTGCAACGTCTCTTTTTTTTAGTGAAATTTCTATTGAAATTTGGTGGGCGGTATGTTTACACCGGAGAGAATTTTATTCATTTTTTTAAAATTTTGTTTATTTGTTCAAATCCCTTCAGACACCAACTCCCAATCTCAATCTATCACCTTTTGCATTTTCCCTCGTTTTTGCCATTTTTCAGATGTCGTGTAATTAGGATTCATTTCACAGTAACTTATGGATATGGCCACACGGGCTGTAAGTAAAGTGATTACTTCTTTACTTATTATATTAATCCATTAAGTTTAGTGGTCAAAATTGACCATATTAATTATTTCAATTAATCATTCTTTTTATGGACGGTTTTGGTTGAGATGAAAAAGTTAATGTCATGAAGGGGATTCCAACCCACGACCTTCACCTCAATACACCATTCCTCTAACCACTTGAGCTATCATGATTTTGATCCCTTTGAAAACCAACTCCCAATCTCAATCTACCACCTTTCACATTTTCCACTTTTTGCCATTTTTCAAAAGTCGTGTAATCAGGATACAATTCTCAGCGACTTATGAAAATGGCCATGGCGACCTAAAAGAGAAGTGATTACTTCTTTAATTATTATATTAATCCATTATATTTAGTGGTCATAATTGACCATATTAATTATTCTTTTCATGGAAGGTTTTGGTTGAGATGAAAAAGTTAATGTCACGAAGGGGATTCAAACCCACGACCTTCAGCTCAATACGCCACTCCTCTAACCACTTGAGCTATCATGATTTTGAACCCTTTGAAAACCAACTCCCAATCTCAATCTACCACCATTCACATTTTTCCATTTTTCAAATGTCATGTAATCAGTATACAATTCTCAGCGACATGAAAATGGCCATGGCGAGCTAAAAGTGAA
This sequence comes from Cimex lectularius, assembly GCF_000648675.2. Lineage (NCBI taxonomy): Eukaryota > Metazoa > Arthropoda > Insecta > Hemiptera > Cimicidae > Cimex > Cimex lectularius. The sequence continues at coordinate 893,619 of NW_019392721.1, forward strand.
CTTTTTACTTCTTTACTTATTATATTAATCCATTTGTGTTTAGTCGCCATAATTGACCATATTCATTATTCAGTTTATGTAACGTCTTGGTTGATATGAAAAAAATTAGTATCACGATCGGGATTCGAACCCACGAACTTCAGCTCAATTCGCCCCGCTCTAACCACTTGAGCAAGCATGATTTTGATCCCTTTGGACACCAACTCCCAATCGTCATATCTTGAGCTGAAAATGTTTTATCTAGAATGTATAACATTGCAGTTTTAGCCTTTCAAATAATACCCATTTGTTTAGTGTAAAAGAAAGTTTATTAAGAAAAACTACTACAGAATTGATTTAAAAATATCATTCATACAACACTAGGCGTTGGCCCATTTACCCAATCGCAAATTTCCCTTGTGTACCACACATAATCTCCTTTCGGCGACGTAGTACCTTTTGGCAAAAGTGCCAGATATGTCGGAGCATCAGCACCTGAATAAAAAAATGATAATTTATAAAAAAAAAAAAAAAGTTAATTTAGTTTACCTTGTTCAATAGTCAGAGGTCCTTGATGGCTTGTCATGTCTGTATCGACATAACCAGGGTGGACATGGTTTATTACAATATCTTCGCGTGGATCCTCAAGAAACAATCTATGCTGAATCCTAGTCAACGTGCTCACTCCGACTTTCGATACAACATAAGTGCTATTCGGCCAACCTTTCGAAGCATACGATCCATCTTTAGCATCACTGTAAATAATTAATTGAATTTAAGACTAAAATGAAGTATAAATTCATCAAGAAGGCTTACGCTATAAATTGTTTCATAAGTTTTGACAATTCAGGCTCTGTTAAATTAGGTTCGGAAAATTTTTTACGCAGCTCTTCACCGGGGATGCGCAACAAATGACCCGCTGAACTCGACACATTCACAACTCTCGCATGCGGCTTTAAAAGCGGAAAGAGTTCATTGCAAACGTCAACCAAAGCGAAGTAATTCGTTCTAAGTGTGACCTCCGCTTGCTCGGCGAATGGTTCCGTAGCAGCTGCCTAGACAATAAAACAAAAAAAATGTTTAAACTGTATTTTCAAAAAAATTATTCACCTGCCTTAAAAGCAATCGCAGCGTTGTTTACAAGGACGTCTATCCCGCCGTGTTTGGTTTTAAGATGATCACCGAACTTCCTTATTGAGTCTAAATCAAGAATATCGAGTTGATGATATTCCGGTGGTTTCAAACCAGCCTGGAAAAAAAATTAAAGGTCAATAAATGAACAACCGATAATGATATTTGTACCTTTTTGAGTTCTTCGACGGCAGCCTGACCCCTTCCGACATCCCTGGATGTTAAATAAACAACCCCGTCAAATTGTTTGCATAAATTTCTGACTATGCCAAAACCTATTCCTTTGTTTGACCCAGTTACCTGCAATAAAATAAATTTAAGATCAACCTAAATATTTAATATTTCCTTTGATTAGGTCTATTCCAAAACCAAGAGAAGCTAAAAAAAATATTCTTACAACAGCTACTTTTGAAGACATGGTGTGAATGGCAAAGAATAAGAAACTATATTTTTTTATCTATTTTTTCATTCATATTCTGTTAACTGTTATCACGTTTGTTAACCGGTTTTTCGATGTAATAATCAATTTTCAACTTTTGCATCGATAGTTATTATATCAGTACAATCAGTACAATAATAAACTCAAATTTAACCAACAATTATATGCTTAATAACAGCCACATGTTGAACTATAATAGCATAATAGCATACTTTCAGCATGGATTTTTTCATAAAAACACAATAAAAAAGTAATAACAGTATCAAACATTATTATCGAAAATAATCGAGTTTTGTCACAGTTCAATAGAAACTAGATAAAGTTTTTCAGACAGAGTAAACAATAAAATCTTCCCTCCATTAAAACTTCATAATGGGCCATGATTTATGACCAGATACCATGTAATAAATTAAATGCATGATGTTTATAAAAGGAGAGAAAATTAAACGCTCTGTAGCTTTCTTAAAATATTAAAAAATAAGAATTTCAATCAATTATTCTTTCTATGTAAGGTCTTGGTTAAGATAAAAAAATCAGTGTCATGAGCAGGATTCGAACCCACGACCTTTGGCTAAATACGCCGCTACTCTACCACTTGAGCTACCGTGACTTCGATCCTCTCGGATTTTATTACCAAGACCTTACATAGAAAGAATAATTAATTGATTGAAAGAAGTAACTTGGTCAATTGACCACAAAAACGTAAATGGATTTAAAAAGTAAAACAAGAATCACTTCACGAAACAGTTCCCGATAGCTCAAGTGCAGGAGAGCAGGAGGTCGTGGGTTCGAATCACACTTGTGACATTAACTTTTCCAACTCAACCAAGACCTTACATAAAAAGAATAATTAATACGATCAATTATGACTGTTAAACATAAATTGATTAATACAATAAGTAAATAAGTAATCACTTCACTAACAGCTCGCCATGGCCATTTTCATAAGTCGCTGAGAATTGAATCGTGATTTCACGACATTTGAAAAATGACAAAAGGATAGAAAATGCGAAAGGGGGGAATTGCTCTACGAAGGGATCAAAATCATTATAACTCAAGTGGTTAGAGCAGCGACGTATTGAGCCGAATGTCGTGGGTTCTAATCCCACTTGTGACACTAACTTTTTCATCTCAACCAAGATATTACATAAAAAGAATAATTAATACGATCAATTATGACTGTTAAACATAAATTGATAAATACAATAAGTAAAGAACTAACAGCTCGCCATGGCCATTTTCATATGTCGCTGAGAATTGAATCCCGATTACACGACATTTAAAAAATGGCAAAATGCAATGGTAAAATGCAAAAGTTGGTAGATTTTAGAATTAGAAGCGATCAAAGTCATGAGAGCTCAAGTGGTTAAAGCAGTGGAGTATTGGGCTGAAGGTTGTGGGTTGGACTCCCGCTTGTCACACTAATTTTTTCATCTCAACCAAGACCTTACATAAATAGGATAATTAATTAAAATAATTAATATGATCATTTACGATTGCTAAAAATTAATATAAAAAATAATCACTACAGTTACAGCTCGCCGTGGCCATATTTGTAGGTCACTGAGATTCCAATCTGAATACACGACATTTGAAAATGACAAAAAGAGGGAAAATATGAACGGTTGTAGGTTGAGATGGAGGGTTGGTGTCCGTGGTAGAGTAGCGGCATATATAGCCGAAGGTCGTGGGTTTGTATCCTGGTCGTGACACTGACTTTTTTATTTGACTGCTAAACATAAATTGATTAATATGATAAGTAAGAAGAACTTCACTAACAGCTCGCTGTGGCCACTTTATAAGTTGCTGAGAATTGAATCCTGATTACACGACATTTAAAAAAATGGCAAAAAGAGGAAAAATGCAAAAGTTGGTACATTGGGATTGGGATTTAGTGTCCGAAGGGATCAAAGTCATGATAGCTCAAGTGGTTAAAACAGTGGAGTATTGGGCTGAAGGTCGTGGATTTGAATCCTGCTTGTCACATTAATTTTTTCATCTCAACCAAGAACTTACATAAATAGATTAATTAATTAAAATAATTAATATGGCCAATTAGGACCACTAAACAAAAATGGATTAATACAAGAAGAAATCACTTCAGTTACAGCACGCCGTGGCCATATTTATAGGTCACTGAGAATCCCATCTGATTACACGACATTTGAAAATGACAAAAAGAAAGAAAATTTGAACGGTTGTAGGTTGAGATGGAGAGTTGGTGTCTGTGGTAGAGTAACGGTAGAAAGAATCATCTTGAACAGAAGTTTGCAATATTATTGTCAGATTGAGTCATCTAGGTCACCATTGAGAGGATATCGCACAGCTAGTTGGCTTTTCTCAGAGAGTGGTCTACCGGGGTTGAGCCCGATTCCGAGAGACTAGAAGTGCCAATAAGGGGCATGGTAATGGTTCTCATCACATTACGATTCTAAGGGAGGACAGAAATATTGCCATTGCTACAAGACAGAACCCCTTCCAAAGTGCCTGCCAGATCCTACATAAAGCACAAGATATTTTGGCAAGACCATTATCAATCAGTTGGCCTCACATCGTACCCCTTTGGAGACTTCCTGGAGAGAGGAGAATATGGTGCAACTAGTGCCTAGGGGAGAACACAAGTTAGAACGCTGTTATGCCTACTGATAAATATTTCTATCTAGGCGGCAAAGAGTATACTGAGAACAGGGGATGCCCGAGTTCATGCTCCCTTCAGTGCAATTTTGGAGAATGTGGTGTAAGGGTCTGTCCTCTCGCTGGAAGCATGGAGGTTTGTGTATGTCTGGGAAGGATTGTTGTGGAATGTAGAGTACAATACATACTCTTGAAAATAGGTTACTTGTTACATGTTAAAGTGATATGTGATCAGGCAAGACGGATAAGTCTGACAGGTCTGTCAGGTTTGTTTATAACTAAACTATTTGATCCATGTATATTATGTACAGATAGTAATAAATAAATCAAGTTTTGGATGAAAGATTTATAAGGAGGAAGGTTGTGAATTTGTGGGTGGTATTGTCGTGGAATATAGAGTATACTACCTATACATACCCACAAAAACGGTTAGTTATCACATGTTTGTATGGTTATAAGGACTGGCATAATATCAAATCCCCTGATGGCTCACCAGTTTCTTTATGGTTTGAATAAGTTTAGTTTTGTATAAATGTTTTAATAAGGATGGAGATTTGTATATGTGTTTGAAGGATTGTGGTGGAATATAGAGTATACTACATATCCACGAAAATAGGTTAGTTGTTACATGTTTTTAAATTGATAAGTGATGAGGTATTGGCATAATATCAAATCCCAAAATAGCTCACCAGTTTTATTATAATTAATACTGTTTGAATGTTTAGTTTTGTATAAATGTTTTAATAAGCTTGGAGGTTTGTGAATGTGTGAGAAGGATTGTGGTAGAATCAGAGTACACTACATACCCATGAAAATAGGTTAGTGTTACATGTTTTTATATTGATAAGTGATGAGGTATTGGCAAAATATCAAATCCCCGGATAACTCACCAGTTTTTAGAAATGGTGAATGATGGAGTGAGAAATTCATGTCGAGAGACGTGGTTGTAGAAATCCTTCCACCTGATGATGAGCTAAGGGGCTCGAAATCCGGAAGGTTGGAAGACAACTTACTATGAGTATGAACTATCTTTTTTTTAAAAAGGACTCTCCAGTTTTGTTATAATTAATGGTGTTTGAATAAGTTTAGTTTTGTATAAATGTTTTAATAAGGATGGAGGTTTGTGAATTTGTGAGAAGGTTGTGATTGCATGTAGAGTACACTACATACCCACAAAAATAGTTTAGTGTTACATGTTTTTATACTGATAAGTGATGAGGTATTGGCATAATATCAAATTCCCAGATAGCTCACTAGTTTTATTATAATTACTACTGTTTGAATAAGTTTAGTTTTGTATAAATGTTTTAATAAGGATGGAGGTTTGTGAATTTGTGAGAAGGTTGTGGTTGCATGTAGAGTACACTACATACCCACAAAAATAGTTTAGTGTTACATGTTTTTATACTGATAAGTGATGAGGTATTGACATAATATCAAATTCCCAGATAGCTCACTAGTTTTATTATAATTACTACTGTTTGAATAAGTTTAGTTTTGTATAAATGTTTTAATAAGGATGGAGGTTTGTGAATTTGTGAGAAGGTTGTGGTTGCATGTAGAGTACACTACATACCCACAAAAATAGTTTAGTGTTACATGTTTTTATATTGATAAGTGATGAGGTATTGACATCATATCAAATCTCCTGATAGCTCACCAGTTCCATTATCGTTAATACTGTTTGAATAAGTTTAGCTTTGTATAAATGTTTTAATAAGAATGGAGGTTTGTGAATTTGTGGGAAAGGTTATGGTGGAATATAAAGTACTACACTACATACCCACAAAAATAGGTTAGTTGTTAGATGTTTTTATATTGATAAGTGATGAGGTATTGATATCATATCAAATCCCCTGATAGCTCACCAGTTTAAGGATTGTGGTGCAATATAGAGTACACTACATACCCACGAAAATAGGTTAGTTGTTACATGTTTTTATACAGATAAGTGATGAGGTATTGTCATAATATCAAATCCCCGGATAGCTCACCAGTTTTATTATAATTAATGCTGTTTGAATAAGTTTAGTTTTGTACGAATGTTTTAATAAGCATGGAGGTTTGTGAATGTGTGAGAAGGATTGTGGTGCAATATAGAGTACACTACGTACCCACAAAAATAGGTTAGTTGTTACATGTTAAAGTGATATGTGATCAGGCAAGACGGATAAGTCCAAAGTGTGACCTCAAACCAAAACCCAAAGTAGTAAATCTTACAATGTCATGAGCCTAATTTTGTATATGTATGTGCATTGTTGAGCTATATAAAAAAGTAATAAGTCAAAATTTGTTAATGTTATAAATTATTATTAGTTTAAAAATCTTGATAGGAGTTGCTAGAAAGCCTGATGTATGAACTTCCCATTGGTCTTGATTTTTTAAACGATGTTTTTTTTATTTCGTTTGTAAATTTAACCTAGATGTTTTTTCTTTTACCAGCTGGATCTCAGCTAGTAGGTTTTTCTTCAGGATTTTTTTTTTAAATTTTCGGGGCGAATTTTGCTCTTGAAGAAAATACTTCTACATATTATAAATTAAAATTTGCTGCTATAGTTAATTTTTAGTAATTTTCAATAAGTATGGAATGTCTAAAACAACATTGGCCACCGATAAAAAGTCGGAATGTCATGTCCATTTTTTGCTTCCCATTTTTGTTTTTGATTCTAGAAAAGTAGCGATTACGCCGATAACAGTACGATATCTCATCGTGTCCCTTTATGGAGAATGGCCTTTGACCACTTCTATTATCTCTCGCTGCCGTAACAAACAGCTTAACAATGAACGGCTGTTAACTGGGCGCAGTAGTTGCCTGGCGGCTCATGATGAGAGAGGTAGGTCAAAATAATTGTCACGGTTTATTATTCGACAAAGATAAATACTTTGCATTGTTTTTTCCTCCACGGTCCGCGTATTCTCGCTGTGTAGGATTGATACGAGGCTTGAAAATTCGTTAAAGTCATTCCGAGTAACTTTTATTAATTTTTTATTTTAACATCTTTTCATTTAGACTTTTATAACTAACGCAAATCAAATTTAAGGTTGGTTTCAAATAATTTAATTAAATATCGTTTAAATCATGTATAGCGTGATTTTATCGACAAAGGTTGGCCTTTGACACTGTAAATATAATTAATAATCGGTCAGTATCTAAATCTAAATATAAACTAATAAGTTAATCACTAGGTAAATTTATTAATTATGTCAGAAATAAAACTAATCAGACGTTTTACCAAACTAGAAATAACGAGCATTTTCATACTACCCAATTAAAAAAATTGAAATACATAAATAAAAAAATATTATTTTACGGATTTTGCGGAATCTTTGAATAGATTTGAGTTGTGTAAAATAATTTTGTGTAAGCTTTTTGATTCCATGATTCGATCTTCGTCCATTTTGATCACAGATATCACATCTAGTTTAAAAATTTTACGTCCGTCTGATTTATTTTTTTGTAGGATTACTCATGAGCGTTACTCATTTTTAGTAATGAAAATATAACAAAATGTAAAACAGATAAACAAACATTATGATTATTTATAATAGTATGATTCTAGCTCCAAAAACCCAGAACTTGTGAGACAGCCGGAAATGCATAGGCAAAATTAATAAATAAATCCCAAGGCTGATGATGGCGAGTGTATGTTTTTAATTTTAATACAAACCGTGAATAAAAAGAAAAAACAACAAAGGAAAAGAAAGAAGAAATTGTATTTTTTTAAAAATTTAATCCATTTCTTTGTCATTATTTTTTAATAGTAACTGTAGAATATTTATTTATTTAAAATACTATAGAAAAGTTCAAATATTCACTTAAAATATATTTTTTTAGGGGTTTTAAAAGTGAGACGTAATAGGTTTATTTCCATCGTATTTGTATTTATTTATCAATAAGAAATCTGCAGATTGATAATTCATTTGAGAAGAATATTTTCTGTTTCGGTCTGTTTACATAGAATCGACGGTTTTATATTGCATAACTAATTTTCGTAGCAATTTCATCTTTTGGTCCGCTACGCATCGCTTTCTTTCATATAGTTTCAAGCACAGATTTGTGCTAATTCACGTGATATGATTGATTAGGAGGACGTAAATAAAATAATAAAATGCTTTTTTTATTGTTATATTACGTTTAACAATATTAGAGCGTATCCAAGTATTCTTTCCAATGGGTCAGAAAGAACCGAGAAATAAAAAAAAGAAAAATATATTTTAAAAAAATTTTGTTTTACTTTTATTGTAAAAATATTACTATTCCTATTTCGAAAAACTGCCGGATACCAATTTTTTCGGATAATCGAAACATGTTTACCTTAAAATTTTTGCCTTTCTACTACGGTTATTTATTTATTAATTTTTTTTTAAAATCACAAAACGTATGATTATATTGAAATGACTTAATCGATCCAGGGGAAACTTTACAGTACTTAGGAACTTTATAAACAACCCATAATGACCCAAGCATCGCCGCAAAAATATTTTAGAACCTGAGAAAGAAAATATTTTGAGCTGTTTTTTATTTCTCAATTTCAACTTTAAATTGTTCACTTCTAATGAAATAAAAGGTAAGCCTTGTTGACATAGGCTGCAAGGAGAAATATTTCATTTTTACATCGATTTTATAATCGTTCAATTTGAATAAAATCCAGAGGAGTTATGATTTTTCAAGTCGATTATCTGAATTGTGCAAAAAAAACTGCGTCCGATGACTCCTGCTTAAAAATATAAATTTTTTTATTCCGCTGACAATTCATAGTTAAAAGCTTTAAAGGCGACTTAAAAGGAATTGTTAAAGAAGAGTTTTTTTGCCCTGTTTTGCTCTAAACCTTATTTGGTTTTTGAAAATTTTCATATATTTTTATTATTTAATACGAAATTTTTATAAAGATTTTACACTCGTTCAATTTGAAAAAATCCAGAGGAGTTATGATTTTCAAGTCGAATTTCTGAATCGGTGCAAAAATTTGCCTCCAATGACTCCTGCTCAAAAATGTCCAATATTTTTATTCCTCTGAAAATTCATAATTAAAGGCTTTAAAGGGGACTTAAAAGGAATTATTATAGAAGAGTTTCTTTGACCTTTTTTACTCTAAACCTTATTTGTTTTTTGCAAATTTTAATATATTTTTTATTATTTAAAACGAAATTTTTACAACGATTCTATAATCGTTCAATTTGAATAAAATCCAGAGGAGTTATGATTTTTCAAGTCGAATATCTGAACCAGTGCAAAAAAAGGCCTCCGATGACTCCTTCTCAAACATGTCAATTTTTTTATTCCGCTGAAAATTCATATTTAAGGTCTTTAAAGGGGGCTTAAAAGGAATTATTAAAGAAGAGTTTTTTTTGCCCTGTTTTACTCTAAACCTTATTTGGTTTTTGCAAATTTTCATATATTTTGTATTGTTTAAAACGAAATTTTTACGACGATTATAGAATCGTTCAATTAGAATAAGATCCAAGTAGTTATGATTTTTCAAGTCGATTATCTGAATCGGTGCAAAAAATTGCCTCCGATGACTCCTGCTCAAAAATGTCCATTTTTTTTATTCCGCTAAAAATTCATAATTAAGGTCTTTAAAGGGGGCTTAAAAGGAATTATTAAAGAAGAGTTTCTTTGACCTTTTTTACTCTAAACCTTATTTGGTTTTTGCAAATTTTCATATATTTTTTATTATTCAAAACGAAATTTTTACAACGATTTTATAATCGTTCAGTTTGAATAAAATCCAGAGGAGTTATGATTTTTCAAGTCGAATATCTGAATCAGTGCAAAAAAAGGCCTCCGATGAGTCCTGCTTAAAATTGTCCATTTTTTATTACGCTAAAAATTCATATTTAAGGTCTTTAAAGGGGACTTAAAAGGAATTGTTAAAGAATAATTATTCAGAAATCGTGAGATGCGGTCTGGTATGATGTAGGTTTCAGAAAAACATTTTCTTTATCGTGCCAACGTTTCGATCTTTATTCAGATCATCTTCAGGGCACAAAGTGTTTGTCTTCTGTGTAATTGTGCCATTCTTGCGTGTCGTGTTTATGAAATCTCACNGAGTTATGATTTTTCAAGTCGATTATCTAAATTGGTGCAAAATACTGCCTCCGATGAGTCCTGCTCAAACATGCCAATTTTTTTATTCCGCTGAAAATTCATATTTAAGGTCTTTAAAGGGGGCTTAAAAGGAATTGTTATAGAAGAGTTTCTTTGACCTTTTTTACTCTAAACTTATTTGTTTTTTGCAAATTTTCATATATTTTTTATTATTTAAAACGAAAGTTTTACAACGATTCTATAATCGTTCAATTTGAATAAAATCCAGAGGAGTTATGATTTTTCAAGTCGAATATCTGAATCGGTGCAAAAAATTGCCTCCAATGACTCCTGCTCAAAAATGTCCATTTTTTATTACGCTAAAAATTCATATTTAAGGTCTTTAAAGGGGACTTAAAAGGAATTAGTGAAGAAGATTTTTTTTGCCCTGTTGTACTCTAAACCTTATTTTTTACAAAATGTCACTAAAAAATCTCAATAAATTCGGTGATCTAACGTCTCCTAGCGTCGCCTCGTAAGATGTACACAAAATTTTTTATTATAACCATAGAACTCAAGAACATCTGGGTCAACCGCGAATAAGTAAAGTAACAATGGGCTCATGCGAACATCACATACATTTATTTACAAATGGGTTTAAAAAACAACAATGGACTCATAACACTACCTTGCCCTACATCAGAAACCGCGTTTACACTTTTACCACTCATAGCTATAAGACTGAACAGTCAATAATTGACTTAAATTTAGTCGCAATTTAAGATTTACTAACCTCACAATCAGTGCTCTACCTTTCTGTTTTGTTGTTTCATACCAAAATTAATTTCAATTCGCACAATAGAGAGAATTATTGACAGTAATGTTAGGTCATTTAAATCATTAATTACAACACTTATATTAAGAGTAAATTTTTTTTTGAAAGTAAAAACAATTGATGTGTTAGATATAATTCATATAATTAACATTTTTAAGTAAGGTTTCGGTTGAAATTAAAAAGCTAGTGTCACCAGCGGGATTCGAACCCACGACCTTTGCCTGGTGTTCTCAAATCCTTTCGTGGCACTAATTTTTTCATTTCAACCAAAACCCTGCATAAAAATGTTAATTAATTTAAAGAAGTAATTTGGTCAATCAGACCACCAAATATAATGGATTTAATAATTCATATATTTTAAAAATTGAATAACATGTTTAAAAAATTAAATAGAAGTATGTTTTTTATTACAAATTGTATAAATATTTATTGCAATAATTTTTTAAATTTAGAAATAATTTGATGATTATCCTTTTACCTTATAAAAAATGAAAAATACGAACGCGTTTGTGCTGTGTTAACAATTAAACATAAAAGTAATATTTGTTTAATAATATTATTTTTTATTGTACAAGTTTGAACAATCTTAGTGTGTACTACGTCTAGCTGTAATTATTTCCATGATTTGAAAAACATCAATCAGTAGTATAATTAGTTCTGTTTAACAGTCTAATAAAGAACATTATTGTTCTTAGAAAGAAAAAATAAAATGATGTCATGACAGGCGGTTTAGTCATTGTTGTTGAGTCATAAATAATCTTCGATTATTTTCTATCTTTTAGATTTTTTTAGAATTTAGTAATGTGATAATAGAGATAGAACGGTTTTCAAAGGAATTTCGTTTTAAATGTTTATATTTAAACAATAAGATTTTTAATTTTTTTAAATAGTTTTATTTAACCTATTTTAAATAACAAGTTAATTATATTATTACATCGATTTTTTTATTTCGTATAATTATAATTTTTTCAAAGAAAAGTCTTTAGTTTTAACGCCAAACCATTCCACCTCTACCCTGACCACCTTGTGTTGTCGTCGGGTATTTTGCACTAACAGGAATCTCACACTAGCCACACCTACAAGTCCTGAACCCTTTTGTAGCATACCAAGCAGTTAAAAACATATATGCATCAGGTAATAGATTAAGAATAAGTTGACTAATTTCGTGGTCCGCTTGACCAATTAATACATTACAATTAATTAAGGTTTTTAGTTGAGATGAAAAAATGTTAATGGCACGAGAGGGATTCGAACACACGACCTTCGGCTTGATACGCCGCTGCTCTACCACCTGAGCTATCGTGACTCTCTCAAGCTCAGGTGGTAGAGCAGCGGCGTATCAAGCCGAAGGTCGTGGGTTCGAATCCCTCTCGTGCCATTAACTTTTTTTCATCTCAACTAAAAACCTTAATTAATTGTAATTAAGAATAAGTTCTCGATTCAATGGGATTGTATTATAGGACAGAAGTAAAAAGTTTATCAAAGAAACTTCGCAGTTACTAACGTCATAAGTATTAAATCTAGGAACTAATGGACTAGAACGATAAATGATAGTTGCGCGGCTGATTGAAACGTGCAGATTCCGGAGGCATAGGGACTGACGTCCCCGCATACTCGGTCATCTTAAAAAGGACTCTGAGGATCTTCAACGTCCGCACCTAGCCTATTCGGCCTTATCGGACGTTTTGATTCTCAAGATGAGAGCTGACGCACCTCCGCATACGACGGGATGGTGTTACTGCCTTAGCATTGGTGTAGAGGCAGCTCAGCCCCGAAGGGCCAAGACAACCTCGCTCTCCGCTTGTCCATTCCTAATGGCCGGGTCTGCATTGACCATCAGACCGTATGCCGCGCGCAAAGGGCTACCTAAGACGAAATACATCAACTCGGTCTCCCGTGCACTCCTTAGATAGAGAAGGCGACTCTATCTCCCAGAGTATTGGGTCTTCTCTAGCGTCGAAACTTCTGAATCCGCTCCGGAAGCGGTTTCGTTTAAAGTGGAATTTCTAACCACCCCCTCGAGAAGTACCGCCTACGGTAAAGCCTCCTATCGAGCTTAGCCAACACCTACGAGCAAAGCATACTCGAGTAGGAGCAACCGATTCACTACCCGTTCCCATCCGCCATTACTCACGCATTCGGGGGACTATCCAGCACAATCATCGCGTCCTCAACGCCTATATGCTGCCGTCCGATCCGCCGTATCCCATGATGCCGGGTGTATAACGGTGGTCATACCAAGTTTCATGGGAAGGTCACAGGTAGAAGACAGCCTCTTCTCTAAGTTCCCGCCAGAGGCGTCATCACGTACCACTACGAATCCAATCTAAGTGTAACAGGGGCTGGATTTTGGAACATTTCTGTTACCCCGTAGTTCAGATGGTTATGCACTCTCCCCCGTCTGTGCAGACAGGATCTGGTACCCTAACCCTGTGATAAGGCTCCCGAGGCCGACACTTGTACAGCTTGTGCTTTAAAGAGGTTGCCACGCCCTCTGGGCTACACCTTTATTTTGCGCCCGACACCCCTCTTGTAACCAAGGGTTGGGAGGGGGTCACAGGATAGAATGAAGGAACCTGGATTGAGAAAGGGACGTGGATGAGGACTCGAGGTGAACCGTTTCGGGGTCTCGAGCCTCAACCACACTATACCACACGTCGTCGCTGTAGTTCCACATTGAGTGGGCCACAACTTCCTTGGTGGGTAGGCATAGGGACTAATAGCAGAAGAAACAGCCTGTGTAGTTGTACTAGGAAGGCAACGAGAAAGCGGACACCCTTGCAAGGCAAGGAGCTGGTACACCGCTGACAAGTCCCGAACCCTTCTGTGGCATAGGAACCCATATCAGACATAAGGACAAAAAGAAAATGAAGGAACAATGGAATTCACTCATTGGAAACAGGCAATTCAAGAATCTCTTAAGTAATTTCGGAAGAAAAGAAATTACAGAATGTTTCAAGGGAAGCAGGAACAAACTGCGAATCCTAATAGGATTCTTAACAGGTCACTGCTAGTTAAATGGACACTTAAAGAAAATTGGAATAATCCAAGATGGCACATGCGGATTCTGCAAAGAGGCAGAAGAGACACCAACACATCTAGTAATAAACTACGGAGCTACACTTGCCCGCAGGAGGAACTGTGGGTAACACGAAGACATGGGATTGTATTAGGACAGAAGTATAAGAAAACGTTTATCAAAGAACCTTCGCAATTATTAACGTCTTAAGTACTAAATCTAGGAACTAATAGACCAGAAGGATAGATGATGATGGTTCGACTGCTGATTGGAAAGGGCAGATTCCGGAGGCATAGAGACTAAGAGCAGAAGAAACAAACCTGTGCACATGTACTAGGAAGAAGAAGTAGAAGCGGAAAATGCCCCTGTTAATCGGATATAGCTACATAGTTCAATGCAGGCCAAGAATCCTTTGAAATGAAAAGCTCGAGCTTGAAAGATATACAAGGGAGTTCTTGGGAGAGTTGTGGTCGACTCGTTCTAACCTTCAACCTAGGCCAATATCCAAGAACACCTCGATCTCATTGAAGAATAATGCAAAAATATATGATATGCAACGAGGACAAATGTAATATCAAGGAACTAACTACGTTTAAAGATCCTCGATCAATAAACTGAACAGAAGACTTGGTCGACTAAGGTTCTAGGTCCAAAACCTGACTGTAACACACAGACGATTTGTACATACTGTGAACTGTGGGTAACACGACGCCATCCTTCCATCCAATCCATCCTCAGAACTCCATGCTCTGTACGACCCTCTATAACATGACCATTCACAATGACTTCAACATTCTTTTCCTTGTTGACCTGTTTCTGCTTTATCAAGTTCCACTTTTCATTCTAAGATTTTGGTAAAAAGGAGTCAGTCTCTTTACAATCTGGACCCCGTCCAATATCGGTCTTTTGGTACATCCTCATTCTAGCTTAGAGCTCTTCGTTAAGCTTAAGACTTTTTATCAGATCCCAAAGTTAACGGCTGCTTCTAGTGAACTGGAGTATAGGTTCTAATTTTCTTCTTCTTCCTGAACTAACAGTCTTAATTCTGCTGCAACGAGTCTTTATGCCTTCAGATTCTTCAGTGTGCAGTCAAAAGTCCTACATTCTATTTTATATTTTATTTTTTTAAATATTTTTTTGCTGGGGCTTCCGACATCTAGGTCATTTCAGCCCCCCACTAAGTCTATATTCTCTATTCTATACCCGTTCAAACACAACATTCATACAAATAAATACATTCATACACTTAAATACATCCATACAGTACACTCATTCCGTTTGGTCGGTGGAGTACTTGATATTCCTCCACCGACCTACACTTAAACTAAACTAGATTGGGGTCGATGGGGTACTTTTATAAATATTCCGCCATCAACCCCGAACACACACTCACTCGCTTTCATCGATCGAGGGGCGATGATGACGTTATATACACCCTCACCCCTCGCCATTCACGCTAATAAATACATGCACACAGACGAAACATATAGACACATAACACATAAGCATACTATATAAAATAAAAAAACCCAATTTCCCCTAAAAAGCGGAACAGGGGACTCTAAAACTCGCTACCGTTCTTAAATCCGGTGGCATGCCTACACGCTCTCTGTATGGAGCCAAGGTATGACACGCCTCTATTATGTGTATATCATCGAGCAAGCTTTCTCTGCATAAGGGGCACCTGCGCGGGCTTTGGCTCAAAAGCAGATGCCCATGTGTCAACCGAGTATGGCCAATCCTCAGTGGGGTGAGGACGATCCCTCGTCTCCTGCTCAGATTCTCTGAGGGCCATCTACCGGTCGTGCTCTTGACTCGCAAGAGCCTCTCCGACGACCCCGCCCACTGACGCTGCCATCTTTCTTTTATCATATTTTTAACTGCGTGTTTAGCGTCAGGGGGCCTGATCGCGATGGTCCGATCTGGAGGGTGGGACGTACCGGCTTTCGCCGCCTCGTCCGCGCGTTCGTTACCCTCCAGGCCGACGTGTCCGGGAATCCAGACAACAACCACCGTTTTTCCGAGAGGCTCCAACTCCGCGTATTTCTCTAACAAGAGCACGACGAGAGGGTCAACAGAGAACCGGTCGCGTATAGCCCCGACAGCGCTCAGGAGTCGGTACATACGAGGAAGGCTGAGCCCTCCCCGGTCCGCACCGCGTCGAGAGCGTGCCAAAACGCATACAGCTCTGCCGTGTATACGCTGCAGTGAGGGGGCAACGACCAGAAGGTGGCTACTCCCTCGTTATACACAACACACGCCACACCATCGCCGGTCTTGGACCCGTCTGTAAAAATCAGACGAAAACCGGCGTATCTATTTCTAAGTTCAAGGAACTTAGCCTTGTAGAGGTATGGCGGTGTACACGAGTTTGGCAAGTTCGCCAGATCGTCGCGGACAAGTACGGCCGGAAAGGTCCAGAGGGATGTCGGCCGGTCCTACATTCTATTCTAACACGTCCTAGGTTTAGTAGTTTTACAGTTAATTTCTGGATGGCCCTTTTTGCATGTCTCTGTCCCGGAATACAACATGAACCGAAGACTTATACTCAACCAATTGTTTGATGGAGGTTTGATAATTGGAAAATTGATGGTCCTGTGTAGACTTGTACCCAATGAAGGGTTATTTTTTGTTCTCCAAATGTTTGACGGGGCCTTGAAGCAATCCACCGTATTGTATCGGTAGATGCATTTAAGTTCGTCTGGCTGTCCGAATAGACATTCTTTTGTTACTAATACCTCCTGAATTCCCTGGAACGTCAATGGTTTGACTCGCCGATCTCTGCTTCGTACTAAGTGGTTTAACCGTGCCGAATATAAAGTACGAAATTACTTCTCGACATGCCAGTAAATTCTGATACGTATAAACTTCATTCGTCTCACTCAAAAAAACATTTCACCCGTTTGAAAACTAAGTCGAACAACTCGTTACAGAAGTCCCTATATCGTAATCTCCCTGCAGCTGATTCCCAACTAGGATTTGCCGACAAGATAATTAACAATAAGGGCGACCCCTCGGGACTTTAATGCCTGTTTAATGCGCCAAGTTTCGGTCTCAGGGCGTTTCCACTGTGGTCAGGAAAGTTGGTCCTCCATTTCTATTTGATCCCTATGCGTTCCGCAATTAGGCGATGAAGCGTATTCAATTTTTCTTTAAGTTTGACCTTTTTTTATCTAACAGGATAAAAATATTTTGTACTTGACCTTTCAGCCTTTAATGTAATCTGTTCAACAGCTATCATTTATATACACATACCATATAGGTCAGTTTTCTTAAATTAAAATATTATAAAATCGATAAGCCATAAAATTAATTATAATGTTGTTCTCTTAAAGAACTTTCACTATCTTTCCCACTTTTTCTCTCCCTTTTTTTTGACTCTCTTCATTACTATTTGTCAATCTATTTATATATAGGATGTCCTTTTTAGATGACCCGGCTGAATTTCTCTTGGACCAATAATTCTATAAAAAAATTACATACATAGTTTCAAATTTTTATCTTTTTCTGGAGAAAAATACAAAATGTTTAAGGCCGTTTTTTTCATATAAACCGTCAGGGAAAGCCCATTTTTAAGTATCTCGGGTTGGAATGCAGGGACGCTGGATTCGAACCCGGGACCTTTACCTTACAGTAATGAGCGCCGTGTCAACGCCCAAACCGTTGCCGCCACCGACGCCCCCAAAGGCCTAGCTTAACTTTGTAATTTCAAATACGACCATATTCATCCTGACACATCATTTTAAAGGATTTTTTAACTTTGAAAACAATGATTCAATAGAAGTTCAAATTGGGCCATCAAATAAAAAAGTTATGGCAAAGAGTACAAAAAAAGCATTTCGTTTGTTTCGTTGTTAATTCCAATAATTTGCTTCTTCACCAAAGTGTATTCATTTCCTTTAAATTCACTAGTTTTCGTGGTCCTCTTGACCAATTAATGTATTTCAATTAATTAAGGTTTTTAGTTGAGAAAAAAAGTCAGTGTCACGAGCGGGATTCGAATCCACGATCTTCGGCTAGATACCCACCTGTTCTACCACTTGAGCTATCCTGACCTCGATCCACTCGGACACTAACTTCCCATTTCAACCCCACGTTTTGAATTTTCCCTCCTTTAACAAGTTAGTGTCCGAGTAGATCGTGGTCAGGATAGCTCAAGTGGTAGAGCAGGGGCGTATCTAGCCGAAGATCGTGGATTCGAATCCCGCTCGTGACACTGACTTTTTTATCTCAACTAAAAACCTTATTTAATTGAAAGATATTAATTTCTTCGGCTAGATACGGCGATGCTCTAACCACTTGAGCTATCGTGACCTCGATCCACTCTGAAGGGAAGTTAGTGTCCGAGTGGATCGAGGTCAGGATAGCTCAAGTGGTAGAGCAGGTGGGTATCTAGCCGAAGATCGTGGGTTCGAATCCCGCTCGTGACACTGACTTTTTTTATCTTAACCAATACCTTTCATAAATATTAATTAATCGAAAAATGTTAATTGGTCAATCGAACCACGAACTGTAATGGTTTTAATAACGACAATCTCCGCCTGAAATAATTGGCAATTTTTAAGGCTTAAATGATTTCTAGTCCTTGTTTTTTTTTATATCAGCCCCTGACAATTCTCTTTCTTTGGGCCATATTTATACTATATATCTACTCTATCTTGTATTTCAATTTGAAATTTTATATCCAATCTAAAGTTTGAGATCATGATTTACACTATAGTTATAAAACAATATCAAAAAGAAAATAAAGGACAAGATGAAAAAATATGTGTTGCTAGTAGAATTTTTATTTCAAAGGAAAGTTCACATATGCAATTTTTAAGATTTGTTGATACATAGCACACTCTATCGATCGGACAAAAAGCCCGTGCTGGATAGCTTACAATTAAGGATATAAGAAGGTTGTGACAAGGTTTTGTCCGTTTATTACTGTTTCAATTTGAAACGATATTCAAATGAATTAATTTCTCTAAAATGATCACAGTGAGGCTTTTCTATCATCATTATTTGCCTTCCTTTGTATTGATAAATTGAATCCGTAATGTTAAAAAGGTAAATTTTCAATTATTATTCTTTATTAGTCAAAATTTTTGTAGACGTTTTGGTTATTTTTGTCGATGAATTTAACATTATATGTCCATTATGTTTCATCTAAATCATGTTTTTACTATCATTTAAATGATAATCTGGTAATTGTTTTTAGATGATTCAAATTTTAGTTGCACTTTCACTACTTGCCAGCAGTGGTCTGGCAGTGCGAGTTTCTCAGTTTGACCCATATTCCGACGAATTTATCGATTACATCAATTCACTGAATTCGACATGGAAGGTAAGTCGATAAATGTTTAGATGCCGCGGATATTGCAAGTTTTCATTTCGCAGGCCGGACGGAATTTCCACCCCTCGATCAACCGTGACTACATAAAACAATTGATGGGCGTCCATCCCATGTCAGGATTGCACACTTTGCCTCTGCTTGAAGAAGAAACCGGAGACAACCGCCCTCCCATTCCGAATGAATTCGACGCGAGAAAAAAGTGGACGAACTGCCCGACAATTTTCGAAATAAGAGATCAAGGAAGTTGCGGAAGCTGCTGGGTACGTACTGTAGTCAAAACGTATATTTCTCGCATAGTTTAATTTATATTTATAACATTAGAGATGAGCCTTTAATCGGAAAAATTGTTCCTAGTTGTTAAGTTCACTTGAATTGACTCGATCGGAGAAGGAGAAAGAGAGACATATATATATATATATAGAGAGAGAAAGAGGAGGAGAGAGAGAAAGAGAAGGAAAGAGAGAGAGAGAGAGAGAGAGAGAGAGAGAGAGAGAAAGATATTGGTGAAAGTGAGAGAATGACAGAAAGAAAGAGAGAGTGAGTCTGAAGAAGTGAGACATTGAAAGATAAAGAAAAAGAGATAGAGAAGGAGAGAAAGATATTGGTGAAAGAGACAGAGAGATAGACAGACAGAAAGAAAGAGAGAGACAAACTGAGATTGAGACTGATGAAGTGAGAGATTGAAAGATAAAGGAAAAGAGATAGAGAAGGAGATAAAGAGAGAGTGGGAGGGAAAGAGGGACAGAAACAGACATACAGAAAGAGAAAGAGAGAGAGTGTGTGAGAGATTCATACAGAAAGAGAGAGAGAGAGAGAGAGAGAGAGAGAGAGAGAAAGAGAGAGAGAGAGGGGGGGGAGAAGTAAGAGAGAGAAAGAGAAAGGAAGAGAGAGTGAGAGTGAGAGAGACAGAGAGAGAGAGAGAGAGAGAGAGAGAGAGAGAGAGAGAGAAAGATATTGGTGAAAGTTAGAGAATGACAGAAAGAAGTGAGTTAGTCTGAAGAAGTGAGACATTGAAAGATAAAGAAAAAGAGATAGAGAAGGAGAGAAAGATATTGGCGAAAGAGACAGAGAGATAGACAAACTGAGAGTGAGACTGATTAAGTGAGAGATTGAAAAATAAAGGAAGAGAGATAGAGAAGGAGAGAAAGAGAGATAGTGAGAAAGAGAGAGAGGGAGAGAAAGAGAGACAGAAACAGACATACAGAAAGAGAAAGAGAGAGAGAGTGTGTTAGAGATTCATGCAGAACGAGAGAGAGAGAGTGTGAGAGAGACAGAGAGAGAGAGAAATAGATTGGTGAAAGTGAGAAAAAGACAGAAATAAAGAGAGAGAGACAAACTGAGAGTGAGTCTGAAGAAGTGAGACATTGAAAGATAAAGAAAAAGAGATAGAGAAGGAGAGAGATATTGGTGAAAGAGACAGAGAGATAGACAGACAGAAAGAGAAAGAGACAAACTGAGAGTGAGACTGATGAAGTGAGAGATTGAAAGATAAATAAAGAGAGCTAGAGAAGGAGAGAAAGAGAGATAGGGAGAAAGAGAGAGTGGGAGGGAAAGAGAGACAGAAACAGACATACAGAAAGAGAAAAAGAGAGAGAGAGTGTGTGTGAGAGATTCATACAGAAAGAGAGAGAGAGAGAGAGAAGGAGAGAGAGAGAGAGGGGAGGGAGAGAGAGAGAGAGAGAGAAAGAAAGTCAGACAAACTGAGAGTGAGACTAAGGAAGTGAGAGATTGAAAGATAAAGAAAGAGAGATAGAGAAGTGGAGAAAGAGTGAGTGGGAGGGAAAGAGAGACAGAAACAGACATACAGAAAAAGAGAAAGAGAGAGAGAGAGAGTGAGAGAGAGAGAGCGAGAGAGAGGGGGAGAGAGAGTGAGAGAGAGAGAGTGAGTGAGAGAGCGAGAGTGAGAGAGAGAGAGGTTTTCGTGTGTGGACTCATTCTGAAATGTAGCTATGATTGATACGGTTATTACAATTCTAGGTACTTCTCTGACCAGTTTATTTCCTTGTTCATATCACAAAACCTTTATACCCTGGAAGGTTGTGGGTGAACCTATAGTTTGGTAATTTTGTTCCCTGTACCCCTCGCCATCTACCAATCTGTCTATTTATGTAGAACTACAATTGACCATTTAATCAAACAAAACACCACCGAATATAGCAAGAAGTCGGAACGCATATGACAGACCAAATTGACCGGTATAAATCAAACCATGTTATACGTATTTTAAATAAAAATTAATATGCCTAATGCTAGATCATAATGTAAAACGAATGGTTTGAATTAAAAAACAATGAATTCGATTTTATTGTTCATTTGTACTGAAAGAAAGATTTCGAAGGAAACCCTTATAATGGACTGCTTACTGAGAATGAAACGGCCAATTCTATCAAATCAACCGATTAAATCCAGCTATCAAGCTACAGAATCTTAAGAATCAATCAATACAAATGGACTTTTCTTCATCTGTATTGAGAGATTTCGTGGACTGTTAGCTTTAGAGAGGAGAGAGATCCCTGTTGACAATTTTCAAGCGTAATTGACAATGAAATTAGCATGTATACGTTTCAGGCCATTGCAGCTGCAGAAGCGATGTCTGACAGACACTGCGTCCATTCAAACGGTAACGAGAGCGTTCGGCTGTCGGCCGAAAATTTGTTGTCTTGCTGTTCAAGTTGCGGATTCGGATGCGATGGAGGTTTTCCAACTGCTGCCTGGCATTATTGGGTGAGGACGGGCATAGTTTCTGGCGGCAGCTACGGCAGTAATCAGGTGCTGAAAGAACGTTGCAAACGTTGCTCAGTAACGTTCAACGAATCTTTCTGTTTCAGGGATGCCAGCCGTACGAGATCCGGCCGTGCGAACATCACATAAACGGATCCCTACCACCTTGCACTCCAGGCGGTAAAACTCCCAAATGTGAAAAAACCTGCAGAAAAGGTTACAAACTGTCTTATAAGGACGATTTGCATCGAGGTATGGCGTTTTTCTAACATTTTATACGTAGAATCTCATTAAATACGTGCTTTTTATTTTCTCATCTTAGGCTAATAAAACATATTGTCTGATCTATAAAACCATATGTAATCAAACATTATTTAACTCACTTTTTCATGTTTTCGGGTCCTAGATATTGGCAAGAACGATCTAATGCTTTTCGATCCAGTACCTTTAAATTGTCATTGCGTCCTGCTAATTTCGTACTTTCTGGAAAATCTGTTCCATCCGCAAGATGCACAAACCAACTTAAAATGTTTCCTTGTTCCGTCCTATAAGTCGCCAGCTATTTTTGGGAATGTATTTGAGCAGTTACTCTTATCCTGCAAAATAATCTATGCTGCAACATAACACCTATTCGGTTTCCGTAACTACCAATGGAGATCGTTTTGTTGACGGTATTGCATCAACCCTAGAACCTAAGCAGTTCTTCCTAAAAGCCTTCTAGACGACGTCCATGCTTTTGATTGCGTATGGCACCAGTGATTATTGCTGAAACTCAAGATTTTTACCCTCAAACGCCAAATACTGTCTACACTTTTATTGGAATTAAATTACCCTTACTGCGGAAGATCTTGTAAAATACCTGGGGCTGTACGTATGGAATACTGTGGTATTCAGACATCTATACTACAATATATCTTGGTCATCTGTGGATGACACACTTAATCCTTAATCCAAACAAAGTGTAAAGGATTTTTCAATGTTTACTTTTTACGGAATTTAAAATGCTTACTCAGTCTCATTCGAATTCTGAAGGAATAAACTGTTTAGTTTTCATATTTTTATTCTTGATTTCAATTTTTAAACTTAAAAATGCCACTTAGTGCTGAGGATGATGCGCGTGGTGTGGCACTCATTGATGATGGTGGTTCCATCAGGTATGCGGCTGCTTACAGTGGAGTTCCATACGAAACACTGCGAGACATTTCCGAGAAACTGGTCTTACCATAGATGGCCCGGTTCTGGACGCTCTGGGGTAATAGAACCACAGGATGACCGTTTTTTTACTTTGAGAATTTTGCGACTGGCACTTTACTGTTGTTGAAGCGATTCCTCAGCTCGAGGAAGTTCGAGGTGTCCAAATTTCTGAACGAACTGCCCAAAGAAGATGAAATCAGTATGGACTGATGGCTTTTCCCTCCGTAAGAGTACCAGAATTGACCAGAACCTGGAGTTGCTCACCTCGCATTTGCTCGAGAACACAGGCATTGCTCTTTGGGCGATTGGCCTGTTGGACATTTTACAGATAAATGCAGATTAGCTGTACGATCTCCAGATGGGCGTGAAAGAGTGTGGAGAAGGCGAAATGAAAGTTACGAAGCCTGCAATTTTTCCCAGAGCCGACATTTTCAACGTAGCTCAGTGATGGTATGAGCGGAAATTTCAGTGGAGAGTCCCTCAGAGTTGGTTGTCGATCGTAGAGGGTCTTTGATGACCAATCGCTATGTGGATAAAATTTTCAAATATCATGCGTTGCCTATCCTCGATGAAATCAGCGACAATCCTATTCTAACGATTAATGCTCGTCCGCATGTCGCCCGCATAGTAAAAACGTACCTTCAATAGCATAACATGAGGGTCTTATCCTGGCCAGCCTGTTCTCCAGACTTGATCCCCATTGTGCATTTATGGGATAACCTAAAAGACGGATAAGACCGGGTCCATCACTGCCTGATACGCTCCACGATCTTGAAAGGACTCTTCGTGAAGAATGGGCTAACCTCCAGCAAAGAGACATTTCCAGGCTGGTAGAAAGTATGCATTCTACTTGTCAGTGGGTACGGCGTCCGATTTTATTACGGCGTATATTTTAATCGTTCACGATTCAGTGGATCGAGCGTCCGATTTTACAACATTGCCAGGAAACCTCTCCTACTGCTAACCTCCAGTTAAGATACATTTCCAGACTGGTAGAAAGTATGACTTTCTACTTGTTAGTGAGTTCGGCGTCCGATTTTATTACGGCGTATATTTTAATCGTTCACGTTTCAGTGGATCGAGCGTCCGATTTTGCCACATTAGCAGGAAACCTCTCCTACTGCTAACCTCCAGTTAAGATACATTTTCAGACTGGTAGAAAGTATGACTTTCTACTTGTCAGTGAGTTCGGCGTCCGATTTTATTACGGCGTATATTTTAATCGTTCACGTTTCAGTGGATCGAGCGTCCGATTTTACCACATTAGCAGGAAACCTCTTCTACTGCTAACGCTCCAGCAAAGTGACATTTCCAGACTGGTAGAAAGTATGCCGTGGCGTCTTCCAGATGTAATTAAGGCAAAAAGAGGAAATACGCGATTTTAAAATGTTAATTAAAAATCTAAAACAAAATTAATCAAATTTTATCTGTCCGTCATTTTCTGCCTCTTCTACCGCTAACCTCCAGGAAAGTGACATTTCGAGACCGGTAGAAAGTATGCTGAGGCATCTTTGAGATGTATTAAGGGCAAGAGAAGGAAATATGCGATATTGACATATTAAATAAAAATCTAAAACAAAATTAAAACAAATTTTATCTGTCCGTCTTTTTTTTTAATTTGTTTAAATTTATTTTGTTATTCATTTTCTTTAGAATTTTACTTTTTTTTTACTTTAGACAAAAACTCAATTATTAAACGTTAAAAAACGTGAAACTTCGATATATAAAAAAATATTTCGAAATCAAGTTATATTAGAAGTGGGTGGAATTTTTTGCCTGTCTGTGTATTTTGTAAGAGTTTTATGCAATAAAAAGTTTATGATTGTATTCCATAATAAAATAGCCTATAATCCTTAGAGATGAGTAAGTCTATAGTGTAATTTTTTTAATGGTTTATTTAAATCACTCAATTAACAGTGTAAATCGTAATTTAACCGAACCAACGATCCAGTTACCTCAGGAAGAATTTGCTTATAGTTTCGCTTAATTCGTTTTCTTTTTATTGATTTTTACATCTGTAAAACAACTACAACCATAAAAATCCTATAAGAAAAAAATTGAGGAGAAATCACACAGTGGTGGCCTCATAGCTGATAAAGAAAGTTTTATAGGAGAGCTTAGCACATTAAACTTATGAACTTTAAGCAGATTATAATGTTATGGAATTGGTTTATATACGGTCTAATGAAAGTACAAATCAATATCCCTTTTTTTTCTCCTTACGAATATAGTTGAGATGGATCACTTTGGCTAACAAGGAGCACACTTTGATCATTGAAATTTTTAACCTTTTAAGACAAACATTTGGATTGAACTTATCAATGGATTATCTATGATAATATTTTCTTTTCTTTTCATTTATTAGGACGAATTGCTTATAGTGTAAGATCCGACGAAAGATCAATCCAGAAGGAACTTATGACCAATGGTCCCGTCGAAGCCGGTATTACCGTCTTTGAAGATTTTCTACATTACAAAACCGGTAAATATCATCTTTGAGTTAACAAATCATATCATTTTATCAATTAATTTTTCCCCTCTTAGGTGTTTACCGACACGTGACTGGCAACGCTCTCGGAGGACACGCGGTACGCTTGCTAGGATGGGGAGAAGAAGGCGGCACGCCGTATTGGTTGGTTGCCAACTCCTGGAACACAGACTGGGGCGATAAAGGATACATCAAATTTTTAAGAGGAGAGAACGAATGCAACATTGAAAGTAGTATAAGTGCTGGACTGCCTAGATAAACGGACATACCCGATAAAACATGCAACCCCTATGGAATTTCCAATATTTTACATTTACTATAAACTATTTTTTTTTAAATCTACAATAGAGCAAATTTCAGCATTTTCGCGTAAATGTTTCACCTGGCTAAAGATATCACAAAAAATGCATATTTTAAAATAATATCGACGTAATAAACCACAAATCCATATCCATATATTTTATAAAAATACATATACTTTTTTTATAATAAAGAAAATGAGTTGTCTTAATTGATAATTTACTTGGCTTAACCTACTACGTTATTAATTTATTGAAAAAGTCACTGTCCTTTCATAGTATGCAATCATATCAGCAAATGTTGATTATTTACAGAATTGCCTGTTGTAATCATTGCTGTTTTCGAGTTTACTTTCCAAAATGAATCAGAAGCTATCAATTTTTGTAATGACGAATTGATAATGCATAACGACAAACATTCTTTTTTTTGACAATCTAATTTTAAAAAACAAAACGCCTGAGTTTGCCTTTGGGCTCAATATTTTTTTTAAATAATGAAATCAATTTCTATGAACAATAAAAAACAAAAACTGTTTATTTCAACAAAAGATATAAAAAAATCAAGAGTACATGTAAAAAATTCAATGAAACAACTTTTTCAATATAAAGTTGAAATTGGCTTCATATAAAAAACATTTTACAAACAATAAATAAAATTATATATTTGTCTTAGGGTTAGGGTGTGAAAATATTTATTTTAAATTAATTTAAATAAATTTAAAAATTATTTTGACTGATCATCTATAATGGCCTGCTGTTTAATGCCCTGATCAACTACGTTAGTAACAATAAGTCAGGACTTAGTTAGAACTTATAAATACATTTTTTAATTGTAAATAAATAAGAAGAAAGAAAGATATTTTTATGTCAAAATGATGCCCTAAAATCACAAAAAAATTGTAATTTTTTCTATTCAACCTTTTCTAAAATTTTGATTAAAAAATACTAATTTGATGATATGATAATTTTTGTTAAAGTCAACTTTTAGGAGGAATGACTCAGATCAAACACATAACTCAGACGACAATTTATTTGCAATTTATAATATTGTACATTTCTTAAAAAAATATTTAAAAATAAAAAAAAAGATAAAATGATTAAACAATCAATAAATAATAATTATCAGATTATTTTTTCAGTTCAGTGCCTCCCGCGAGGCGATTTCATGATTTTCCCACTTCATATTTCCTTTTTTCAAGAAGTGCCAAATGCCAATTATAAAAACTGAAAAACTGACAAACAGACAAAGGTTGTCTGAGATAATAAGGGAAGATTGACGGCAAGAGGTGAAAGAATTAAATGAGAGAAAGAGGAAGAGTGAGAAAAGATGGGCAGTAGGCCTGAAGAGAGAAAGAAACAGGACAAACAGGGTGGCATGAAGAAAAATCGGGGGTGAGGGAAAAATGAGATATGCAGTCAGAAAACAGAGAAAGAAAAAGTTATGAATTAGTGAGAAGCAAGAGCAGGAGAGAAAGTGAGAGAGATAGAAAGAGAGAAATAGAGAGATGATTAGAGAGGGAAAGACAGACATCCAGGCAGTATGAGAGAAAGGTAGAGAAAGAATAAAGAGAGAGAGAGAGAGAGAGAGAGAGTGAAGAACTTGGTGAAGAAATTGATAGTTTAAAAAAAAGATAGATGGAGAGAGAGTAAAGGTGAGGGAGAGAAACATAGAGAGAGAGAGAGAGTGAGAGAGGGAGAAACAGAGAGATGGATAGAAAGATCAATTTGAAGTAGCAACAGGACAAAGTCGCTAAATCGCAACTCTCGACTCAACCTAAGCTTCAATTTGGNTGGATAGAGAGAGATAAACAGGCATACAGGCAGTATGAGAGAAAGGGAGAGAGAGAGAGAGAGAGAAACAGAGAGATGGAGAGAGAGAGACAGACAAACATACTGCCAGTATGTGAGAAAGGGAGAAAGAGAGAGTGAGAGAAAGAGAGAGGGTGAGAAAGTGAGAGAGTGAAGAAGTGGAAGATTGATAGTTTAAAAAAAAGAGAGATGGTGGGAGAGAAAGGGAGAGAGAGAGAGTGAGCGAGAGAGAGAGAGAAATGGATACAGAGAGATGGATAGAGAGAGATAGACAGGCATACAGGCAGTATGAGAAAAATGGAGAGAGAGAGAGAGAGAGAGAGAGAGAGAGAGTGAGAAAGATTTAGTGGTGTTCTGTTTATTCAGTACCACTGTTTTACTAACAATTACATTAAGTAATGTTTACTTATTTAATAGTGGTTACTTTACAGTGGTAACAAAATAAACCTTTTTTTTATGAGCTGGGATATTTTTAGTATAAAATATGACAACTCTTGACACAGCGATTTAGTTCCAGTTCCATGCTTTACGTCCAAGAGGTTGTCTCCGGGTGAAAAATAGAGAGGGGCAAATTCCTCAGGGGTGTCCGAGGACGAGTAGAAAATCATTTATGCATTGCACCGTTTGACACGACGTCCTGAGCTAATAGATGAAGGGGATTTTGTAGACGGGGAACTGTTGATTGATGCACCTGGCGGACACAATCCTCTTTACTGGGCGGCATTCTTACCCGAGATGTAACAAATGGACGTTGCAGGCTATTCTCCTTGGTCATTACTCTGGCATACCCTATTACCGCCTTTGCTCGGGTTTTGTACGTATTTCTTATACCGAGTCTTTCCATTAACAATAGACATTTTCCTTTATTATATACACTAGCATTAATGATCGCAAGAGTTTGTTCATTCTTTTTTCTTTGTCTACACCACGAGGAAATTGGAATACACTGAACCCAGCTTCGAAAAAAAGCCTTCTACAAGCAATTTTCGAAGAAGATGAAAATCCTTAATTTACTCTAAGCTTTCTTTGGTAAATAAACGTATGTGATTGTACGTTGATGAATTTTAATTTTTAAATTTGAAGAAAACATGTGCATTTATTTAGTGTGATAGAAGAAGAAAAAAATTACTTTTATTAAGTCAAATTATCCCCATGATATTTACACTTCAATTTACTGAAGTATAATTTATGTTGTGATTAATTATATTAAATAAAGCTAATTGTACAAAATAGATAAACAAATAAATAAATTGGGGACTGCGGTAGAAGAGTGGTTAGGTTTTCCTTTCTCTCTTTGCCCGTTCGTGAGTTCGATTCCCGTCATCGTACACAGAAATGAGAGTGAGAGAGAGAGAGAGAGAGAGAGAGAGGAAGAGAATGAACAGAATACAGAAAAAGAGAATGAAAAAGAAGAGTAGAATGAAGTGAACTGAGCGGGAGTGGATAGAGAAAGAACATGAGAGAGAGAGAGAGAGAGAGTGAGAGTGAAGAAATGGAAGATTGATATTTTAAGAAAGAAAGAAAGATGGAGAGAGAGAAAAGGAGAGGGAGAGGAACAGAGAGAGATAGATAGATAGATAGTTAGATAGAGATAGATAGATAGAGAGAGAGAAAGTGAGAGAGAGAGAGAGAGAGAGAGAGATGGATAGAGGGAGATAGATAAACGTTTTATGTTTCTGCGGTCTACTCTTCTTCCTGGCAGCATCTGCACAGTACTTCTGTCTGTACTCCTGTCCGGTGCATGTGCTTTCTTATATGGCAGTGCCGTCAGGAGTTGAACCAGAATGTTGGTTCGGTTGCGGTTGCCTTCCAGTAATTCTTTTTTAAGTTTCGCGGACGTTGTTGACATTCGGTTGACATTATTCCATCAGGTTTTTGACTCATTAAGGATCCATGTTAAAATTTATCCTTTTTCGAGGCAGGCTGCTAGGCCGCAGTAGTGTTCTGGGCCTAGAGAGTCCATGTTGGCTCCCTTTTTGGCTAACATGCCAATCTTTTCGTTGCCTCTAAGTCACGAATGTTCAGGGACCCTGCAAGGTCAAGTCATTAATGTCGCTGACTTCCATCAGGGTCTCCATGCATTTCCAAACTTGGCATGAGACTAAGGCCCTGAGTGCTGACTGGCTGTCAGAGAAAAGGTCAATCTTCCGGGAATGTATTCCTAGCATTTTTTTGGCACATTGTTCAATCGCTAAGATTTCAGACTGGAAAACTGTAGCATACTTGCCTTGTTTACCGTCAGTTCGGTCTTGGGGTTCACCCCAAAAACCCCAGATCCAGTACCCTTTTTGCTTTTGGAACCGTCAGTATACCAGTGGTGTTAATTTGACTCATTCATCCCATTCTACTTTGAAGTAGTGGCATCAATTGGCATACCTAGAAGAACATCTGCCTGTTTCTCCTCCCTCAGTTTCCATTGTTTATTTACATGGTCTATACTACCATATGGTTGTCCATTTATGAGTCTGTGGGCTGGTGCTCTGGCTTCTCCTTGGATTAAATTATGAAGTAGTGGGAGGTTTAACAACACGTCCTTGGCCGCATTTGACGTGCTCATGGCACCAGTTACACTGAGACAGGCTTTTTGTCCTTGGGTGCCACTTAATATAATAGCCTTATTACTTCCTGAAGAGTTTTGCTCTACCACACCACCGACCCATATGTCTACATTGTTCTTAGGACACAGGTTTACACCCCATTTCTTGGCGCAGTCTTCTGCACCTCCCCGAGGCAATTTTCGCTCTTTGGGTAGTTTTAGGTAGATGTGAGTTCCACGTGAGCCGCTGATCTAGTGTAATCCCTAGATATATGGCCTTCTTGGAAAATGGAATCAGAATCCCGTTTAGGCTTGGAGTTTTTAAGCTTCCGGTTGTCCTCTTCCATGTGAATGGAATCACTATGGTATTATGGGGGTTGATAGATAACTCTTCCCTTCTGCACCAGCTGTCAACCAGATTGAGGGGTCGTTGTATACGATCCATCACATACATTATACATCTTAACCTAAACAATGCACTTTCTTGAAGTTTTTGCGGAGGATCTACGGAAGAGGTCAACACAGAGAAAAACTTCCTTTCGGTTTTCGCCGAGCTTTCGACAGTTTTTATACTGTCATCTTCAGGGCCTGTTTTATTATAGNGGGAAAATTCAAGAGGTAAGGTTGAGATGGGAAGTTAGTGTCCAAATGGTTTGACGTCACGACAGCTCAATATATATATATATATATACATCTTCCTATCAACTCGGCGTCCCCTCGAAGACGATATATATATATCATATTCTTTGTGTTTACCTCTTCCGTAGATCCTCCGAAAAAACTTCATGTTTCCAGCAGGTCGATAACCCCGCTCATCGTTAAATGTACTTTCTGTACGTAACCATTCAGCTAACTATGATAAACAAACTGTCTTTAGAGGATTCTTATAGAAAGAGGATAAAAGTAGTGAAACTCTGGTTGACCCTTAACAAGAGGTGTAGTAAAATTATAAAAAGGAAATGGATGATTTTACCGAAAAACTAGTGAAATATGTTTAAAATATATCAGAATAACGGGATGACAGTTAGAGAGTGCTTTTGCTCGCTCTCGAAAAATTTCAACGATTAAGCGGTTTTTATAACCCAAATCTTTCTAAATTTCTCATCAGACTGCGCGAGTGGGAATGTGTGTATTTTATACTAAAATGTTTTGAATTACGGGTTAAATGGGAATTTTTTTGAATTAGTTATATCGGTGAAAACCTCTCGGACAAGCAGCGGTCGGGAAAGTGGCAGAATAATTAGAGATGATAACTGCAAAGAAGGAAAAGGGGTGAGTCAGCGAAAGTGAGACTCGGATAAATAAATGTGTGCATTTCTCAAGTAAACAACAATAACTCGTCCAGACCTGAAAATCTTTTTCACAACGAAATCAGGTCAAATTAAATCATAAAGGATCGATCAGAAGCTGCCAGTGTCAATAATGAAATGTTGGTCGGACAAAAACTTTTACAAACTGAGATTCGTAAACATCAAAATCAGAAAAACAAGAAAATGTGCCAAATGTATACTCTTCCAGTCTCAGCTGAAAAGGTAGTTACAGCTGAGACAGAATTGCTCACATAAAGATATAAAAAAAAAAACCGAGCTTTAAGCTCACAGAAACGAAAACTAAAATCCCAAAAACTGCCCAATTCCACCGAAGATAATAACAGCAAACAGGGGCGTAGGTGGCCGAAACAGTTTAGGCGTTGAAACGGCGCTCGTCACTGTAAGGTAAAGGTCCCGGGTTCGAATCCAGCGGCCCTGCATTCGATCCTGACATACTTACAAATGGGTTTTTTTTTCAAAAACACCGGCACCCTGAGGGTTGATATGACCTCTGCTGCTGCGAACCCTCGTAAAAAAAATAAAATTAATTAATAACAGCAAACACCAAGAACCAACAAGAAAGGGCCTGAAATCATAGCAATAAATGAGTTTGAATATAAAAGAAAGTTACGTTTACATAAACAAATCATAAAATTTAAATCTCATTTTTCTGTTTATCACATCTTTTAATTCCTGAAAAGATTTTCCTTTTAAAAAATACTTCACACGTATCAAAATTTAAAAAGCCCGTTTTTTTAATTTTTATGACAGAACAAAAACTAATGATAGACAAACCTATTTTAAGGACATCATCAGAGCAAAACAATCTTACATCTATCTACAAATTAACATATTTAAGTTTTTTTCAAGCAATGTCAAATTTTTTTGAAGACCGAATCAGTCCTAACATTGCCAAGAACTGTGATTTGAAATAAAAAATTTTTCCACTGTGTCTGCCGATATCAATTAATGGCAATCTCTAGTGAGTTTAAATTAATTCAATAATTCTTAAAACTTTGGCAATGTATGAAATTTGTGTCTGGAAATTTGATGTAAACACAGAGACAGACACACTGAAGATGGCGAAATGATGAAAAATCTGACCGGCCAACCCAGCAAATAGACAGAAAAAGATCAAATTACGAGTTTTGAAGAGTAAAATTGTCAGATTAAAATTCTAATAGTCTCAAGTATGAAATAAAATATTTAAAAAAAGGTAGGAAAAAAATAAATAGTTCCAAATTGGCAGACATTATTGATGCATGTGTGGTGTTTAGTGACCATTAGTTAATGATTATTTGGAGATCGTGAGATGCGGTCTGGTGTGACGTGGGTTTTAGAAAAAAAATTTTTCTTAATCATGCCAACGTTTCGATCTTTACTGAGATCATCTTCAGGGCTTATAATTTTTTTTCAGGATTTATAAACAATTTTTAAATTATACATATACATGTAGGATGTGAAAAATGAATTTATACATTGCTAAAAATTTTAGACTCAATCAAAGTATTTGAGTAAGTAAATGCCAGTATTGATGTTTTATGTTTATATACGTTGGATTTTGAAGGGGAGGGGAAGATAGTAGCGATAGAAAAAACATTTTTGTATGAGGAGACGGCTTCTTTGAGGTGAAAGGAACCGACAATGGGAAAAAATTGGTAATGGTTCATTCTCCACACCTTCATAATCCAATGTATATAAACATAAAACATCAATATCTCACTGGCACTCTCAACACACAACAATGGCACATCTACGCAGAAAACAAAAACTTTGAGTGAGTACAAATACTTTGATTGAATCTAAAATTTCTTGCATTGTAGAAATTCATTTTTTTCACATTAAAATAAAGGTTAATTAATTGAAAGGTGTTATTTGGTCAATCGGGCCACGAAATCTAATGGATGTTCAATTAATTATTATTCACCACCAGTAATTATGATTTAGCATTAATTAGCAATAGATTAAACTAACAACTAAAGCTTGATTAATATGTGCAATTAAAGTTTTTTTAATAAACTTTTGACCCTATTGTAATTTTCATTATTACGGTTTTCACTTCATAATACTTTTTATATAATAAAAATTAAATATTTTGAAACATTATTTCTCGTTTCTTACTCTTCTTTTTCCTTTTTTCTTTTCTTAGCATTTATGTAAAAACAGATTTTTCTCTTGTTTTTCCTTGTTTTTCTTCCTAGTATTGTTTGTAAAATTTCCGATATCGTGAAGAAAATTTATGCAACGATGAAAATGTAAATCAGCACTTTTTAAAAATATAATAATAGGTAAATCTATCCATTAGGTTCGTGGTCCGATTGAGCTAAAAAATTCTTTTGAATTGGTATCTTTAATTAAGGTTTTGGTTGAGATAAAATGGCAAAAAGGTGGGAAAATTCAAGAGGTAAGGTTGAGATGGGAAGTTAGTGTCCAAATGGATTGAAGTCAGGATAGCTCAAGTGGTAGAGCAGCGGCGTATCAAGCTGAAGATCGATGGGTTCGAATCCCGCTGGTGACACTAACTTTTTCTTCTCAACCTAAACCTTAATGATAGATTAACTATAACAAACAAACTATAGGTAATTCCCTAATTTCGTGGTCCGCTTGACCAATTAATATATTACAATTAATTAAGGATTTTAGTTGAGATAAAAAAGTCAATGGTACGAGCGGGATTCGAACCCACGATCTTCGGCTTGATACGCCGCTGCTCTACCACTTGAGCTGTCGTGAACTCGATCCACTCGTGGGGTTGAGATGGGAAGTTAGTGTCCGAGTGTATCGAGGTCACGATAGCTCAAGTGGTAGGGCAGCGGCGTATCAATCTCAAGATAGTGTGTTCGAATCCCGCTCGTGCCATTGACTTTTTTATCTCAACTAAAAACCTTAATTAATTACAATAGGTAATGTTTGTTTTTGATAATGAATAAATTCAAGTACCAAAGTTATAGTTAAGCGAGTATAAAGTTAATTGGTGTAAGTTTAGTTTTAATTGGGTGGTCAAGAAACAATTTTTTTTGTTATTAATTCTCTTATCAGTTTATCGCTATAGCACGGCCAGCCTCGTTATAGAAATGGCTCGTCACCCGTCGATAATTCAAGGGAAACAATTACCCAACGTATCAAACTTCGTTTTTAAGTAATATTGGCACTGTGGCATTATATTCTCGTTCAAATATCATTTTACCGAGGGATATTGCGAAATAGAAGACTAATAATAAATAAACAAACGGGAAAACCGAGAAATACTGTTTTTTTTTAATATTGTGGTGCGATTTTTTAATTTTTTTTACGTAACTGTTCTGAAAATCACAAAATAGTGTTCTATGTCGCGAATCTACATATATCTGAATGAGAATTGCATTGACAAGAAAATAAACAGTTGAACATGATTGGATGGAAATTAATCATCCCAGGTCTGGTTATCCTCGCTGATTGTTTTTTGCCAATCACGCTTCGAATATATCACTATTTTCATTGGATGTTTCAACAAGCTGGAAACCATTTAATCAACATTTTTGACAATAATTAACTAGACTTACAGAAGAAAAAGTGTGTGTAATATTTATTAGATAGTTCTTCTTTTTTAATGATGAGATCCTAGGATTTTTTTATTTTGCGAGGACATCTAGATCTTTTAGGTCAGAGACTTTATTCGCCTGTGAACCCGAAGAACAATAAAAAGTAAAAATATGTTTAAATCATCTATCCGTACAGTGTTCAAGGTCAATAAATCAAATTATAAGAGATGTGCTACTCTCAAAGAATTTTAAAGCTAAATTTTGATAAAACAACAGTAATCCTAATTAACACGTCTACCAGAATTAGAACAACAAGCAATTCCCAGGAAATGCTTCTAGAAAAAAGCAACAGCTCTTTGGCGAAAGGTTACTACGACTAGAACGGCCTCTGCCGGGAGAAAATCCGCAGCTTATCAAGTGTACTGCATTAAACCTCATTTCTTCCCCTACCTCAGCTCGAATGAAAGACATAACCTGACAAATTGAGTGATTTTAAATCATTCTAAACTACGTTTATCTCTCTTCTCGCCAAACTTGTATCTAAATTCCTTCCCAGACTTTCTCAATAGCCTAACATTTCGCTCACGGTTCGGCTTTGAAACTTAAAAGGACTACTTACGCAAAACTTGAGTTGAAAACATTATTGAACGACAGACATATTCACGTAGCACTAATTACCAAAACTCAATTTACAGAGACATCCTTGTGACGTAATAATTTATGAAACGTATAGATGTGATGTTAAAGGATAACGAGCTCAAGTTGGTTCCTTAATCCTTGCAGGACAACCTTACAACATAATCTCAACTTAACGGAATCCGCTAACTCCAATAAAGTTATCTCGAACTCACTCTCTACTCAACACCTACCATCTTGTCAGCAGTATACTGCACCCTATCGGTACATGTGTACCTCACACAACCTCCCGAGACCGGAGGCAACCACTGTTAAGGCCTTTCCGGCGACCGAACTAAAAGTGGATCGCAACTTGTTCATTCAGTGAAGTTGCAGGGGGTGGTGCAGGCGCAACCCGAAAGGGTGAGCTTGCGAAGCCCTGGGGACACTCGTTGCCTGATGATCAGGGGAGAGACTTCCTTTCCCCTAAATACACCCATGTGGAGAAAGGTATCTGAGAATGAACGGCTTTTAATCCGTACTATGTGTAGGGCGGAACACAATTTTAGAATTATCCGTCGAGCTGAGGACATCGGGACTTCGGCGCTTGAACGATCGTTCTCACCTATTTCATCCACCCAGGGGGACCGTACCTTGATATTTTGGCAATCACGTTGCCAAAGGGTTATACATTATGCCGCTATGTCTTCTTTTCTTGCCTCTGCTCCTGAGCACAGAGAGTCTTGCAGAGGTAAACGGTCAATGTCGCTTTGCGGTCGTGCTACATCTCTCCGCCTAATCTTCGCAACGCAATTCCGGTCGGGATAATGGAGGGATGAGAATGATTGTATTTGCATTTGTGTATTTCAATATGGACATCTGCTAGCATGTTTGCGCTCATTTATAGGGAATTTACGCACGGATTCGGAGGTTACGTGGGCCATTCTTTGTTGCGCATAACTGCACGTCACATTTTCTCGGGGTAGGTCGGTAGCCCTCAGGGTAGGCAATTGCTTTACGCAGACTGTCCATGTTTGATTCTCGGGCATTCAGTTAAAAAGCCCTCGTGTTCAGGCTTGAATATGTCGTGGACTCTCAAAGGCAAAACGTCCCACGGTTTCCGTTCCGCAAACTCTCATGCTGGAGAGGTCTTAATCATAAATTCTTGCAGTCTGGTAGAAAAATCAAAATGATCCGTCATCAATTGGGACATATAGTGTCCGGTTGGAAGTGCTTCCATTGTCTTCTTCAGATTTGAGGAGGAGAGCTACATGTGGCGCCCTTTTCTTAGTTGCCACTTTTGGTCTACCCATTCTGACGCCTCCTTCACACTGGCAACCGGTATGCATGGTTCCTTTTCATTTTTCAACTCCTATATGGCGCAATAATACCGGGCTTGTAGGACTACTGGAACTCGTGTTGACAGGACTTGCAGTGTGTTCGTGGATACTTTTCCTTAAGTACATTATGCAATGGGCGAGGGGCGCAAGCTAAAAAGGTCAGCCTGGCGTTCTCGGGCATTTCCTTGTCCCAATCCACGTCCCATGGCATATTTCCTTAAAAACTTTTCTAACCCTTGGATACAAGGGGGGTTTCCAGGTAAAGCATAATGGTGTAGTCTTGAGAGTGTGGAGAACTCTCTTAAGAACAGCTAAATTCGAGGGTTGGCTTTTGATCAGCAAACGGACGGCGGGTGCTCAAATAGTAGCACAGATGTGTTAAGGTACCAGATCATGTGTGCAATGACGTGGAAGGGTGCATCACCATTCTTCAAAATTATGTCTGCTGTCTCTTAAAATCTAAATGTCAGGCCAGAAAACGTCAACAGTCTCGATAGTCTTTTCTACATATCCACTTTTCACCTACCATCATCTCAGTACAGTTAATTCTTTGAATGTCTATTCACATATGATAACTCTGTTTGCTTCAACAATATACAGCGGATAATCCTCCAATCCTCACCTCTATCAAAATGCATTCACGACCGGAGCAAATTCTTCCAAATTATTCCGTAGTATCTTAAAAGCTAAACACAAACCAGAAGATCGGTAACAATGCCGCTAATTTCATATGGGCAAACATACAACCATTTAATACCTCTCCTTGTTATCCAACTCTTCATCTACCATTGTTTCATTAAAACAAATTCTTTAGACCCCTTTCATGATAACTCTTTCGTTTTCTATCAAATAGGTAATAAAATGTCACATATTTGATTCCACCATCAAATTATGTAATGAGTTCAGGAGCGTCGGGGTCGTGATCAACCTTTTCAAGCAAGAAGTAAGAAGAGGAGCAAGTAAGACAACACATGATACTCCATTTCCTCTTGATCACTCTTTAAACCTTCCAAGCTACCTCAAAAAAGAAGTTAGGAACCAAAATTCAAAGATGGGCACAATAACGATACTGATCCATTACCTTAACAACTCGAACAGCAAGAAAAAACCTTGATATTCCATTTCCTTTTTATCCCTCATTAAACCTTTCAGTTACTTCAAAAAAAGAAAATAGGAATCAAAATACCAAGACAGGCAAAATAACGATACTGGTTCATCACCTTAACAACAGAAAGTAAGAAAAAAACCTTGATATTCCATTTCCTCTTATTCCTCTTTAAACCTTTCAAGCTCAAAAAGAAAATGTTTTTCTAAAACCTATGTCACACCAGACCGCATCTCACGAGCTCCGAATAATCTTTCAAGCTACCTCAAAAAAATATAGAACTCAAAACACCAAGATAGGCACAATAACGATAATGGTACATAACTTAACAACACAAACAGCAAGTAAGAAAAAATGTTGGTATTCCATTTCCTTTTTATCTCTCTATTAACCTTTCCATCTACCTCAAGAAAAGAAGATACAAAAAGATAAAAGAAAAAGATAAAGATAAAAAAAGATGTAAACAGAACACAACATGAACAGCAAATAAGAAAAACCTGGATATTCCATTTCCTCTTAAATACTCTTTAAACCTTTTGAGCAATCTCAAAAAAAGAAGATAGGAATCAAAACATCAAGATAGACACAATAACGATACAGATTCATCACCTTAACAACACGACCAGCAAATAAGAAAAAAGCTTGGTATTCCATTTCCTTTTTAATCCTTTTAAAAACTTTTGAGCTCCTTCAAAAAAAGAAGATCAAAACATCAAGATAGACACAATAACGATACAGATTCATCACCTGAACAACACGAACAGCAAGTAAGAAAAAACCTTGGTATTCTATTTCCTTTTTAATCCTCATTAAAACTATTGAGCTCCCTCAAAAAAGAAAATAAAAAAAAGATAAAAGAAAAATATTTAAAAAAAAGATGTAAACAGAACACAACAAGAACAGCAAATAAGAAAAAACCTGGATATTCCATTTCCTCTTTAATACTCTTTAAACCTTTTGAGCTACCTCAAAAAAAGAAAATAGGAATCAAAATACCAAGACAGGCACAATAACGATACTGGTTCATAACCTTAATAACAAGAACAGCAAATAAGAAAAAACGTTGGTATTCCATTTCCTTTTTATCTCTCTATAAACCTTTCATGCTACCTCAAAAAAGAAGATAAAAAAAAGATATAAGAAAAAGATAAAAAGAAAGAAAGATGTAAACAGAACACAACATGAACAGCAAATAAGAGAAAACCTTGATATTCCAATTCTTCTTTATCTCTGTTTAAACTTTTCATGCAACCTCAAAACGAGAAAATATGAATCAAAACATCAAGATAGGCACAATAACGATACTGGTTCATCACCTTGACAACAGAAAGTAAGAAAAAACCTTGATATTCCATTTCCTCTTATTCCTCTTTAAACATTTCAAGCTCAGAAAGAAAATGTTTTTCTAAAATTTACGTCACACCAGACTGCATCCCACGATCTCCGAATATCTTTGAAGCTACCTCAAAAAAAGATAGAAATCAAAACTCCAAGATAGGTACAATAACGATACTGGTCCATAATTTTAACAACATGAACAACAAGTAAAAAATAAACGTTGATATTCCATTTTCTCTTTATCTCTTATTAAACCTTTTAAGCTACCTCAAAAACACAAGGTAGGAATCAAAATACCAAGACTGGTGGTTCATCACCCTACTGATGAATGGAAAACATACAATATTTTAAAATAATTATTTTACTTTTTCTGTCAAAACGGATGGAGAATTTATTTTATAAAGTTGAATTGTAAGATGACGTATTGAAGATTTTAAACCTAACTCAAAGAAACTGATTTTTTGTGACTTTTTATCTTAAAAGTGAACATGCTAGCGCACAGTAAAGGAACATGTTTTTTAAACTTTATGGTTGCGAAATTTTCAATCTTGAATCACTATTTGCCAAAAGGTATAGGGAACGCGATTAATCTTTTGATATCGGCAAGTAATTTCGAAGTATATACGTTCGCCGAATGAAAGGAACAGAAGGAAGGAGAAGGGTAGCAATATAGAGTGGTGTCAGTCTGATAAGGGATGGCGCGCAGAATGTGACTCGCCCACAGACAAATGTCTATATCCACCCTCCCATACCGCATGTAAATAAACCCGCCACCAATATCCTTCAATCTCTCCGGAGGCCGACCCTTACAACTGCCTCTCCTAGCCCCTTTCCCCTTTTATTGCCATCCGCGACTTTTTCTTCGGGACGGTCTAATACAATAGGTTGCCCGTTCCCTAAATTCTATGCGGCTTGTGTCGAGCCTTCTTTTCCGTCACCCGGATCGAAACTGCCCCGAGGGAAAAGACAAATATCTCCTGGGGTGAGATGGCCGTTACAATCGGGAGGCAAATTTATTTCTATGTCCAGCTTTTTGGCCCATTCATGAAGAATCCGGTGAATTAACACGGAGACTCAATTTTATCGGCGCCTTCGCTCAAAGAGTCAAAATACCTCTTTTCTCAGCATTTTTAGAAAATTCTATCTGGTAAATTGCATTTGAATACGTTTTCCCTTCTCTTTTGACCTAAAATTCTTGTAAAGAAATTACATAAAAACGGCCCAAGAAAACCAGGACTAAACTTTACCACATTTTTGTTTTATAGTTTAAAAAGCAGTATTGAACAAAAAATATTAGTGTACAATATGTAATTATGAGCCCATTGTATATAAATATTATATTTATAGTTTTACTTCTTTTTTTCCTCTTCACAAATCAGCTTTCTAAGTTGTTTCTTTTTCTGAAAAAAAAGTTTAATGTGTTAACCAAAGCGTGCATTGTAAATAACTAGACCAATGAATATACAAAAAGTAGATATTGAAGGATCGAAGTTGTTTGATAAATATAACATAAGAAATCAGGAATATACAGGGTGTCCCAAGAAAATACGTCAATATTTGAGAAGGTTGTTCTATATTAAATTTACTAGTTTTCGTGGTCCGCTTGACCAATATACGTAATATTTTTACATTGCTTTCAATCAATTAATGAAAAATGGCAAAAAGGATGGAAAATTTAAAAGGTGGGGTTGAG
Source organism: Cimex lectularius (assembly GCF_000648675.2). NCBI lineage: Eukaryota > Metazoa > Arthropoda > Insecta > Hemiptera > Cimicidae > Cimex > Cimex lectularius. The sequence goes on from NW_019392721.1 coordinate 934,994, forward strand.
GTGGGAAGTTAGTGTCCGAGTGGATCGAAGTCACGATAGCTCAAGCGGTGGAGCAGCGGCGTATCAAGCCGAAGGTCGTGGGTTCGAATCCTGCTCGTGACACTGACTTTTTTATCTCAACTAAAATCCTTTATTTTTTTTTTATTTTTTATGGATTAGCTGTGAACCAGTTGCCTGGACCAATTAATTTCATAAACTAAAAAATTATATAAAATTATAATATTATATTTTTATGATAAATTAATTTTGGTATTTTATTCTCTACGTAATATTTTTACATTCAATTAATTAAGGTTTTTAGTTAAGATAAAAAAGTCAATGTCACGAGCGGGATTCGAACCCAAGACCGGATTGATACGCCGCCTCTCTACCACTTGACTTCCCATCTCAACCCCACCTTTTGAATTTTCCCTCCTTTTTGCCATTTTTCACTAGTTATCGTGGTCCGCTTGACCAATTAGTAACATTCAATTAATTAAGGATTTTAGTTGAGATAAAAAAGTCAGTGTGGCATGGCAAACAGGTGGAAAAATTCAAAAGGTGGGGTTGAGATGGGAAGTTTCATAAGTGGATCGAAGTCATAGCTCACGTGGTAGAGTAGCGGCGTATCAAGCCGAAGGTCGTGGGTTCGAATCCCGCTCGTGACACTGACTTTTTTATCTGAACTAAAAACCTTAATTAATTGAAAGTTATTCTATATCTCTAATTGGACTAAAAAGCCTCTATTGTTTAAAGTCTGATCCTCAATTGAATTAGAAATATTTCACTTTTCAGACCAGATCAAGGTCTCAACTTTATTCCTCAACGGTCCCACTTAACTCATAAAATATTAATGCTTCTTTAAATTTTATTTCATCATTAAATTCAAGTGAGTTGCATTCGTGAAAAAACAAAACGCTGTAAAATCTGTCAGGAAAAGATTCCTTCAATTATTCAAAAAAATTTTTAAACAATTAATTAATTTTTGGTATATTTTCTTTTTACTTATGTTAAATTTTGAGCCAAATATTCTGTCATATTTAGTCTGTATTACATTAATGTTAAATATTACTGAAAAATCAAATTTTTATCAATTAAACTTAATTTAAAAACGCTGATAACTAGAGCCCGGATTTTTTTATCCGAAAAATCTCAAATTTTCTATATAATATGCACTAAAATACCCGCAAGCATGTCACATTGTATGCTCTAAAAACGCTTAAATAGGCTTCGCAATTTGCGCTAAAAATATTAAAATAGACTGTATGTTAGAGAGATAATTCGATTACTAATTGAACCATTCTTTTTTTTAACCCAGACATATTGTTTCTGGTCTAGTACATATTACTTTGAAATGAAATAAAACAGAAAAATTTCATTCTGACAAAAAATATAATTTAAAAAATTATACAAATAAATAATTAGGCTCAATTAAGTTTTTGATCTGAATTAAAATTGACAATGAGATACATTTCAACATTAGTTTCTGTAAAACTATAGCGTTTATTGTTTAAAAAATATTTGGAAGAAGCTCAAAAAAGACTTTTCAACGTCAACAGAGGTGATGGGAGCATAATTGTAGGGACTTAAAATAACTGTTTTTGATGTTAGATGCTATCAAGTTTCCATAGTTCAGTCAATCTTGTATTTTTGTCAGAAATGTTTTTAAATTTATTTTTCAATATGATTCTTGTAGAGGATTTAACTTGATTTCTGTTTGACTTTGAAAGGAAAAAAATCCTTCCTGCTGTTTTAAAAGTAGTTTTTACTTTTGGCATTATTTTTGAAGTTTACTAGGTTAAAAATTTGAAAGAGGTTTGGATCTTACTACTTTTGTGTAAAAAACCTAGATCCAGTAGTAAAAAAACTGCACTCAGAAGCCATAAAATAATATGACGATATTTCAATATAATTCCATTATGTCGGTTCGTTTAAGTTTTGTTAAAGTTAAAATCCGAATCAAATTTTAAGCTCTTGTCTTTTGTCTTTCGTGTTCTTAGTTGCTAGTTTATTTTTATTTGTATAAATAATCAAAAGAAATTCGAATTAGCAATATTTTTCAAATTAATTAAGGTTTTTAGTTGAGATAAAAAAGTCAATGGCACGAGCGGGATCTCAACTAAAAACCTTAATTAATTGTAATATATTAATTGGTCAAGCGGACCACGAAATTAGTGAATTTAATGAATTAAAATGAAGTATACTAAGGTCCGCTTGACCAATTAATCATTACAATTAATTAAGGTTTTTAGTTGAGATGAAAAAAAGTCAATGGCACGAGCGGGATCTCAACTAAAAACCTTAATTAATTGTAATATATTAATTGGTCAAGCGGACCACGAAATTAGTGAATTTAATGATTGAAAATGAAGTATACTTCACTAAAGCTCTCCGTGAACCACTTTAACAAGAAGGTATGTAGAAGAGTAATCTTGACCTCGGTATGGTCTGAAAAAAACAAATTGATATCTGCCAATGTTTCGACTAATCTTAATAATGCCAAGCTTTCGACTAATCTTAAGGTCATCATGGACCAAAAATGTTAAAACCATCCTAACAGTCGAAACCATCTATTACAAACTTAATTATGTCAATTTTTCAACATTTTTATGATTATTTTGTCCCGATGATGACCTTAAAATAGGTCGAAGCCTTGGCATCAATGAATTTGTTTTTCCCAACCAGTCCATACCGAGATCCTTCGCGAGTAAAATAAAAATGGTCGTCCAACACTTCAAACTAAAATTATATAGTGTAATATTTTACCTCTTCCTCTAAGCACTGCGTGGACATGGTAGACTTCAATTCTCTTTCGCAATTTAAGTATGCCATGCCCAAACCAATACCAGCTCCTGCGATAGCAGCACTTGATGCCTTCACTGTGAAAATTTAATATGGATAAGTTTTATTCCTTAGGAAATGAAAATATAGACTATTTACTTTTGGGATAGAAGAATTTTGCCGCCAAAATTGTCATGCCGCTGGAGAAAACTGCAATAAATAATTATTTTTATCTGTTTATTAAGCTGGCAAAAGATGTAAAAGTAATAATTATATTAGCTATGCCTTGTATAAAAAATGATGGTTGTTGATGAAATAAACGCAAAGATTTATCTAAAGTTTTGAAGTTAATAGGTCAATCTATGGAAAAGGGCCGTTCGAAATTTCCTGACTTTTCACACATTCTGTGATTTTGAAGTGTAATGACAAGCCCGAATGCCGGGTGAGTAGGTGAAATTAAATTTCAAATTATACCTTTCTTCCTGGAAGGCGCAATATTGAGTTTTACAAAACTCGCGTGTGTGGTGTGAAGTCGACCGGAGGTTATAATTAAGTTCTACCTATTACAGTTGTTGCTTGAAGTACAGCCTGTCGTTACGACGGTGGTGAGGAAGCGAGGTGGCGTGACGCGTGCTAGGATGGTATCGTCGATATTTTGTTGTTATTGCTTCCAATCTGTCGGCAACGAAAAAAGGGGGAAGGAAAAAAACCTAAAAGGGAGAATAGGCGAGAGGGCGACACGCAAAGGCGATTGGTTGTTGATCTGATTGTGATCGTACATCTATTTCTTACGACTCGGTGCCTAGTGGTGATGTCAACGATACTTGACCTTTATTCAGGTTTGTTCATGCTTATAAACATACCAATATTTATTGCTCCTGTAGTAAAAATATTTTTTTTTAATGTCGAGGATACCACAATTAAAACAATGTATCAAAAATAAATCCTGCAGGGTTTATTATTATAAAAATATATAGCAATCCAAAAATTATTTCAACAAATATAGGCGCAAATAAAACAACTTATGAAATTCTAAAAATATTACAAGTTAATCATACTAATTATTAATTTCGTTTTAATGATTTGTTAATGTTTATAAAAAATTAGCAAAGTTAAATAAGTCCTGTCGTACACAGCGGCTTAACGAGGTTTACCTATTCTGGCAAGGTGTCGAACCACATTCCAGTCACATTCCATTTCTTTTTTTTCTTTTTAGAAGATTATTAAATCCACTATGTTTATTTATCTGATTACCAAATGACTTCTTTCAATTATTTATTCTTTTTATGTAAGGTCTTGATTGAAATGGAAAAGCTAGTGTCACGAGCGGGATTCGAACCCACGACCTTAGGCTCAATACGACGCTGCCCTACCACTTGAACTATCGTGACTTCCTTCCACTCGGACACCAAGTCTCCATCTCAACCTACCTTTCGAATTTCCCCTCCTTTTAACCAATACTTTACATAAAGATTAATTAATTGATCAGTCATCTCGAGTGGGCGAATCCTCGGCCCACAGGTCGGATTGGGATATTTGCTCATAGGTACTCATTGAGGTTTCCTCTATGCCCCGAATGTCCAGAGACCCATGCCAGGGTCAGGTCATTAGAGTCACTGACTTTCGCCCCTGAGTGCTTCCTGGCTGTCAGAGAAACCTCTACCTTCTGGGAACGTATTCTTAGACTTTTTATTTCTCTGGCACATTGTTCAATCTCAATGATTTCAGACTAGAAAACAGTAGCACACTTGGCTAGGTTTACCGTCAGTTCGGTCTTGGGGTTCATCCCAAAGAACCCTCAGCTCCCTTACCTATTGAAATATGGAGTAGTAAAAATAAAGTTTAACCCTTAAAATCACCACCTTTCCACTCCGTCCTTGTCTTAGCATACACTTATACAACGATGATTCCTCCCTCCGATAAATTTAACTATTTAGGACTTACACTTGAAAGACTAACATGGAATCCACACACACGATTTAAATTCTTTATTGCCTACTCAACCGACAATCAAAATTACCAATAAAATCAAAACTTTCGACATACACATGCCTACTCAAATCTACTTGGATATACGGGTGCCAAGCTTATGGATCGGCCAAATATCCAATATACAAAGATTACAAAGTTTTCAATCCAAAATTTTAGTATCATTTTGCCACAAACATAAATTGAAATACAATCGGCTAGTTGTATACAGTTGTAGATAAATACAAATTAGGTTAAAAAAATAAAAAAATCAGCTGAAATTTTGAACCATTAGACATGGTGTTTAAAAAGTAATATATCCGATGTCCAAACATAAAAATACTAATCTAAAGTGGTCCCTACATATGTAAGTTTACATTTCCTCCTAAACTGCTGTTAAACCAGATCTTCAGATTCGTTTATGCTCGTGATATTTAAAATAAAAATTTTACAGGTCAAATTAAAAAGAAGATTAAAGAACGTTCAAGAATACTCGCCTGGTTGACCGTGGCGGTTTTCCGGTTAATTTTTTTTATCAGGGCGAACCCCGTTACGCTATGAAAAGAGGATAACGTAAAACTAAGATATGACCAAACAAACTAAAAAAAAGTTACTTGATTTGATAAGGGCGTCGGACATGCAACGGTTTACACGCCAGAGCAACTGGTCCTCATAGAACGGAGGTTGCGCAACATCCGCCATCGCTGAAGGAAAGAAACCGATTCGCTCACAATCTCGTCAACATTAATTTAGATTGTTGTAGAATATAAAAGATACTACATTTGCTTCATGTAAAATCACATGGGTATTTTAATTTACACATGCTACACTTTTTATTGATCTGACTGGAATGTGGTTTTTTGTAAAATATTTCCATTGTCAGTAGTAATTCAAGTAAAGCATATAAGAAAGTCAAAGTAAAATTTACAAACCATTAATCACTTTTAACTTTAACGTAACTCCTAGAATCAAATCCAATTTTTTTCTTTAAAATTGTAATTAATTGGTAATGTTTAAAACATAAGAATATGTAATAAGAATAAAATATAAGATTAAATTATTACACAATTAATAAATAATAGTTATCAGATTATTTTTTTTAGCTCAGGGCCTCTTCAGAGGCGATTTCCATACTTTTACACTTCTTATTCCATTTTTTCAAGACGTACCAAATGCCAATTTCAAAATAACCTGTTTTATCGTAATAAGCCGTTGATTTTTTATTGTTTATGAAGCTCACAATTGCGTATGTGATTTACGTACATATTTAATGTAATACGCACAACTTCATAGCTATATCTTAGAACGATTATACATGATTTTAAATATTAATACCTGTACAAAATTGACTAGGTGATTCTATATACTGTCCAGGTAAAAATAAAAATAAACTTCAACAATGTTTTCCCTTTTTTACCAGGCTTATCAAAACCAAGATTATTATTTTGATGCAGAAAATTCTTCCATTGACTCAATTAATTTAACAAGGAGCCACAAAAAGGTCAAAAGTCGTCGAATGTAATGTACTATATGCTGCAAGTGACTTGAATCAGTTCTGCAGGAGTAAAAATTATGACAGTTTCTATAAATCGGTTTTCCTTTCATCATTATTAAAGAGCAACAATTTTAGTCTTATTTTGTCGTCAAACAATAACAGAAAATCTGACCCACAAACAAAGGTCGTCTGAAATATCAAGGGGATGGAAAGCAAGAGGTGAAATAATTGAGTGAGAGAGATTGTACAGATGTAGAAGTTGGCAAGAGAGAAAGTAACAGGACAGACAGGGTGACATGAAGAGAAAGTAGTGAGGGAAAAATGAGATTCGACGTAAATAAAAAGAAAATAGAGAAGGAGAATAAGGTATAAAACAATGAGAAGCAAGAAAGAGGAAGAGGGAGTTTAACCAGAGAGAGAGAGAGAGAGAGAGAGAGAGAGAGAGAGAGAGAGAGAGAGAGANAGAGAAAGAGACGCAGAGAGAGAAAGAGAAAGAGAGGCAGAGAGAGAGAAAGATAGAGAGGCAGCGAGAGAGAGAAAGAGAGGCAAAGAAAGAGAGATATGTATATGTAGAGAGAGAGAAAGAGAGAGAGAGAGAGAGAGAGAGAGAGAGAGAGAGAGAGAGAGAGAGAGAGAGAGAGAGATGGGGAGAGAAAGAGAGAGATAGAGAGGCCGAATGAGTAAGAGAAAAAGAGAGAAATAGGCAGAGAGAGAGAGAGATGGGGTGAGAAAGAGAGAGATAGAGAGGCCGAATGAGTAAGAGAAAAAGGGAGAAAGATGCAGAGAGAGAGAGAGAGAAAAAAAAAGAGAGAAAGAGAGGGAAAATTAGTGAGAGAGAGAAAGAGAGGCAGAGAGAGACACAAATGGAGGCAGAGGGAGACTCAAAAGAGCGGCAGTGTGAGGGAGAGAGAGGAGGAGAGAGAGAGAGAGAGAGAGATTAAAATATGGATTTTTGAAAAAAAGCTCATTTGTAAGTATGTCAGGTTTGAAGATGGATTCGAACCCCGATCCTTTACCTTAGAGTGAAGAGTGCCCTGACAATTCCTAAACCGTTGGAGGGAAGGACGCCCCCGTAAATTTATTTTTTAAATGTTAAAAGTTTAAATTATTTTTTAAAGTTTTAAAGTTAAAGCCGTCCAGAACTCTTTTCCTCCCCGTTTCTTATTTTCCGATGAATATCGTAATGAGGAAGGGAATATGCAATGGCTTGCAGTTAAAGAGTTAATTAGCAATGTCAGTGCGTCTTTATTAGTCTCCTCGGCAGCGGGATCACCTTTACAGCCCTCTAATATTTTGCCATTCTCTTCCGGGATCAACTTCATTCACCTAGGCGGTATTAAATTCTCAGCGAGAGCCCCATTTCCTTGGCCCATAATGCCAATTATTAAAGGTGGCTCGTTCCGGGAAAATTTCATTTCGTTGAACAATTTTTCTTTCATTAACCCTACCGAATAGGTTTACACATGAGGCTAAGTCATAAGGGATTCCTTTTTCTAAAGAATTCAGAACCGAGTGAAAAGGCTTTATTCAGCGGCTCTTCGCCTCAGAATTTTAAAAATTTCACGACAATCGAATTTAATAAACTATTGGATATTCAACTTATAAAAAATGTAATAATCGAAAATAATAATGTATTATTATCAAACTAATTAGTATACCTCCATAACTTCTTGATAATAACAAGTTTCATTTTCTGACCCTTGTTTTTGCAGTTAATAACTTTTTACAATAAAGTTGATCAAGTCTGGTTCTTTCAATTCGTTTTGACGATCATAAAATATATATATAGCTGTTCTGGACTTTTCACAATTAAGAGTGTTGTTTGAAGAAGTGATTTATTTTCAGTCGTTTTATTTACTGATTGTTTTTAATTGTTGTTGTTATTGTGGCAGTTAATAACTTTTGGCAATAAAGTTGTTGGAGTCTTGTTATCAAAATTCGTTTTGAAAATCACAAAATATATTATCTAGCTGTTCTTGATTTTTCGCAATTAAGATAGTTGATTGAAGAAGTAATTTATTTTCAGTCGTTTTATTTGCTGATTGTTTTTAATTTTTGTTGTTGTTGTTTTTAATTTTTGTTGTTGTTGTTTTTAATTGTTGTTGTTGTTGCTGTAGTAGTAGTAGTAGTAGTAGTAGTAGTAGTAGTAGTAGTAGTAGTAGTAGTAGTAGTAGTAGTAGTAGCAGTAGTAGTAGTAGCAGTAGTAGTAGTAGTAGTAGTAGTAGTAGTAGTAGTAGTAGGAGTAGTAGCAGTAGTAGTAGTAGTAGTAGTAGGAGTAGTAGCAGTAGTAGGAGTAGTAGCAGTAGTAGGAGTAGTAGCAGCAGTAGCAGCAGTAGTAGCATTAGTAGCAGTAGTAGCAGTAGTAGGAGTAGTAGCAGTAGTAGCAGTAGTAGTAGTAGGAGTAGTAGCAGTAGTAGGAGTAGTAGCAGTAGTAGTAGTAGCAGTAGTAGTAGTAGTAGTAGTAGTAGTAGTAGTAGTAGTAGTAGTAGTAGTAGTAGTAGTAGTACTAGTAGTAGTAGTAGTAGTAGTAGTGGTAGTAGTAGTAGTAGTAGTAGTAGTAGTAGTAGTAGTTATTAACTTTTTTCAATAAAGTTGTTGAAGTTTTGTTGTCTCAATTGGTTTTGACAATCATAAAATAAATTATTCAGCTGTTGTTGATTTTTCGCAATTAAGACAGTTGATTGAAGAAGTGATTTATTTTCAGTCGTTTTATTTTCTGATTGTTTTTAATTGTTGTTGTTTTTGTAGTTAATAACTTTCTACTATAAAGTTGTTGATGTCTTGTTGTCTCAATTCGTTTTGAAAATCGTAAAATGTATTATCTAGCTGCTCTGGATTTTTCGCAATTAAGACAGTTGATTCAAGAAGTGATTTATTTCCAAGACTTTTATTTGCTTATTGTTTTTAATGTCTTTTTTACAAGATTTACATTGTTAAGTTTGTTATATAATTTTTATCCTATTATAGTACTTGTTTTTTTTTTTAATTGAATACTGTTATACTTTTATACACTTTTATATTACATTTTTATATATTACTTTGCTTTTTACAAATTTGTCATTTTTATTTGTTTTTAGATTTTCTTTTTCATTTTTAATTTTGGTATTGTCAAACCCATTTCATTGTTTTATATAATTGTACAATTTAATGTTACTTTCTATTCTGTCAGGTTTCAAATATTTTATTATTATTTTGATTATTCAGAAATCGTGCCATGAGGTCTGGTGTGATGTAGGTTAGAAAAAAAACATATTTTTCATCGTGCCAACGTTTCGATCTTTATTGAGATCATCTTCAGGGGCTGGGATTTACAAACATTGTTTAAATCTAACAAAAATATGTAGTGAAGTGAAAAAAGTGAATTTATACAATGCAAATAATTTTTTTTTATTTAATCAAAGTATTTCCACTCACTCAAAGTGTTTGTTTTCTGTGTTCTCAAAGTGTTTGATAATCATCGACAAACGGTCATTAATCACCACACATTATTGTTTTGGTTATGGCTTGCACATACATTTCATGTATTTAATTTTTACCTTCCTTGTATACACCTATTTCTCTTGTTTTAATAAATTTTCTTTTCTGTTGAGAGGGTTGGCAACAGCAGACGTTAAATCAACCCTCCGGGTACCGGTGTTTTTGGATTCGAACCCGGGACCTTTATCTTACATTGATGATGTTGTTGGTATTGCTTTAGTAATAACTTTTTGCAATAAATTTGTTGAAGTCTGGTTATATCAATTCGGTTTGACGGTAATAAAATACGTTATCTAGCTGTTCTTGATTTTTCGCAATTAATACAGTTGATTTACGATCTAACCATTACTTCTGAACAATATTTTTTATTGCTTCTTTCAACACCCATGGAGGACACATTAATAAATTTTTCGTCCAAAGGTTATCTAAGATTTTCTTTGTTTTACTTGTATGGCAAACAAGTTGCTTTACTTAATAAAAAATATATGCCTTTAAAGACATACTTCTCCGCTCGTACATGCAATGAGTTTCGAATGCCGGAGTAGCCCATGGTATTTTTTAATTGAAAATCGTATGAAAAATGTATTGTAAAGTGATTTGACCCCCTTACATCGACCGCGGCACGAAATGGTTTGTAGGACGTTTATGCCCTCCAGTAATTTTCTTTACTTTATTTTTGCAAACACTTCATTTTTGAAAATTGTGTTATCATAGATGTGCCATTAACGTTTAATTGTTAAAAAAGTGATTATTTCAATACAGGTAGAAAACGTTCATTTTTGAACTTCAACCAAAATCAATTAAAGTATACAAAAATTGAAAATAAGAAAAACACATAACGACTAAAAATTTAATCAAATTTTTTTTATGAATCCATGCCTAAAAATAGATGCCTGAGTTTGCTGCTCTAAGAAGTTATTCCTGTTTCTCTTCTTTTTTAACAGTGCAGGATTCCAAAGTGTCTTTTATGTTTATTTTTTTAACTTTGATTGTTTTTATTAAAAGTTATAAAATCTTAATGACTGTTTGTTTTAAACCGTTTGTACCCGATCGATGAAAAGTACTTATACTCGCCCATGGAAAGGGCGTAATGCCCGCTGAGATATTACTTACCACCATGGATTTCTAAATGTGGATAAAATTTAAAAATGAAGTCCTTTTTATGCCTATAACAACTCAGTAAATTGAGGTTTTTAGTGGAGATAAAAAAGTCAGTGTCACGAGCGGGATTCGAACCCACGACCTTCGGCTAGATACGCCGCTACTCTACCACTTGAGCTATCGTGACCTCGATCCGCTCGGACACTAACTTTCCATCTCAACCCAACCGTTCAAATTTTCCCTCTTTGCCATTTTTCAAATGTCATGTAATCTATTTGATTCTCGGCGACAAAAGAAATGGTAGTGAAGTAGTACTAATTGGTCAAGCGGACCACGACAATTAGTGAATTTAATGTTAAAGTGAAGTATATTTTCACTAATGCTCTCCGTGGCCATTTCATTTGTCTCCGAGAATCAAATAGATTACGCGACATTTGAAAAATGGTAAAAAGGAGGGAAAATTCAAAAGGTGGGGTTGAGATGGGCAGTTAGTGTCCGAGTGGATCGAAGTCACGATAGCTCGGAAGTGGTAGAGCAGGCGTATCTAGCGGAAGGTCGTGAGTTCGAATCCCGCTCGTGACACTGACTTTTTTATTTCAACTAAAAACCTTAATTAATTGAAAGATATTAATTGGTCAAGCGCACCACGAAACTAGTGAATTTAATAAGTTTAAATGAAGTATACCTTCATTAAAGCTCTCCGTGGCCATTTCATTTCTCGCCGAGAATCAAATAGATTACACATTTGAAAAATGGCAAAAGGAGGGAAAATTCAAAAGATGGGGTTGAGATGGGAAGTTTGTGTCCAAGTGGATCGATGTCACGATAGCTCAAGTGGTAGAGTAGTGGCGTATCTAGCCGAAATTCGTGGGTTCGAATCCCGCTCCTGACACTGACTTTTTTATCTCAACTAAAAACCTTAATTAATTGAAAGATATTAATTGGTCAAGCGGACCACGCAAACTAGTGCATCAGTAAATTGATTAAATAATTTTTTTCATCATTCCTTTTTATTTATTTAAATTAATTACTACGATATATTAAGAAACTATATTAAATACTGGATTGAAATATCCATTTGTGGTTCAAGTACCATTCTTGACATTATTGTGCTTCGTCGCAGAGAAAACGAAGAACAATCATTGTAAATTATTTAAATGAAACAGTAAACTCTGTCTATTGTACGATAAAATCAGAAGTTTATTTAATAAGAAATTAACATAAAGTCAATATTTACTTTCAGGACTGGATGAGCCTTTTCTTCTAATGTGGGTTTGCTAAATCGAAACAGGCTTGCTTCTCCGCTTTGGGAGAAACATCTGCCCTGGATTTTTATGTGATCATAAGATCCTAATCCTTTCTGTTCGAAAGATAAGGCAGTAAGGAAAAAGTAGAAATATACCCAAGGGGGACCTGAGTGAGTTCTAAACGCCACTCGCATCGTGAACAGTTAAATGTATCGTAAAACCACTCGAGGAAAAAGAAAGGATGCAAGGGAGAGAAAGCACTTTGAAAAATCCATTATTCCTTCCTTCCATATTCCACTTTACATAAAGTTTGACGGGATCGCGTCGTACTCTTTGCGAAATTAAAAGTCAAAATGAGAAATTCTTCGTCGTCTTTAGGATCAACAGTGGTATAACTTTGACGGAAGAGAAAAAAAGAAGGGAACTCACTCTGATTGGAATTGCTAAGACAATTCGACGTTAACTAGAATCAGGACGGCTTCCGAACTGAGATTAATCTACTTGGGCAAAGATTATCACAGTTCTTATTGTCGGTTTTTTAATTACAGAAGTTATTCAGATCTTTTACTTGACACAACCTACTCATTTTGATTTTTCATTTCTTCAGCCAGTCGAACAAGTTGAAAATAACTTTTATCTTTACTTAAAAAATCTTTGACAAATTGAAAACACTTTCTTTTTCAGCCAAATGATCCTTTTAAAACAAATGACCAAGTTTAATTTTTCAAGAACTTTTTAATTTCTTTTTACCTGTTAAGTCAAAACAAATTCTTTTGACGTAAACTTCGAAGTCTGCTGAAAGATCTAATTCAATTGTAATTTAAGCGTTTTGTATAATTGATCATTAAATGGACATTAGGGCAAACCTTGACATACAGAATTTTGCCAAAATGACAAAAATGAATATTTCAGTAAGACTTTCAGCCTGACTCTGCATAATATTTTATGTCGAGAAGGAAACTACTATTTTTAGGGTTAAATATATCTTCTGTAGTACGTGGCATACCAAAATGATCGATATTTATTTGACCTCTCATTTCTATACTGTCCCGACTTTTCTCTTACTGTAAATAAATATATTATTTCTAACATCGTAGAATTTACTTGTTTACAAAACATTTAAACAAAACAACAATCAAAAAGTACTTATGCATTTTTTAAATTCCATGTCCTCGCCGGGTTGTATAACGTGAAAACTGGATTTGAATAATCCATATTTTTTCACAATAAAATACCACCTTTAAAGAGAAATTTATGGTAAATATGAAACAGAATTATATATGTTGAAGTGGATCGACCTACACAAACCCTCACTCTCGGCTGATACCTGCTTAACTTAAAATACACAGAAAAAATTTACCAGTTTTCGTGGTCCGCTTGACCAAAAAAAGAAAATGAAAAATGGCAAAAAGGAGGGAAAATCAAAAAGGTGGGGTTGAGCTGGGAGTAGTGGTAGAGTAGCGGCGTATCTAGCCGAAGATCATGGGTTCGAATCCCGCTCGTGACACTGACTTTTTTATCTCAACTAAAAATCTTAATTAAATGAAAGATACATAAAAACGTTAAGTCTCGTTGAAAAGAATATCTGTAAAATATAAATGTAACAGATTTTATCTTAAAATATTATACAGTGAAAATCAACTCGTTCTTAATGTTTTGCCAGAACTAACAACTAACGAAATAAAACCGGATTAAGTCTTGAAGTTCGGTTTTGAATCCTTTCCAGGAAGAAATAATTTTATAAGAAAAGAATTAACTTGGCTCATCCGAAAATAACGTCCTGCTGAAGAACAACAGTGAAGATAAACCAGTCTGAGTTGACGTTTTTACTAAACTCTTAGAGCCAGTGGATTAGAACAGGATATAAATAATATATTTTATTAAAAAAATAAAATTCGAAATTAACTAATAACAATCAGACAACAAGAACAGCAGACCAAAATTCAGTGATAGGCAAAAAATTCTACCCACTATTAATATAACTTGATTTATATATATTTGTATATATTAAGCAAAGTTTCACGTTTCTTAACGTTTAATAATTGAATCTTTGTCAAAAAAAGTAAAAAAATGTGAATTGCTAAGAAAAGTGAAAAAGTAAAAAAAAGACGGACAGATAAAATTTGTTTTAGATTTTTAATTAACATTTCATTATCGCGTAATTTTTCCCCTTGCCCTAATTTCATCTGGAAGACACCTCGTCATACTTTCTATCAGTCTGGAAATGTCACTTTCCGGAGCAAGAGGTTTCCTAGTAATGTTGTAAAATCGGACGCTCGATCCACTGAAACGTGAAAGATTAAAATATACGCCGTACTAAAATCGGACGTCGAACCCAGTAACAAGTAGAAAGGCATACTTTCTACCAGTCTGGAAATCACTCTTTGCTGGAGGTTAGCCTATTCTTCATGAAGAGTCCTTTCAAGATCGTCGAGAGTATCCACGAAATGATGGACGCGCTCTTTTTCGTCTTTTGAGGTTATCCCATAAATTTTCGTTAAGGTTCAAGTCTGGAGAACGGGCTGGTCAGGCTAACACCCTGATGTTACGCTGTTGAAGGTTTGCACTATGAGAGCGACATGTGGACTGGCATATCGTGCATTATATAAGATTGTCTGTGATTTCATCGAGGATAGGCAACGCACGATGATCGAAAATTTCATCCATATGACGAGTAGCCGTCACAGACCCTCCATGAAAACCTACGCTCTGCGCCTCTCCATTGAAATTCCATCGCACACCATCACTGAACTACGTTGAAAATGTTGGCTCTGGGAAAAATTTCAGGCTTCGTATCTTTCATTTCGCCAACTTCACACTCTTCCACGCCCATCTTTAGATTGTAGAGTAAATCTACACTCATCTGTAAAACGTACAACAGACCAATTGTCCAAAGACCAATGGCTGTGTTCTCGAGCAAATGGGATCCGTGCAACTATGTGTGTTATGGTCAATTCTGGTCCTCTTACGGGGCGAAAAGCCATCAGTCCAAACTGATTTGATCTTCTTCGAGCAGTGTGTTCAGACATTTGGACACCTCGACCTCCCTAGAGCTGATGAATTGCTTGAACAACAGTAAGGTGCCGGTTTCGCAAAATTCTCAAAGTCAAAAAACGTTCATCGTATGGTTCTATTACCCTAGATTAGGGGTGCTCAAACGGTCGATCGCGAGTGCTTTTTGAGTAGATCTCGAGAAGAAAAAAATTTTTAATAAGTAGGTAGGTAACTAAATGTATTACGTAATAAAATAACACTGCTTGCGGCAAAAGGTGCTTTATCAAAGGAACGCGCGGCACTTGTCAAAGAAAAGCCGCGTTGTTTCTAGACTAGTAGACAGTACAGTCTAGTCTAGAAACAACGAGAGACAGTACAGTCTAGTTTCGGGCGGCGCGTTTGACGGGAACATTCGAGACTTTCGTTCACGCCGATATAAATGTTGTGCCTGCAGGAATTGGAGTCATTCTGAATTGTAACTTGATGGCGATACTACGTCGATACAAAGTTTATTATTAAATAGTGGAAAATGAGTGCAGTGAAATCTAAAACGCATCATTTTAATAAGGATTGGGAGGAAGAATTTTTCTTTTGTATGGTGAAGGATAAGTGCATATGTGTAATTTGTCGTGCGTCAGTTGCAATACCTAAGCGGGGTAACTTAGAGAGGCATCATAAAACGGTTCATAAAAGCTATGAAAAGGATTCTAGGGCCTAGAGTGTCCAAAACCGGGCCATCTATGGTAGGTCCCAGTTTCTCAAAAATTCTCAAAAAGTGTTTTGTAGGGAACTCTGATAGCAATAGACGCATACCTGACGGATCGTCCGTCATGAAGAAGAGCCACACCACGCGCCAAATCTTCAGCACTAAGTGGCATTTTTAAGTTAAATAAATTGAAATTAAAAAAATCAATGATGAAAACTAAACATTTTATTCTTTCAGATTTCAAATGAGACTGAATAAACATTTTAAATTCTGTAAACAGTAAACATTTATTAGGTTTCGTGGTCCGCTTGATCAATTAAATTCTTTACAATTAACTAAGGTTCTTTGTTGAGATAAAAAGTAAGTGTCACAAGCAGGATTCGAACCCACGACCTTCGGATAAATACGCCCCTGCTCTACCACTTGAGCTATCGTGACTTCGATCCACTCGGACACTAACTTCCCATCTCAACCCCATCTTTTGAATTTTCCCTCCTTTTAGCCATTTTTCAAATGTCGTGTAATCTATTCGATTCTTGGCGGCAGATGAAATGGCCACGGAGAACTTTAGTGAAGTAAACTACATTTTGCTAATTACATTATTAGATTCCGTGGTCCGCTTGACCAATTAAATTTTTTACAATTAATTAAGGTTTTTGGTTGAGATAAAAAGTCAGTGTCACGAGCGGGATTCGAACCAACGATCTTCGGCTAAATACGCTGCTTCTCTATTACTTGAACTATCGTTACCTCGATCCACTCGAACATTAAGTTCCCATCTCAACCCCACCTTTTGAATTTTAATAATTTGCGTAGAGCAGCTGTTTTCATGTTAACCAAAAAGCTTAATTAATTAAAAAGTAAACATTGAAAAATTGTTTATTCTGGTTTTGGCTTAAGCGTTGGGTGGTGAAATGGGTTTATTTCTAATAGATATTTTTAATGTAAAACGTAGCATAAAAAAATGTTTATTGATAAAAAATTGAGAAAAATTAAGGGTAGATTTTTTTTTCTCGAGAAAATGAAAAAAAAAATCAGTTGGGTTGAATTTTTTGCCTGTCAGTGTAGTTTGCCTGTGTATATTAAGTTAAATGTTTATACACATTTACGTTGATTGAAAAAGAGAATAAACGTGAACATCAATTCGGCGCTAAGTTATGTTAAACCCGAACGACTGATCCGTCTTGCGGGCTTTTAATCTATTCAGATGTGTAAATCTTTGATCGTCTTGTTTTTTTTTGAAATTGTATAATTTTTTAAGAATAAATTTGGGACATACATGTCGGGCTGGACAAACGACTCGTTCAATTATTAAAAGTAGACAAATATACTACAATTACAAACAATTTTGAACTTCCCTAAATTTTCACACGTCTTTTTCGTCTTTCCGATTTTCTCCTCGTCGTGACTGTCTGTAAAACTACTATTATCCCTGTAAACCATCCCTAACACTCTACCTCATCCGTCCCAACACGTCCCCACCCCTAATCGCACTCTCACCTCATCATCCCACATGTATATATTACAGATTTTTTTCTACGAGAATTAACTTTTTGTCTGTATTTTTTTAACCAGGAAGGTAGTGAGGGTTTGCCTAGCTACTCAATTTGTAAAAAGTTGACCAATTGTATAGCAACTTTTCTCCTAATCGATAATACGTTTTCCAAATATTTCCGTAACGTTGAATAGATGGCACCCGTCAAATTTGGAGCTCTTCGATTATTTCATTTATTACTGAGAGGGAGGAAAAAGATTGTGGTATAATTACCATCCGTCTTTCCAGGTGTGAAATTGAATTTGTAGGAATTCTCTTAATGTCCTTCTATCAGCGTTAGTCACCTCCGGAGAACTCGTTCTAATTTCCACTTCACGCCGGCCAAAGGAGCCCAGGGATAGGATAGAGAAAACATTTTTAAATTTTCTTTGTACTTTGAAAGGGAGTGTAAGTGTGGGAGGAGGAGGTGTTTTCGCTCATGGGATCAAAGCAAAAGTGGATTCTAAATGTAATTTCGTGGTAAAAAAAGTCTCTTTTGTTGTGTTACTTTTTTTTACAATGATGTACTGTGATCGGTTCGAAATTGGATTGTGATTGATTTAAGAAAGCGAAAATCCACTCTGTTTATACTTGTACACAAAGAAAAATTATCTGCTAAATTTTTTATATACTGGAGTTAAAAAAAACTCCTATGATCAATAAACGATGTCGTCGCTTAAATTTTAACAAACAAAATTTAATAATTTCAGTTTATTATTTCACTACATTGTACAATATATTTCTTTTCCCTTAGTACATCATTTACACAATAAACTGAAACGATTCAGTGATAGATACAAACAATCAGTATGTAAATAGTAATAATATTGTAGTAAAAGCAAATCATGAAAATTGCTGATGACATGACATGATAAATGATTGAAAAAGAGAATAAACATGAACATCAATGCGGCGCTAAGTTATGTTAAACCCGAACGACTGATCCGTCTTGCGGGCTTTTAATCTATTCAATGTTCTTTCAATGAAGAAAGTTATACTTTTCTTTCTAAAAAGAAGAACTAGGTGATCCCGGTAACGCTTTTTTGACCACGTGAATCTAAAAAGTATATTACAATTAATTAAGGTTTTCAGTTGAGGTAAAAAAGACAGTGGCACGAGCGGGATTCGAACCCACGATCTTCGGATTAATACGCCTCCGTATAGTTGAGATGGGAGGTTTTTGTCCGAGTGGATCGCGATCACGATAGCTCAAGTGGTAGAGTAGCGGCGTATCAAGCCGAAGATCGTTGGTTCGAATCCCGCTTTTGCCATTGACTTTTTTTATCTCAACTGAAAACCTTAATTAATTATAAGATATTAATTGATCAAGCGGACCACGAAACTGGTGAATCTAAAAAGTAAATTTTTTTCTATATCCAGCGTTAACATTTATTTATATTCAACCAAACATTATGCCAACGATAGAATACAAGTAAGCAGTTAGTTTAAAAAAGCAGATTGAAAAAATCGATATAGGTGGAGAGATAGATAGGTAATGTTATAATAAATGAAGAGAGAAATAAAGAAAGAGAAAGGGGAAAAGAGAAAGTGGGAGAGAGTGTTAAAGAGAGAGACCAAAAGCGAAAAATATAGATGGATAAATAGATGCATAGAGTAAGACATAGATAAAAAGATAAACACAGAGAGAAAGACAGAGAGAGAGAGAGAAAAGTAGAAAATAGAAATATAGATAGGTAGAGTGAGTGAGAGTGAGAGAGAGAGAAAGAGAAAGAGAAAGAGAGTGAGAGAGAGAGAAGTAAATACGAGGAATATAGATAGGTAGAGTGAGTGAATGAGAGAGTGAGAGAGAAAAAAAGAGAGAAAGAGAAAGAGGAAAAGAGAGTAACCGGGAGAGTTGTAGATAGATAGATGGGTAGATAGATAAAAAAAGAAATGCATAAATATATAGATAGGTAGGAAGGAAGGTCGTCATATAGATACGTAGATAGAGTGAGGCATAGATAGACATTCATTGAGAGAGAGGGAGAGNGATAGATAGATAGATAGATAGATAGATAGATAGATAGATAGAGAGAGAGAGAGAGAGAGAGAGAGAGAGAGAGAGAGAGAGAAAGGGAGAGAGGGAGAGAGAGAGTGAGACATCGATCGATAGATAAAGAAAGAAAGAGGTAAATTAAAAGGGAGAAATACATATAGGTAGAGTGAGTAAATGAAAGAGAGTGAGAGAGAGAGAAAAAAATAAAAATGCGAAAAGTAAATACTTTAGAGGTTTAGGTAAAAGCCAAAATGTTACTTTCGACTTTGATTGTTCTTTTATTGTTTTTTAGAAAGTAATTCGAATCTCTCACTGTAGGGTGGTGTTTTGCTAATCAAGAAATTGCAAAATCACTCCGAAAAATTCACCTTTAAAAACAATTACCTTTGATTTTCTCCTAACGTTGATGTTCTCGTAAATTCAATAAACCAGGGAGTTGAGAGTGATTGGCAAGGTAATTCTGATTAATAGCTCTTTTAACAAAAAAGAAAGAAGTTGGAAGTTCCAAGGAAGAGCTGATTTTATTCTGCAGATTTAATTTAGCGTTTAAGAGGAAGAAGTCTGAAGAAGTCCCATTATATGCTACCAGAGGTCAGCACGTGACTCCTTGAAAACAGATTGATTGCAACATTACACCCTTAAGTCGACCGTTCGCCTTTATAAACAAAAGTTAAAAGATTCATTGATTAGCCGATTAATTATTTTGCCTGGTGCACGTTTTATAACGAGATTGCCGCTTTGTCTACGTGCCCGCTCCGCTCCTGGATTAGTCCCGGACATTATTCCAACTGCTAGGATTTACCGTTTATCCACCTGGATGAGCGCTAATGGTTATTTACTACGAAAAAGGCTTAAACGAAACACATTAATCCGGCCAGTTTATAAGTTCATACCTCGAAATTAGAATTAGGTGGAAAGATGCCGAAATCAATCTATTGATGTAATAGCCATCGTTTGGCCAATCTAACAAAAGATAACCTGATATATTGTTTGGTAAAACGATAATTATTATTAAATAATGCTAATTAACAACAATGCGTATTAACCATAATTCACTAGTTTCGTGGTCCGCTTGACCAATTAATATCTTTCAATTAATTAAGGTTTTTAGCTGAGATAAAAAAATCAATGTCACGAGCGGGATTCGAACCCACGATCTTCGGCTCAGTACGCCGCTGCTCTACCACTTGAGCTGTCGTGAATAGATTCACTCGGACCCCACTTTTGAAAAATGGCAAAAAGGAGGGAAAATTCAAAAGGTGGGGTTGAGATGGGAAGTTAGTGTCCGAGTGGATTGAGGTCACGATAGCTCAAGTGGTAGAGCAGCGGCGTATCAAGCCGAAGATCGTGGGTTCGAATCCCGCTCGTGACATTGACTTTTTTATCTCAACTAAACACCTTTATTAATTGAAACATGTAATAAAATATGACAGCAAAGTACATCCATTTTATTATAATGCAATACGGAATAATAATAATATAATACTGGTACTCTGGCCATCTCACGAAAAAAAACATTCGGTTATCTACTTATTTTTATCTTTTATCTTAAACGCCATTTATTTTATTTAAAATAGTTCTTATTAGGTAAACTATAAAGTTTGTGTTTCAAAGGGGCAATGCTAGGGTTATTTAAATAATCATCATCCCTGTTACTTTCTCTATCAAAATTAATTTTCCTCATACCATACTCTTATTAAAAAAAAGTCAATCTTATATTTACAACATTTTTTAACATCATGTCTTTTACATTGGTTGAAAATAAAAGTGAACCATGGGCAGTGCCCTATGATATTCTAAAATTAGGTGTTTTGTCATGATGATATCGTCCCTTTGTGTAAATACCCATTTTGCTTTCCCTCAAATTGATATAATTGAAACTATTTAATAAGATTAGTTGACAAATTGATATGTTTTGGTTTATATCATGGTAATTTAATAATCTACATAATTGTTCATTAAATAGTACCTGAGCAATAAGTTGAGATCAAGTTTTTTTAAATAAAAAAAGGACTTGAGCATTTTGACGACGTAGAAATTTCAACGTTTTACCAAAATTAGTACGATAAATGTTCCAATGTATTATTACAATTTTTGTAGATATTTAAATTATTTATTATTTATAATAAAATGGATGTAGCTAGCTGAAAAACGGATGGTTATTTTCGAAATTTTATAGTTGCGACAGTATTATATTTTCTTGTCAATACAGATTGTTAAAGTGTTAATTAATTGTTTTTAATTTTTTTTATAAATCTTTAGATTATTAGTGTAAATATTCAGAACTGTTCTTACCAAATAATATAAAAAAATAAAAATTGTACTATAAAATACAAATAAAATAAATTAATTTTTTGAAATCATGAGGAGAGGTCGAGAATTAGGTAGTTTAGGAAAACACCTGTTTCATTTTTTTGCCGACGTTTCGACTTTTATTTTGACCATCTTCAGGATAAATTAGAAAAAATTTGTCGATTGGAAAAAAATATCAAGATTTTCCCAATCAAAATATATTTTTTAATTTAGACAGGCCCTGAATATCCCAATTCGAAAAAATCTTGTTATTTTTTTCCAATCAACATACATTTTGTAATTTACCACTGAAGATGACCCGAATAAAGATCGGAACGTCGGCAAAAGAAATGAAAAAGATGTTTTTTATAAACGACCTAATTCTTGACATTTCCTCACGACTTCAACAAATTATAGAACAACAGAGCACTAAGAAACACACATATATAAATTAAATTTTTTTAAAGATTACAATTTCAAATAGAATCGTAATCATACCTTTGTCAATAGTTAATAATAAACACGTTAGTTAGTAAAATCCAAAGAGATAAAAATGAATTAACGATAGTTTTAGGATATAGTTTTATAAACAAAAACCCTTTCGTAATTACGTAGAGAGAGAGAGAGAGAGAGAGAGAGAGAGAGAGAGAGAGAGAGGGAGAGGGAGAGAGAGAGAGAGAGCGAGAGAGAGAGCGAGAGAGAGAGAGAGAGTAAGAGAGATAAAGAAGGAAAGAGAGAGAGACAGAGAGAGAGAGAGAAATAGAAAGAATGTAAGAGGGTGAGAAGTGAGTTAGGGAGAAAAGTTGAGTGAGGCCAAAAATGCGTGAATGTTAACTGCTTGTACTATGCCCGATTTCTTTATATTAAGCCAGAGATTTACGTCATTTTTTCTTTTCTTCAAACGAAGATAGAGTGAATGAGAAGAACGCAAAAAGAGAGAGACGGATCGGTAAGAGGGTAAAAGAGAGTGAAAGGGAGCTTTAGAGAAAGGCAGAGTAATAATGATAGGTATTGTTTAATTTTACTTGCAAATAATTCGCAGTTTTCGGCAATTTTGACTTTTTCTTCAATAAGTAGATATATTGATTGATTGGTAGATAAATAGATGGATTGATAGATAGAAAGAATGATTGAGAAAGAGAATAAACGTGAACGTCAATACGGCGCTAAGTTATGTTAAACCCGAACGACTGATCCGTCTTGCGGGCTTTTAATCTATTCGTTATACTTTTCTTACATAAAAAGAAGAATAGGCTGTTCCGGTAACGCTTTTTTACCCTTGTGAAATTAAAACATGAAATTTTTGCTAAATCCAGCGTTAACACTATTCCAACGATAGAATACAATAAGCAGTTAGAGAATTCGAGAATAGACTAGAAACTTGGCTTATATTGTAGAACCGTGTAGTTGTAACCATAAAACCGTACAAACTTGAAATTACTAATGTACGAATATTTCTTGAATGTTGCTGGAGGAATCTTATTGTAGATATAAGCACCTCGAAATAAAGGTGGAAAACAATCAAGACCTCAGCTCAAATTAGTAGTTACTTATTTAACAAGGGAAATAAATCACAAATTGAAAATATTATATTTAATTTTTTCTGTCTTTCAAATGTGATAAATACCCCGTTATAAATTAACAACATTACTACGTTCATCAGAATTGGAAATTTCGAATGTATTATGAAATTCCTTGAACTAAATAAAATGTTTTACATTTCGTTGTGTTTAAAAGTTTTAAAAATTTCGAAAATTTTCAACAGATTAGGTTAAACAGTTCGAATATATTCTACACACTTGTGATTTGGTTGAAGTTTAAAAATATTTATGTACGTACTTGCTGAATTCGCTTTATCTGAAAACATTATTCTTATGCTCAGCCCTGGTTTGGAAGAAGGTTTTTTTTTAACCACCCAATAGTTCCGCTTGAAGGCTGCTCGTTGTAATAAACGATCCCTTTCTTAGGTGGAATCCAAAACCTGAAACTGGGCCCTCCTTGAAACGTAAATTATGTATAAGTCTCAAACCTCGGAGGTCTAGTAAACTCTATTTCAGATTCCGCACCCAGAAATAAACCGCTCTCACAATATCTTATTGCATGTTTTATTCCACCCTACGGCAAAGAGCATTCCGAGGCGAATTTGAACTAAAGTTAGTTATATTGGATATTCCCGGTTGAAGTATTTGACAATAAATTTATCAAATAGCCGTTTTTCTTAATTAAGAGGCGAAGAAGTATTAATTTTGGTATTAATTAATTTAACTGGGGTGGCCGTAACGGTTTAGGCGTTGACACGGCACTTATCGCTGTAAGTTAAAGGTACCGGGTTCGAATCAAGCGGCCCGACATACTTACAAATGGGCTTTTTTTCAAAAACACCGGAACCGTGAGGTTATATATGACCTCTGCTGTTGTGAAGTGTTATTGCTTGCAATGGTTCTTACTAACAAGAAGTAGGCATCGGTTGTGAGATCAACGTTTTAGTAAGTTACTAGTTTTTGTCGTCTGCTTGACCAATTAATATCTTTCAATTAATTAAGGTTTTCAGTTGAGACAAAAAAGTCAGTGTCACGAGCGGGATTCGAACCCAAGACATTCGGCTAGATGCGCCGTTCCGATAGAAGTCACGATAGCTCAAGTAGTAGAAAAGCGGCGTATGTAGCCGAAGGTCATGGGTTCGAATCCCGCTCGTGACACTGACTTTTTATCTCAACTAAAAAACCTTAATTAATTTTAGTAAGTATTGGTCATAAGGGGTCGAAAAATTATTTTAAATAATGAGCATAGTTCTAACAATTTTGAAATATGAATTTGAATATGAAGAAAGAATTTATTTTCTCAACATTGCACGCCCAAATGAAATAAAGTTCCTGCAAATTATCACTTGGATATGAAAAAGTAAGAACAACTTGGGATAGCAAAATTTTGTCCAATCATCATATAATTATTGAGAAATCGGCACTCTCAACACGACACGCAATAAAGGCACAATTACACAGAAGACGAACACTTTGAGCCCTGAAGATGATCTCAATAAAGATCGAAACGTTGGCACGATAAAGAAAATATTTTTCTAAAACGTACATCACACCAGACCGCATCTCACGATTTCTGAATAATTATCGATTAACGGTCACTAATCACCACACAAATCATCATATAGTCAAGAAATGACCCAAGCAACAGGATGAAAGATGGCTAATGAGTTAACGAGAATTTAGCAGATTGTATTACATTGGGAATTTTTCTTCAATTTAATATTAAAATATTACATTTTAATGTCCCTATTGTAATAACATACATAAATTCACGACGTGCCTTAAAACATTTATTTTCGAAAACAGCATTACCTTCAGATTCGATCCAATGCCAAAATGGTTGTTGAAACAATGATATTAAGCCCGAGTGTATGCCCAAATGTTTATTAGTGGAAACCAAAACTGTTTCAATAATCCTTAGTAAACGTTTACCATGGATCCCTGAATTCGTAAAAAAAATGTACCGTATGATATTTGACTCTATCTATAAAAACAATCTCGAAATACGCACGCGAGATGTTGTCTGATAAACCATTATCAGGTCAATATGATTTAGCACCAAACTTTTGACACGTTATGCAATTTCAATAACGTGTCTAGTACGCTTTGTGTAAAAAGAAAAACCAAAAAACTAAATTAAAGTCTGAATTGTGTTAGGAATAAAGAAAATTCTAGTCTTGCAAATCGTAAATGGANGAAGAGAGAATGAACAAGATACAGAAAAAGAGAACTAAAGAGAAGAGTATAATGAAGTGAACTGAGCGAGAGTGGATAGAGAAAAAACATGAGAGAGAATGAGAGTGAAGAAATGGAAGATTGATAGTTTAAGGAAGAAAGAAAGATGGAGAGAGAGAGGAAAGGAGAGCGAAAGGAACAGAAAGAGAGAGAGAGAGAGAGAGAGAGGGAGAGGGAGAGAGAGAGAGAATGAACAAGATACAGAAAAAGAGAATGAAAGAGAAGAGTAGAATGAAGTGTACTGAGCGGGAGTGGATAGAGAAAAAACATGAGAGAGAGTGAGAGTGAAGAAAAGGAAGATTGATAGTTTAAGAAAGAAAGAAAAATGGAGAGAGAGGAAAGGAGAGGGAGTGTAACAGAGAGAGAGAGAGAGAGAGAGAGAGAGAGAGAGAGAGAGAGAGAGATGAATGAGAAAAACATAGCGACAGAGATGGCTAACCAAACGATAAAATAATTGTTTCATCTGACTTATAAATGTATAGTTCATACCCTAGTAAATCATGAGTGGGATCCCTCCCTCCACGGAACATGGTGACAGCTAGAAATAGAACAAATTATGCATGGTAATGTACGCCACAGAACAGGAAGAGATCGGTCGGCGTGATTATTCACTTCGTGTCCATTCACATGACGGAACGGAATATATCAAAGTGGGAGTAGTGTTAAATTTAAAAAAAGAGAAGAAAATCGTTTAAAAAAAGATGATAAATATGACAGAACTAAATCAAGATAGTTATTAAGATAATAATATTATATCTATCAGCTAATATTCGTTAGATACCAGGTTTAATTTAACTACAAAATTGTTTTAATTCTCAAGAAATAAAAGATAGATTAAAAAGAATATGAGGAAGATAAAAAAATTAATAAATAATTGATATTACCTCCACCAAAATTTGAGACGGTGTTCAAGCGTACCTATTTACCGAGTAATATAAATTGATAATTTAAAATATGAATTGTTTGTACTTGTAGAAGTTGGAATATATTATTAAGAAAACTATAAATCAAGATCAATTAGCTGGTAGGATGATAAATGATGAAAGTGTTCTTTTTGCAAAATGCTAAACATCGGGTTGTTAATTGACTTAAGAACATAGCGGTTTTGAAATAAACCTCTTCCTAGTCGAGTAAAAACCCCAATTTATCTATTAAATATATAAATAACTTTACAAAATTAAATTAAGTTGAGAAGATCTTGTACGCGAAAGATTTTTTGGCATGTGTGGACATTTAGGTTGTACAATTGAAAAGTTTTAAAAATTTGTGATGATTAAGATAATCAAAGTGTTCATGTTTATGTGATCATCTATTATTTATTTTTTTTAAGAAAGACTTTTAGCATTAATAGATACATAGATAGAGTGATGGAGAGTGTGTGACAGATAGATAGATAGATAGATAGATAGTAGATAGAAAGATAGAAATACAGATAGAGAGAGAGAGAGAGAGAGAGAGAGAGAGAGAGAGAGAGAGAGAGGAGAGAGATCGGGGAATTTGCGGAATGAAAAAATTGGTAAAATATCTAATAAAAATGACTGACAGTGTATTGGAAGGTTGTGAAAAAGAGAGAGAGAGAGAGAGAGAGAGAGAGAGAGAGAGAGAGAGAGAGAGAGAGAGGGAGTGAGAATGTCCTAAAGGTTGAAAGAATGAAAAGTGAAAAATTTATAGAGTAAAGAAAAGAGAGAAAAAATGAGATATATTTCTAATTGTTGCCTATTTATTTATGTGTAAAAATTGAAAATGTAATGATTGTCTTAGTAGACTTATTTGTTCATCAAATTTAACTTAATTTACTCAAACTTCCAATATATTTTTACTTTCGCATAATGTATTATCTGTTTATACGTTACATGTTTTTTCAATTTATTTATTGGTTTTAAGTAGCAATAATTAAAGTAATGTTTGTTTATTTTAGTCCAGTGAGTTAATAATGATTGACTTTTAATGACGATCGCATATATTTCTTCTTCCACTTGATGCAAACAAATACGGAGAATGGCATGAAGACATTTTGTTTGATTTTATAAAAATTAAAATAGTTTTGACTGCCTTTTCAAAATATGCATTATTTTGGCACGAGCCCAATATATGTTGCTATCATTGGAGGTTTTATTACTTTGCTAGACTTTTTCTTTTTACACATATAGGAGAGAGAGAGAAGAAAATAATGAAGTTTCACGAGTTATTCTATCCTCGCGTCTGTTTTCTTCTCCGGCTTTGCGAAGTCATATATTGTGTGTGTCTAAGTGAGAAGAAGTGTGACAGAGTGTTTGTCGCTAAGAAATTGATCTGCTCTACGAGCGGCTGGAGACAAACAGATTACCGCGTGCGAAACAAGATCTCCTCCACCCCCCAAACCAGAAACGGTGCAGACTCCGCCAAACAGTCCCCGGCAAACAAAGGCTCCCCTGGTAAGACGTGACGCGAATCGCGGAAAGGAGAAGTTTCACCAAGCCGTCCGCATAACACCGACGGTAAAGTTGAGGGTCGCCGTCCGAAAGAAAAAATTAAATCCGAAGTGAAGCGAGTGCCAAAGTCAAACAAAGCCAGGACAACTTTTCTGCTAAGAAAGCCGGCTGGAAACACAAGCCCTACGGATTACGTGAATATCAACATCAATAAATACTTCGCACGTTTACGCTTGACGTCCGTTTTTATCGAATTTATTATTTGTTATGAAATTTCATATAAAAATTCTGCAAAATCTTTTAAGGCATTTCTGATATGTTCAATCTCCTCAGTTTTCACTAGTTACATAGAAAATAATTGCAATTATTATAATTTGTAATGATGGGTTTTCTAAATGAATAAATTTAAATAATAGTTTTTCATAACTTCTAAACATGATTATCACAAAAATATTTTTTTAATTATGAAGAAACTTACAACCAATAAAAGAAATTGATACAAGGAAATATACAGCCAATCATATCTGAAGTTATTGGGTTGTCCGGAAAATAATGCAGGATTTTGGTATTAAACAAAAAAAAAGAAACTAGTTACTTTAAAGCAATGTTCTTTAATCAAAATAATTTCCCATACTCTCAATACATTTCTCCCAACGTGTTGGTAACTTATTAATTCCGTCTGAGTAGAATTCAGAATTTTTAGAATTGATAAAGTCAATAAATGCATTTTCCAGTTCCGTTTGATTTTTGAATATTATGTGTTGTAAGTAGTGGTCCAGGTGTCTAAAAAAATGGTAGTCAGTAGGCGAGAGGTCCGGAGAGTAGGGTGGGTGAGGCAAAGTTTCATAGCCAAGCTCCAATAATTTTTGTGACGTTACACGTGACACATGTGGTCGAGCGTTGTCATGCAACAAAATGGGCCCTTTCCGATTGACCAAAGAGGGCTTCATTACTGCCAATTTCTGATGCATGGTATTAATTTGGTTACAGTATGATTCAGCATTGATGGTTTCGCCAGGATTTAAGAAGCTGTAGTGTATTAAACCAAATGAAGCCCACCATACCGTAACCATTACCTTTTTTTGATGAGTTGGGGGCTTTGGAAAATGTATTGGAGCTTCTCCTTTGTCGAGCCACTGTCCAGAACGTCTAGTGTTATCGTAGAGAATCCACTTTTCGTCACATGTAACAATTCTGGCCAGAAATGGGTCATTTTTGTTTCGACAAAGAAGTGATGCACAAACATCAAAGCGCTGATTTTTTTGGCGATCGTTTAATGAGTGTGGAACCCAATTTTCGAGTTTTTTCACTTTTCCAATCGCCTTGAGGTGGTCAGCGACGGTCGTTTTACTGACTTTGAGTTGCTCTGCAAGTTCTCGAACAGTTGTTTTGGGGTTTTCTTCCACCACTGATCGCAAAACATCATCATTAAGAGAGGAAGGCCTTCCACGACCTTCTTCATCTTCAAGGCTGAAATCTCCCTCCCGAAATTTTTTAAACCACCTTTGCACAGTGCACTCATTAACACAACCCTCGCCCCAGACTTGGTTAATGTTTCTAGCCGTTTGGGCTCCGCTTCGGCCGAGTTTAAACTCGTAAAAGAAAATCGTACGAAATTCTCGCTTTGACATTATAAGGATGACTGAATTATTTCCAAGTAGCGGAATGCTACAGAGGTAAACAAACAATATCATTTGGAAGAGGATTAATAAGTGTTGACATTCATACAAATGAGTAATCCTGTAAACGTAAACAGAATATTTTATATAGATTTTTTTTAATGAAAACTTAAAATCCTGCATTATTTTCCGGACAACCCGATACTTAAATAATCCAATTATTAAAATTACTAGAAACACATCTAGTATAATAATAAAAATGTCGTAATATAATAATAATGTGAACTGGAAATTGCCATTTTGGCTTAACACAAAATTGTATCAAACAATATATTGAAATTTAAATAAGTACTTATATCCCTACCTGCCTAGCCAAGCCCAACCTTAACCTAACCAAAACCTAACCTTAACCTAACTCAAACCCTAACATTAAATATTACAATTAATTAAGGTTTGTAGTCGAGATAAAAAAGTCAATGGCACGAGCGGGATTCGAACCCACGATATTCGGCTTGATACGCCGCTGCTCTACCACTTGAGCTATTGTGACGTCGGTCCACTCGGACACCAACTTCCCATCTCAACGGCACCTTTTGAATTTTCCCTCCTTTTTGCCATTTTTCAAATGTCGTGTAATCGGATTGGATTCTCGGCGACATATGAAAGTTAAGGTAAGAGGGTGAGAAAGAGAGGGAGAGAGAAGCAAAACAGAAAAATAGAGATAGATAGAGTAAAAGAGAAATTGAGAGAGAAGGAGTGAGACAGCAAAAGGGATGAATATAGATAGATAGGTACATAGAAAAAAAATATATATACACAGTTAGATCGATACATAAAATGAGAGAGAGAGACGTAAAAAAGAAAAATATAAAAAGATAGAGTGAAAACGCAAAATGGAGAAATATATACTTGTATATATATACACTTACACGTAGGAAGAGAGAGAGAGAGGGAGAGAGAAAGAGAGAGAGAGAGTGTGAGAGAGAAAGATATTTTTGTTAGTTTGTAGATCAGGGGTGCTCAAACGGTCGATCGCGATCGACCAGTCGATCGCGAGTGCTTTTTGAGTAGATCTCGAGAAGAAAAAAATTTTTAATAAGTAGGTAGGTAACTAAACTACAAAAATGTATTACGTAATAAAATAACGCTGCTTGCGGCAGATAAACTAAAACATGATATCATGGAATGTACATACTTTTCTTTACAGTTCGACGAATCCACCGACATGAAAAACACTGCCCAGCTGTGTATTTTTATTCGGATGGTATTCAATGACATGTTGGCTAAGGAAGAATTTTTGACAATCATTCCTCTGAAGGGGAAGACCCGTGGCGAAGATATATATGACGTTTTCTTCAATTTTGTAAAAAACTACGAGCTACCAATATATAAATTAGTGTGCATTACAACCGATGGAGCACCAGCAATGACTGGAAACAAAAACGGTTTTGTGGCATTGTGTCGAGCTAATGAAGAATTCCCTTCATTTTTTTCATTCCATTGCATTATACATCAACAAGTTTTGTGTTCAAAAGTTTTAAACACGGAGGAAATTATGGGCATTGCAACAAAAATTGTGAATTCCATCCGTGCACGTAGCTTGCAACGGCGGCTCTTTCAGTTGCAGTTGGAAGATAGGGAGTCAGCTGAACACACTGATTTAGTTCTTCACACGGACGTCAGGTGGTTGAGTCGCGGAAAATTCCTAGAAAGGTTTCAAGAATTATTGCCCGAAATAACAGCTTTTCTAGACGAAAGAGGTGATGACACTCAGATTTTGAAAAACGAAAAATGGCTGACTGATTTGGCATTTTTGACTGACATCACAATGCACTTAAACACCGTTAACTTGGAGCTTCAAGGTAAAGGAAAAACTATTATTGAGATGATTAGCGCAGTAAACGCATTCAAAAGTAAATTGCAACTTATGATAGATCAACTGAAAAGAAAGGATCTGAAACATTTTCCGTCTTTGAAAGCAAGGATTCCTCAGTTGAATTATGATACGTATGAGGCTGAATTATCAAATATTTTGGGACAATTCGAAATGCGTTTTTATGATTGCAGTAAATTGGAAAATATAGCATCATTTATGAGTTATCCTTTTTCATGTAAAAACATTGAGGAATTAGCTACTGAAATAGCAAGTCAGTTTAATATGAACTCATGTTCTGTTGAAAATGAGTTGGTGCAGATTATATCAGATATACATCTCAAAGCTACAGCATCTGATACAAATTTCTGGTGTTTTATATCTGAAGATAAATATCCGAATGTAAGGTAAATCGCCCTTCAACTGACGGCATTTTTTGGGTCAACTTACTTGTGCGAGTCTGCATTTTCTGAAATGAAGATAATTAAGTCAAAATATCGCAATCGACTAACTGACGATCATATGTCATCATGCTTGCGATTAGCACTCAGTGGTTACGTACCATCTTATGAAAAGTATGCTGAGGACATGCAGTGCCACGCTTCAACATCCAAAGCCACTCCTTAGTTAAGTTTAACACCATATGTAACTCTTTTGTTTTGTAACAACCAATAAACTCGCAATTTTGAATAACTATGAGTTTTTTCATTGATATTGTAGAGAAGAACCTAACTAAACCTAACCCAAACCTTGACTAAAATAATGTACCTATATTGTGCAGAAAGCTAATATCTATATATGCTACGGTACACCCTACCTAGGTAGGTAGGGTGTATCGTGTATGTACGACAACCCTGCATCACACACACTTGCAGCCTCTCAGAGTCGATCGTAAGTAGTCTAAAAATATTGAGGTAGATCGCCAGCAGTTCAAGCACCCCTGTTGTAGATAATGTTTTTATTTCAGCTTACTTTATTAATGAGATTAAGCAGAAAGTAAGGTTAGCACTGAATAAAAGACAAAATGGTAAAAAGAGAAAGAGAGAGAGAGAGAGAGAGAGAGAGAGAGAGAGAGAGAGAGAGAGAGTTTGAATGTTGTAAAGGTAGAGAGGAAAAAAGGGAAAAAGAGAAGAAAATTTAGAGCATGTAGTAAATACATAAAAGGAAAATGCATTTATAATTTTTGCGTTTTTATTTAAGTTTAAAAAATGCAAATGGAATGTTTGTCTTAATAGATTTATTTGTTCATAAAATATAACCTGATTTACTCACTCTTGCAATATATATCTTCCTTAATATAATATATTGTTTTTACGTTGCAGATGTTTTTAAATTATTTTGTGGTTTTACGTAGCAACAAATAAAATATTTGTTTATTTTAGCCCAGCGAGTTTGACGGATAATGAAAATCGCACATCCCCTTTCACCAGATGCATACCGATGTTGCAATTGTTATCGTTAAAACCATTCCATCCCAGTAGTAATGACCTCGTCAAAGTTTTACATTTTGTTCAGTTCGTTTCAGAATTGAATTGCTTTGAACCTTAACCGAAGGGGTGGATTATTTAAACCGCGGCTCCGCTAATTAAGAACACAACTCGTTTGGCGAGTATTTGCAATACGTGGCTACAAGGTCTCTTGTGATTAATTGAACCCCTACTGTTTATAACTGTAATTGTAATAACGTTACTGTTAGCATTTGCGGTCCAGGATGGAAGTTTGTTTTGGGGAAATTAATTTTAATTTGTGATGTTTTATGATTATTAATTTATCAACTGCATTTTAACGCAGGGGGTTAATTTCACGCTCCGATTGTAACTTGCAATTATTTTTGTTTGGACAAAGAAAAAAAAACCACTGAAAATTTACAGTTTAACAATTTTTTTAAATAAAAATGACCTTACTTTGTTGATAAACAATTATAATTAAATTTGTATGATTGACATACATTTTTATTGTTTTGGGTAAAACGTCTCTGATGACTGCTAATTGTTAAGATCGCTTGACAAACTGTTTTATCTACTTTTATGACGATTTAAATAACTAATTTAACTTAGTTCTTAAATCAATTAAATATTCGTTTTATGTAAGGTCTTGGTTCAGATGAAAAAGATAGTGTCAGGAGCGGGATTCGAACTCACGACCTTCGGCTCAATACGCCGCTGTTCTACCACTTAACCTATCGTGACTTCGATCCACTCGGACAATAAAAGCTCAACTTCACCGCTTGTGCTCGTTCGATGTCATAATAATTCAAGTGGTTAAAGCAGATGATAAAAAATAATTAATTGAAATAAAAAATATGACAATAATTATGACCACTAAAACATACATGGATCAATATAAAAAGTAAAGAAGTAATCACTTCACTAACAGATCGCTGAGGGCATTTTCATAAATCACTGAGAACCGAATCCTGATTACACGACATTTTAAAAATGACAAAAAGAGTTAAAATGCGATAAGTCTTTATTGAGATGAAAAAGTTAGTGTCACGAGCATGATTCGAACCCACGATATTCGATTCATTGCTCCGCTTTTCTAACCACTTGAGCTCGTTCGACGTTATGATAGTTCAAGTGGTTAGAGCAGATAATAAAAAATAATTAATTGAAATAATTAATATGACAATAATTATGATCACTAAACATACATTGATCAATATAAAAAGTAAAGAAGTAATCACTTCACTAACAGCTCGCTGAGGGCATTTTCATAAATCACTGAGAACCGAATCCTGATTACACGACAATTTAAAAATGACAAAAAGAGGTAAAATGCGGTAAGTCTTTATTGAGATGAAAAAGTTAGTGTCACGAGCAGGATTCGTACCCACGACCTTCGGTTCAATACTAACCACTTGAGATCGTTCGATAATGATAGCTCAAGTTTTTAGAGCAGATAATAAAAAAATAATTAATTGAAATAATTAATATGGTCAAATATGACCACAAAACATGGCTTGAGCTATCGTGACTTCGATCTAATAGGACACCATACTCTTCATATCAACCTATCACCTTTCACATTTTCTCTCGCCGATTACTTCTTTACTTATTATATTGGTTCATGTATGTTTAGTGGTCATAATTATCATGTCATATTAAATATTTCAATTCATTAACTTTTTATTATCTGCTCTAACCACTTGAACTATCATAACATCGAACGAGCTCAAGTGGTTAGAAAAGCGGAGCAATGAACCGAATATCGTGGGTTCGAATCCTGCCCGTGATACAATCTTTTTCATCTCAATCTAGACCTTATTTATTATATTAATCCATTTATGTTTAGTGGTCATATTGGACCATATTAATTATTTCAATTAATTATCATTTTATTATCCGCTCTAACCACTTGAGCTATCATGACATCGAACGTCCTCAAGCGGTTAGAACAGCAGCGTATTGAGCCAAAGGTCGTGGGTTCGAATCCTAGTCGTGACACTAACTTTTTGTCTCTACCAAGGGCATAGATTAAAGAAAAGTTAATTGAATTAATTCATATGGCTAATCATGACCACTACACCAATCTCTACGTACCGCCATTTTTCAAATGTTGTGCAATCATTCTTCGATTCTCAGTCATTTATGAAAATGGCCTCAGCGCGCTGATAGTGAAGTGATTACTTCTTTACTTATTATTGATCCATGTATATTTAGTGGTCACAATTATTGTTATATCAATTATTTCAATTAATTATGGTTTTTATGTGCTCTAATCAAGCTCAATCGGTCAGAACAGCAGCGTGTTGAGCCGAAGGTCGTGAGTTCAAATCCCGCTCGTGACACTAACTTTTTCATCTCAATCAACACCTTACATAAAAGAGAATCTGTGTTTGAAGAAAATTTCTTTTACTTCCTGCACTTTTTTATTTTTTATTTTTTATCATGGAGTTCCATAGCTTGGTCTTTATCACTTTAGACAAAATACCTTATATGCAAAGAATAATTAATTGAAATAAGTAATTTGACCAATTGAAGCACTAAACAGAAATGGATTAGTATTATTAAATTTAAAATTAAATGTTTGGGAGTTCAATTTATTTAGTTTGTTCCACACCCCGCCACAATTGAATTTGAACAAATATTTCAACTGGCGGATTTAATATTCCCTTTGCGCTTTAATGTTCCAACCGTAGGATGGAACAGTAAATACGAGGTTAACCGACCATTTTAGATCGTAATTTGTTGTCGGCGCGAATTCCCACCTCTTTGCCATTAGTTGAAATACCGGACTATACAAAGTTACCGTATTGTTATTCATGTGTACACTAATTCCCCAGAAGGGGAGTTGGTCGGTGTAAGGCCCTTGGAACGAGGATGGCGTGGATGATGTTTGTGGAAAGGGCGTGAGCAAGTTTCTAACAATTCACCGGCCGCATTAATTTCTCAACACCCGCAGAGCCAGTTGGCCTGAAGAGAAGGAGCCGGTAGGTGAACGCACGAATTTATGAATATTTTTGGTTATTGGTCCGTGGTAAAGGTATTAACAAGCTAAGACCTCCAGCCGCAGGTGTCTTGTTTATTAGATAAGTTTTCATGTTAACACACTTAGGTGTTTCACTGTTCTCCTGGCATCGCGGCACGGTTCCTAAACTTTGAATACCTAATAAATGTGAAGTTTTAACGGTGTTATCCTTACCAGGTTATTAATGGAACTTAATAATGCTTCATATTGCTTTTCACAAATTTACCGCAGTTCCATTGTGTACTTAACGATGGAACGAGTTAATCTCACTACCAATGACTATTCTGTGAGAAAATTCATAAAAAAGACGTTGTGATGACGTTACATTAAAATCTCAAATATTGATGTATAATGACAAGGTTATAAAAATCCTATATTTCGTAATATTTCCATAATATTTCTTACCAGAAGATCTCGAGGTGGTAAAAAATTTGATACTCTCGACATTATGCTCCCAGACCCAAACTATGGGGGTGACCATAGCAATTTTTTACAGTAAATTCATTGAAAACTTCATGTAATAATAATAATAATCTATTAGGGTTTGTGGTCCGATTGACCAAATAAATCTTTTCTATTAATTAATTTTAAGTAAGGTTTTGGTTGAGATAAAAAGTCAGTGTCGCGAGCGGGATTCGAACCCACGACACGCAAGGATGGCACAATTACACAGAAGACACTTTGAGCCCTGAAGATGATCTCAATAAAAGATCGAAACGTTGGCACGATAAAGAAAATGTTTTTCTGAAACCTACACACCCGACCGCATCTCACGATATCTGAATTACTCGTATATTTAGGGTCAGTTTAAGTGAATTGAAGGAAATTTCATCATTAAAAAATCCAAATCAGATTCCATATCGTTAAAAAGTTATAAGCTGTATCATTAAAATTATTTAGATATCGATTAGGTGTCCGTTTGACCAAATAAATGATTTTCAATTAATTAAGGTTTTTGTTGAGATAAAAAAGTCAGTGTCACGAGCGGGATTCGACCCCACGACCTTCGGCTAAATACGCCGCGGCTCTACCACTTGAGCTATCGTGACCTCCATCCACTCGGACACTAAATTTCCATCTCAACCGCACCTTTTGAATTTTCCCTCCTTTTTGCCATCCCGCTCGTGACGCTGATTTTATTATCTGAATAAAAACCTTAATTTAATTACGGTTTTACCTTAATTAATCAGACCACGAGATATAATGAATTTAACCAAACAATATATTAAACTCGTTTGAAATTGTAGGTATATTGAATGCCTGTTTAAGTGAATTGAAGCAAATTTCATCATTAAAAAATCCAAATCAGATCCCATATCGTTAAAACGTTATATGCTGTATCATTAAAATTATTTAGATATCTATTAGGTTTGTGGTCCGTTTGACCAAATATATTATTTTCAATTAATTAAGGTTTTTGTTGAGATAAAAAAGTCAGTGTCACGAGCGGGATTCGACCCCACGACCTTCGGCTAAATACGCCGCGGCTCTACCACTTGACCTATCATGACTTCGATCCACTCGGACACTAACTTCCCATCTCAACCCCACCTTTTGAATTTTGAACAGCCCCACCTTGAAAAATGGCAAAAAGAAGGGAAAATTCACAAGGTAGGGTTGTGATGAGAAGTTAGTGTCCGAGTGGACCGAAGTCACGATAGGTCAACTGGTAGAGCAGCGGCGTATCTAGCGGAAGATCGTGGGTTCGAATCCGGCTCGTGACACTGACTTTTTTATCCCAACTAAAAACATTAATTAATTGAAAGACTATAAAGTACATTATTTTGAATTTGATACAAAATTTGGTAAAAGTATATTCGGTGAATCCAGCCTAAAAATGTATAATTTTGATTACTTTGAAAGTTTCTATATAAAAATTATGTTTGTATAATTTTTCACTCGATTGCGTTTTCGATGTGCTTATAAAATCTATTAATTTTATATAAAAGATAATATATGAAGAATCAGTTTTATTCAATAACCGTACTTCTAATAAAACTAAAATGGTACAAAAATTAGGAATTTTAATGGATTTCTGAATTCCAGAACTTCCGTTTCCTTAAAACACTTTAAGCCCCATTAAATGCAATTTTTTTGAAATCGTACGATAATTGCCTTGAAATAGTGGCGAGTTCGGATTTTACCCCAGACTACCCCCTTGAAGTCTGTTCAATCTGAAAAAAAAGTAACGGTCTGAATAAATTGCCCCCCCCCCTAGTTTTAAGCATGGACCCGTGATGGCTTTTTATACCGTCGCTTTTACCCGATTAAAATTTCAAATATTTTTAAACGCTTTCAACTTGCAATGATGTCACGGTTACTATATTATGTCAGTACATTTATTGGGTTTTTTCATAGAATAAGGGTTTTGGTAATAAATAAGAAAAGTAGGAAAAAAATAGGATTGGTTTTAAACAGATTAATTAAATAATAATAATAATTAAACAGAAGATTGAAGAATTTTACTTGGGCTGTAAAATAAGTTAGTTGCGTTTGTCAATAATTATATTTTATCCCTTTTCTTTTTTGAAGTAATATTTATGCTGTTATTATTGTTTACACTCCGAAAAATAATCAGTAAAGTTGTTTTTATTAAACTGCCTCTTTCAAGATTTTTTATTCTTACAAGGTGTTTTCTTATTTGAAGAAAAACTGTGAATTTAAAATTTTTTGTTACAGCTCAGAGAAATAGACAAATTTTCGATGTTAAAGATGATGACATTTTAGATGTAAGTCGTAAGTGCTCGGTTCAGACGTGAAAATTTTTATTTGAGGATGACTTGATTCACAATTTTGTATAAGAACCCACACTGAACAACACTGTATATTTTAAATTAAATTTACAGACATTTATATTGATCTTGTTGATCAATAAGACTTTTTTAGTTAAATAAAATTGTGATTTTTTCATGTTAAAAATTGAATTTTGAAATATTTCAGCAGTACATTTTGGATTTTTTCAGGGTGAAACTTAGTGAAATGAGCTATAATCAATAAGAGAACTTTTACTACCACGAAATGATGTCTGTAGATCGACCTGCAGATAATCAATGTAGAGTTCAAATCTTCTTTAAGGTCTTTACTAGGTGAAAGAAAGACAAAAGTGTTGGGATCACCAAGCTTTCGGCAACATTATTTTGCCATAATCAGGGCCNATAGTATATTTTTCTTAATAAATAGGCCCTGATGAAGGGAACATAATGTTGCCGAAAGCTTGGTGATCCCAACACTTTTGTCTTTCTTTCACCTAGTAAAGACCTTAAAGAAGATTTGAACTCTACATTTTAATGTCACTGATAACTTTTGATCCATAGGGAAAATAAATAAATAAAAACGCCCGAATCTCTGTGAACGGTTTTCCGAA
Source organism: Cimex lectularius (assembly GCF_000648675.2). Lineage (NCBI taxonomy): Eukaryota > Metazoa > Arthropoda > Insecta > Hemiptera > Cimicidae > Cimex > Cimex lectularius. Next base: position 974,077 of record NW_019392721.1, read on the forward strand.
TAGCGAACCCTTTACTTTTTCAACCTTAACTGGTATTCAACGTCAGGCGGACATTTATGGCGGAAATTTATTCGACGGCAGTTAGCTCCGCATATTCGGTGCGACGTGAGATTTATGCTGGTGTTGACCTTAAAGTTAAGCCTTTCTCAAATCCCATTTTTGCCAGGGATTTCTTCCTTTGACTTCTGTGGAAAATCCCTTTATTCATGTCCTCCTCTCGATAATCTGATTAAAGCCTGTTGAATTGACGGTAAATTGACGATTAAACAGAATTTCTAGCGTGGGGGGTTTTCAAACATACAAACTGAACTTGATGTCCACCTGATTTTTGATATTAAAATCTAAAACAGTGATTTTTAACTCTTAAGCTTACTGATTCACTAACCAGCCTTTTTTTTTTCTAATTTTAATATTTCTGACTTAAGGTGATTCCATAAGCTATCATTTAGAAAATTCTTCTAGAGTTTTGTTTATAGATAAATGAGTTTTTCTTTTAATTAAAAATCTCGGTTTAGATCATCTTGGTGTGTTTATTCCTAGTGGTTTGTGTATGACTAAATTACAGAAATCCCTCAGATTTAAAGAAGAATTGTCATAATTAAAAATTAATATACTTTTTTAACTAGATGGTTTATCACTTTATAATATTGGTCTACATTATTAACAGTTAAAAGTTCATAGTCTAAGCAAGGATTCGAACCTGGAATAGCAACCTTAAAAAATTTAAATCGGAATATGTCTTATCAACCATCTGCTATTTACGGAAAAATTAAACTATTTCAAGATAAGGTATTGTTTTTATAAATTGGTTTCTTTTGTAAGTACAGTTGTGCCTTTCCTTTTATATACTTCTTCAAATCCTACATCAAGGACTGATAGTTTTTTTTTTTTTTTAATTGGCCTTATGACCTTTGCATATTAGCCATGACGAATCTCTTATATATGTTGTTCAAATTGGGGGTTATCGGGAAAAAAGGGCCAGAGGCGACGGTGGGAATCGAACCAACGACCGCGGCCTGAGAGTCTCTCATGCTAACCACTCGGCTACCACGGTCCCCTTGGACTGATAGTTCCAAGTTATCAAATCTTCTTCTGTATAAATATATGGTGACTGGCAAAGTGTCGAAAATTTCAGGAGGTATTTCTACTCTCCGTGCAACACCCTGACCATATCTCCGAAGAGGTAATTTCAGGTTTTGTGTTTTTTAATTTTTATTTTAGACATTGGTCCGATAGTTGCTTTTAAACTTCAGAATTACTCCCTGCAGAAATATATGGTTTGGGCTACCTGAAAGAACGTTAAATTTGTTGTAAAAAAACTTATTTAAATTGCACAATTGATGAAAAAATTCTGAACGAAAAATTCAGATAAAAAACAACAATGTTAAAATTTGGATTTTTTTTTTTAAATCTTGGATCGGTAACTGTTAATAACTACAAATTCCCTCAAAAGCTCTTCAGCCAGTTAGCTTCCAGCGGTGTACATTTTGGATTAGAGCTTTTTGGATTGCTCTTCTATAAGGCACAAAAATATTGCATTTTGTTGAAAAAAACTTGTGTAAAAAATCTCTAAAAATAGAATGTTACGAAGAGGATCGACCAGTTTTTTTCAATGTTGAAGACGATCAGGTTTACGATCTTGAATGAAGTTATGTTTTTTTGCATACATTTGTAACTTCATTCAAGACCATAAACCTGATCTTTGATCTTCATCAACATCTAAAAATGTATCACATTCAAACTAAAATACCTTATACTATTTTTATTACAATTAATTTAATATGTGAAATATATATATGTTAGAAATTAAACAAATAAATAAACAGAAGTGAATGTACAAAAATATCTAAAAATAAAGTTTTAGAGCGCCTAGATTTTTATTGTTCCTTATTAGTAGGCTAGATTAGTGAATTTGTTTACAATGGAAAATATAATAAACATATTTATAGAAAATCAACAAAATCTCAAACCAAAGAAAATTTTAGGTTTTGAACTAAATACTCGTAAATTTACCGCAAAATCGAGAAAAATGCTTATCATTTTCAATAAAGGGGGTCTAAAGTGGCCCATAGACGATCAATATTATTGCACAATATTTTGGGTTGTGCAATTTAATTGATCGTGTGTAGACGATATTGAAAGTTTGTTCAATACATTGCGTGATTGACGAAAAGTTGAAAATATATTGTACAACCTGGTAAATATTGCACTGTCTGTTGGCATTATTGCGCAATATCGGGCAGTTTGTAAAGAATCAACAAGTTCACAAAATATTGCACAAACTTCAATATCGCTTTCAAACTATTCAAGTTCATTGCACAAACAAAATTTTGTACAATATTATTGAACGTTAAGGGCTACCGTCAAATTATTGTGCAATATATATTTTACAATAATATTGACCGTCTATGGGCCGATTATGGACTTGATGCACATCTCATTTAGAAACACATCTAGTCAAAACTCACAAAATTAAGAGCAGGGCTACTTTCTTTCATAATTTGCTTTAACATTGTTAATCGTTGTATTTGTTTGAACAGTTAAGGTATATATTATATTTTGAGTTGCACATAATTTTCAAAACTTTTAAAAGAACAATTGTTCAAAAAATTTCTTAGCTAAATTGGAGGTAATGATGAATATGTACGAAAAAAAGGGAAAATAATTCCTTGGAAAAGAAAGCTTAGAAGGGATGATTGGCAAATGAAAAAGATACAAAAACGATACCCCAGGGTTCGATAGGGAAGAAAAGCAATACACAAACTGCCCCCTATTCCTCAGGTTTAGTCTTGTTTCTCCAGTTGTCACAGGCAAGTCTGCTTTATCAATGTCTGCATGTTCTTCGACGGTCCACTCCAATGATTTATTCAGTCAAATAAATCTACAGCGCGGTCCGTTGCCCTCTCCCGCTCTTCCAGGACCACCATCAGATATTGGAAAGAAAAAGTGAAGTCATTTTTTTCTTCCTCGTTTGGGATTTCCTTCCCTTCGAGGAAGGGGGATCAAAGAGAAATGAGGTCACTTGAATTTCTAATATTACTTTGACCGAGGCTACCCTGATGATCATGATTCTTGACATAAATATCTTATTGGACTCGCTATTTATAAAGTTCTGATTATTTTATTGCGACCAAAGCACTCAGGGTTTATTCAACAGTACAACAAAATATGGTACGGGTAATTTCGTTTTTTAGTATATATAATAAATTTACTAAATATTTTTTCAGAAGAGAAAAACGAAAACCATATATTTCAATTTTCACAAACCAAAATAATGTAAAGTATAGAATATAACATTTTGGATACACAGTATCTTTTCAAAATACTTCTTGCTTTACTAGCCAAAGTAAAACTATAAAACGTATTTATTTAAATAGTTTGCAAAACATATAAAACATTTTTATAACAATTACACACTGCCCATCAAAAAAACAGACCACTTGGTTTTTTCACGGAAAAAGGCCAATTTTGAAAATCATCATTTCCTCAACCTTTTGAGTCAAAGACTTGAGCTAGGTCTAATTTTTTAGAAAATTTTACAGTTTACCAGACGCTTTTGTAAATGGTTTCATAGCTTCAGTCATTCATCAGTAAATTCAAAAATTGTCGTGTCAAGTTTTGCACTTTTTACAAAAATTTCAACTGAAACTGAGGAGCTAGAAAATCGTCCTCGAGCAACTACCTTCAGCAATCAATAAAAATTTTCATAAGCAGTTTTCGGGTCATTCGCGATTTTTGGGCAAAAACAGTGTTTTTTTACATGTTTGTGGAAAAACTGATCACTCCCTCTCTCTCTCCCTCTCTCTCACTCTCTCTCTCTCTCTCTCTCTCTCTCTCTCTCTCTCTCTCTTTTGATCTTCAAGAATTTTAAACAGTCAAGTATTCGCAAATTTTACGCTGTACAACTTTTGATAAGAGGCGTTTAAAAAAAAAAATCTGTGTCACAGGCGGGATTCGAACCCACGAATTTCGGCTAAATATGCCACTGCTTCACTACTTGAGCTATCGTGACCTCGATCCACTCAGACACTAACTTCCCTTCTCAACCCCACCTTTTGAATTTTCCCACCTTTTTGCCATTTTTCAAATGTCGTGTATCTATCCGATTCTTGGCGGCAAATGAAATGGCCGCGGAGAGCATTAGTGAAGTATACTTCATTTTGCTTATTACACTATTAGATTTCGTGTTCCGCTTGACCAATTAAATTCTTTTCAATTAATTAAGGTTTTTGGTTGAGATAAAAAAGTGAGTGTCACGAGCGGGATTCGAACCCACGACATTCGGTTAAATATGCCGCTGCTCTACCGCTTGAGCTACCTACCATCTGGTTTTTTTTCACGAAAAATGTCCAAATTTGGAAATAAATATTTACCCAGCCCAGAAAGACTGAAAAAAAAAATTATGATTTATTTCCCTTGTTAAATAAGTAACTACTAATTTGAGCTGAGGTCTTGATTGTTTTCCACCTTTATTTCGAGGTGCTTATATCTACAATAAGATTCCTCCAGCAACATTCAAGAAATATTCGTACATTAGTAATTTCAAGTTTGTTCGGTTTTATGGTTACAACCACACGGTTCTACAATACAAGCCAAGTTCCTAGTCTATTCTCGAATTCTCTAACTGTTTATTGTATTCTATCGTTGGAATAGTGTTAACGCTGGATTTAGCAAAAATTTCATGTTTTAATTTTACATGGGTAAAAAAGCGTAACCGGAACAGCCTATTCTTCTTTTTATGTAAGAAAAGTATAACGAATAGATTAAAAGTCCGCAAGACGGATCAGTCGTTCGGGTTTAACATAACTTAGCGCCGTATTGGCGTTCACGTTTATTCTCTTTCTCAATCATTCTTTCTATCTATCAATACATCTATTTATCTACCAATCAATCAATCTATCTAATTATTGAAGAAAAAGTCAAAATTGCGGAAAACTGCGAATTATTTGCAAGTTAAATTAAACAATACTTCTCATTCTTACTCTGCCTTTCTCTAAAGCTCCCTTTCACTCTCTTTTACCCTCTTACCGATCCGTCTCCCTCTTTTTGCGTTCTTCTCATTCACTGTATCTTCGTTGGATTAAAAGAAAAAATGACGTAAATCTCTGGCTTAATATAAAGAAATCGGGCATAGTACAAGCCGTTAACGTTCACGCATTTTCTGCCTCACTCAACTTTTCTCCCTAACTCACTTCTCACCCTCTTACATTGTTTCTATTTCTCTCTCTCTCTCTCTCTTACTCTCTCTCTCTCTCCCTCTCCCTCTCTCTCTCTTTCGATCTCCAAGAATTTTAAACAGTCATGTATTCGCAAATTTTACGGTGTACAACTTTTGATAAGAGGCTTTAAAAAAAAAATCTGTGTCACAGGCGGGATTCGAACCCACGACTTTCGGCTAAATATGCTGCTGCTCTACCACTTGAGCTACCTACCACCTGGTTTTTTTTTTCACGAAAAATGGCCAAATTTGGAAATGAATATTTACCCAGACTTTTAAGGCACAGACCTGCTCTAATTTTTTTTTTTCAGAAAATTCGAAGATGAATAAGATGGCTTTTTTAAATGATTTCTATCTTCAGACATTGATCGGTAAATTCAGAAATTCTGAAAAAAGTAAATTTTTACAAAAATTTCAAACTAAGCTGTAGACCAAGGGAATCGTCCTGGTTCGACGTCCTTTATCAATCGATAGAAAATTTTAATAAGATTTCAACTGGGCACCTACCACATTGACCGATTTCTCAACCGTTTTCGATTTATTCGTGATTTTTAGGGCACAAAACGTGGTTTTTACGTGTTTATGGAAAACCTGATCTCTCTCTCTCTCTCTCCTTCTCTCTCTCGCTCTATCTCTCTCTCTGTCTCTCTCTCTCTCTCTCTCTCTCTATCTCTATCTATCTATCTATCTATATATCTTCAAGAATTTTAAACCGTTATGAATTCGTAAATTTTACACTCTACAACTTTTGATACGAGAATTTTTCAACAAAGGTGACCCGGGAATTGACAATTCTCCCTTTTTCATACTTTTTTTTCCTGAAACCTACATCACACCAGACACCGCATCTCACGATTTCTAAATACATATCGATTAACGGTCACTAATCACCACACTTTTTTTTACTTTTCCATGATCACGTAAAAACACGTTCCCCCCATAAAAAAACACGAATAAATCGAAAACGGTTGAAAAATCGGGAAAAGTGGCAGGTGGCCAGTTGAAAGCTTATTAAAAATTGTCTACCGCTCGATAAAAGACGTCGTACCAGGACGATTTCCCGGCTGCACAGGTTAATTTGAAATTTTTATAAAAATTAACATATTTCAGAATTTTTGAATTTACTGATCAGTGTGTAAAAATAGGGAACATTTAAAAAAGCCATCGTATTAATCTTACAATTTTCTAACAAATTAGCGCAGGTCTGTGTCTCAAAAGTCTGGGTAAATATCCATTTCCAAAGTTACCCATTTTTCCTGGAAAAAAACAGGTGGTAGGTAGCTCATGTGGTAGAGCAGCTGCATATTTAGCCGAACGTTGTGGGTTCGAATCCCGCCAGTGACACAGATTTTTCATCGTGTATAATTAATTGAGTAGTTATATATATAATTAAGCCTAAGCTGATAAAAAATAATTAAAAAGTTAGTGAAAATGGAAATTTGTCTACTAAAGAGGTTTAATGAAAACAGAAATGAATTAACAATAAACATAAATGTCGATACATTCTTTTGAATTACAATTTATTTCGTTTTGTTGTGTAAATTAACTACATTAATATTATTAATAAAATATGTAATAAAAAGTTCTTTTTTTAGACTATCTTTGTTTATTCAAGTTATGCTTTGACGGAAATTCTGGTAAAACACAAAACTCGGAGATCTTTGTAAGGCAAATCTTAAAGAAAACATCTCCCATATTCAAGGGAACTGTGATACCGGATGTTAAAAGGAGAATGGCAAGGCCATTTGGAAAATTTTCTGCAAGGAACACTCGGCAGTTTGCAGAACACTCGAGAACATGCGTCCCCGCCGATACTCCACTCCCTTTCTGCAAACAACAGATATTACCTCTTCCCATTCCTATATATTTACCACTGTCGCGAATTTGCAAAGCTCTACAAACAGAACGGTCGGGATGATTTCGCAACAAAAAGTATACAAAAAATAATATCTGTGTCAATATCCGAACGGTTGTTCAAGAAAAAAGCATTAAGGAAAAAATCCCCTTTGGCAATAAAAGGAGTTAAAACTTTATTCGGGGATTGGGAAATTATCGAAAGAAATTGATACCTTCCATAAACAATTATTACAAAATCATTTTTTATTGCAACACTATTATCATGTTTTATTTATTTATACGGTTTTCTAAGTACACATTAATGCAATAAAAGTATAAAGTTTATACATAAATTTAGAAATATATACACTAATAATAAATAAATCATTTCAAACACTTTAAAATATCTATTAAAACTATTTAATTAATTTCAATTAATTAGAGCTTTTGTTGAGATAAAAAGTCAGTGTCCGAGCGGGATTCGAACCCACGACCTTCGGCTAAATACGCCGCTTTTCTACCCAGTATACACGAAACGGTGATCAAATTATGAAATAAATGAAAAATCGTATACTTTGAAGATGCCGTTTATTTTTAAAAATTAGTATAATTTCCTAACAATATAATTAATTAATCCTTATGTGAGTTGTGGGGTGAGATAAAAAAGTCAGTGTCACGAGCGGGATTCGATCCTACGACCTTCTACTTAACCACTTGAGCTATCGTGACTTCGATCCATTTGAAAAATGGCAAAAAGGAGGGAACAATCGAAAGGTGGGGTTGTGATGGGAGGTTAGTGTCGAGTGGATCGAAGTCACGTTAGCTCAAGTGGTAGAGCAGCGTATTGAGCCGAACGTCGTGGGTTCGAATCCCGCTCGTGACACTGACTTTTTTTATCTCAACCAAAGCCTTAATTAATTGAAAATAATTTATTTGGTCAGACGGACCACGAAACCTATTAGATATCTAATTAATATTAATGATACAGCATTTAATTTTTAATGATATGGGTCTGATTTGGATTTTTTAATGATGAAATTTACTTCAATCCTCTTAAACTAACATTAAATATAACTACAATTTTAAAAAGTTTAACATTTTTTTAAAAATCTATTATATTTCGTGGTTTGATTGACAAAATAACTTATTTCAATTAATTAACCTTTTAAGTAAGGTAGTAGTTAAAATGAAATAATTAGTTAAACTCGAAATATGTGTAAGAATCCATTAGGTTTCGTGGTCCGATTGACTCAATAAATTCTCTCAATTAATTAATCTTTATTGGTTGAGATAAAAAAGTAAGTGTCACGAGCGGGATTCGAACCCACGACCTTCGGTTCAATACGCCGCTGCTCTATTACTTGAGCTATCATGACTTCGATCTACTCGGACCCCATCTTGTGGGGAGTTTTTGAAGTAACCAGTCAAGTAGCTCAAGAGGTTAGAGCAGCGGCGTATTGAGCCGAAAGGCGTGGGTTCGAATCCCGCTCGTAGCACTAACTTTTTCATTTAACACCCTACATAAAAATATTAATTTATTGAAAGAAGTTATTTGATCAATCAGACCACGAAATATAATGGATTTAATATTTTTTCAATTTGGCGTAATTAGTTTTGTGGCAATCGTTGGAAATTGTTTTTTGACCTATGGATGATAAGAGGGAATTTTCCTTAAGCAATATTGGACTATCACTCAAGGAATGTAATAAATTATATAATAACATGCAATAAAAAAATTCTTTCTATAATGACCAGTCGTCAATTTCTTACACTTATAAGGCATGCAAATATTTTTTGATCTGCTTCTTTCCAAATGATAAGCCAAAAGAGGTGAACAGTAATCCAGTCTTACGGGTAAAATTTTAGGTATATCTGGATCATGGAAATGTTTATTATGATGTATAAAAAAATTCAAACGGTTTATTTGATTTAGCAATATTTTACTAAAGTGTGTGTGAAAGTTTATCTGAATGTAAAAAATAATTATGTTGCTAAGATCTTTAACAGTTTTCGGGCTAATTAGGACGAAGTTTACTGTACTGTACTTAAATTTGAGGACATTTTACGTAATTACTGAGCATGTCTCGGACTTTAAACATAAAGTATCGTCATAAAAATATCAATATACCTCATAAATGTCAAGGTTGTCTTTTAAAATTTCTTCTACAAAAATATACTTGTTTCAATAAATTGTTCACGAAAGATCTTCCATCGCGGTGTAGTCTTGATGGAAAAGAAAATTCAGTTAAAACTGCTAAGCTTTGACACAATTTTAAGCTCATCACGTAGGCAAAACAATCTTAAATATGACTGAAAATTGACTTAATTTTGTTTGTAATAGATATTTCAATTTCTTCGAAGAAATACTCAGTCCCAACGTTTTCAAGGCCTGTAACGTACAAGATTAAGATATCCTTTTTAATATCAAATTATGCAAACTTATCAGCAAGTTTTTTTCTTTTTTGCCAAGATTTGCAATAGCAGAGGTTATATCAGCCCTGGGGGGTCGATGTTTTTGAAAAAAAGCCCATTTGTAAGTATGTCGGGTTTGAATGCAGGGCAGCTGGATTCGAACCCCGGACCTTTACCTTACAGTGATGAGCGCTGTTTCCACGCCTAAACCGCTGCGGCCACCGATGCTCATATAATCAGCAAGTTTCAAAAACATTGACATTTAGTCTAATTTATTTTTTTTACTATGATATTCAATCGATCTGATATATTTTATTAGTACAGAATCATATTTATTCAACACTTTGATCAAAATAATTAATTTAATTTGATTATTAGCTATAGTAGTAACATAATTCATTACAAAAAAAAAGATATTCTACTTCATTTGGTTGAATTTTTTGTCATTAAAAATTCAATAAATAAAAATATAGTTTATTTTTGAAATAAAACGTTTAGTAGAAACGAAATATAATAAAAAAATTTAAAAGATCAAAAGTATGACTGTTTATGCGTTTGAAAAGTTTAGTATTAAATTGTACTCATGGGCAAAACTACCTATATTTGCCTACTTTGAAGTTATGCTGAATTTTGTAACGAAATGACCACCAGCAGCGATTTTATTTTTTCCTCTTTCTTCCTGGAACGTCTAGATGTGGAAAACGCGCTTGGTTTTCTCACCGTTCAGCAGTAGCTTACCGTTGCATCAGCCATAAATTAAATCCAAATCTGCAACATGTTCATTAGAAAACAACGACATATTTTAAATGACTAAGCTGAGGATGTTGTTAGGTGATAAAGCCAACTGATCGAACTATAAAGAACTGACAGGAAACTCAAAAGCGAGACGGATTTACTGGGAAATTGAGCGTACCCTGCCTTCATCAACACAAGTTTTTTCAACAAAATCCAATATTTTTGGGCTATTCAGAAGCGCAATCCGAAACGTTGGGGACACCCCTGGAAGCTAATGGTTTGGGAAACTTTTGCGGGAATTTGCAAAGCTTCAGTTTTTTCTGAATTTTTTGTTCAAAATTTTTCATCAATTCTGCAATGCAAATAAGTTTTCTTAAAGAAAATTTAATGTTCTTTCAGATGGCACAAACCAGATTTGTCACCAGTCAGTAATTCTGAAGTTTATAAGCAATTTATTGGAACAATGTCGAAAAAAAACCCGAAATTACTTCTGTACCGTGGAGATTTGGACAGGGTCAGAACCTAAAATTTTCATTGGTTTGAGATTTTTTTGAATCTCTATAAATATTTTTATTATATTTTCCATTGTAAACAAATTATCGAGAGAAACAACAAAAAATCTGAGCTCTAAAAATATATTTTTTAATATTTTTGTACATTCACTTTTGTTTATTTATTTGTTTAATTTCTAACACACACACACACACACACACACACACACACACACACACANTACGACTTGTGCTATCGTGACTTCGATCCACTCGAACACTAACTTTTGAATCTCAACCCCACCTTTTGAATTTTCTCTTCTTTTTGCCATTTTTCAAGTGGATCGAGATCACGATAGCTCAAGTGGTAGAGCAACGGCGTATCTAGCCGAAGATCGTGGGTTCGAATCCCGCTCGTGATACTGACTTTTTTATCTTAACTAAAAACCTTAATTAATTTTCAATTTGATACACTGAAGATTAGGTAAAAGGTTATTAAGTGAATCCAGCCTAAAAATAAAGACTAACAAAAATCAAAAATCTAGGGGCTCTAAAAATCTATTTTTACATATTTTTATACATTTACTTTTGTTTATTTATTTGTTCAATTTCTCACATACTTTATTTTATATATATGTTTCACATATTAAATTAGTAATTAAGAATAGTATAAAGTATTTTATTTGGAATTTGATACATTGAACATTGGATAAAAGTGTTGATTAGGTGAATCCAGCTTAAAAATAAGGAAAAACAAAAAATCTCGGCTTAAAAATTTTTTTGTATATTTTTTACACCAGTTTTTTTTTCTCGACAAAATGCAAAGTTTTTGTGCCTTCTAGAAGAGCGATCCAAAAACATGGGTATACCGCTGGAAATTAATCGGATGCAGAACTTTTGAGAGAATGTGCACAGCTCCATATGTTTGTAGTTATTAACAGTTACCGATCCGAGATTTTAAAAAAATTCCAAATTTCAACATTTTGTTTTTTCCCAATTTTTTTGTAGAATTTTTTCAACAATTATGCAATGTAAATAAGTTTTCTTACAGACAATTTAACGTTCTTTCAGGTGGCCCAAACCATATTTTTCTATAGTCATATTCTGAAGTTTATGAGCAATTTATCGGACCAATGTCGAAAAAAAAGCCAAAATCTGAAATTTTAGTTTTTTGTTGCATATGGTAGGAAGAAGCATATATTTGCATACTTTGACAAAAATACATGATAGGTATATTTATATAACTGCTAGATGGATTATGATGAGTGTATAAATATAAAGAAATAAAATTGATTAATTGTTGGATGCTTGGAGATTTAAAGAAGTAATGTTTGTATGTGGGAATCAAGGTTGTGACCTGTTAAAGATCTTTGTCTTTCCTTTATAGGCAAACACCAAATCGTGCCCTGTTACCATTAACGAGTCATCGAATTCAGGCCGAAATAATTACCGGAAAATCTCCCAGGAATACGTGATTCGGCTGATGAAAAGCAAGCAATCAACAAGTGCGAGGGAAACGGCAACGTTTGTACACGGATGGCGTTGAATTTCACCTAAAACGAACTGTAATAAAGGATTCTGTTTGTTCGACGCATTGTCGTCGGTGCTTCTCTCTTTCTCCCTATAATGAATGTTTTCGTGGGATGTGTTAATAAAAACAAGGCAAATTAAAAAACAAAAAAAAACACAATTGGATCTAAACGTTGCATGACATGCCTTGACCTTGTCGACATGATGTTCTTTTGTTCCGCATAATAAGTAAATATTTTATGATTTAAAGTTGTACTTGTTTCAAATTGTACTGTACCTGTTTTAAACAGTAAAGATTTACATACTGGTTTGCAAAGTTTCTCAAGTGGGGGTAAGTATTGGGTTGTCCGGAAAATAATGCAGGATTTTGGTATTAAACAAAAAAAAAGAAACTAGTTACTTTAAAGCAATGTTCTTTAATCAAAATAATTTCCCATACTCTCAATACATTTCTCCCAACGTGTTGGTANACCTTCTACTTAACCACTTGAGCTATCGTGACTTCGATCCATTTGAAAAATGGCAAAAAGGAGGGAACAATCGAAAGGTGGGGTTGTGATGGGAGGTTAGTGTCGAGTGGATCGAAGTCACGTTAGCTCAAGTGGTAGAGCAGCGTATTGAGCCGAACGTCGTGGGTTCGAATCCCGCTCGTGACACTGACTTTTTTTATCTCAACCAAAGCCTTAATTAATTGAAAATAATTTATTTGGTCAGACGGACCACGAAACCTATTAGATATCTAATTAATATTAATGATACAGCATTTAATTTTTAATGATATGGGTCTGATTTGGATTTTTTAATGATGAAATTTACTTCAATCCTCTTAAACTAACATTAAATATAACTACAATTTTAAAAAGTTTAACATTTTTTTAAAAATCTATTATATTTTGTGGTCTGATTGACAAAATAACTTATTTCAATTAATTAACCTTTTAAGTAAGGTATTAGTTAAAATGAAATAATTAGTTAAACTCGAAATATGTGTAAGAATATTGTCTCATTCCCTTTTATCAAGCCATGGTTTAAATTGATTTTTAGAAAAATCCTAATTTTGTCTACATTCAATTTAAATATATAGAAAGTTTTTAGCCAAATCTAACGTTTTTCTACCAATTAAAAAATATCATTGCAAAATATTGAGGCGTATTGGAAACTGTTGAACGTCGGACAGTCGATGTCATTCATGATCGCTCTCGGGGACAAGCGAAAGGTGGGGTTGAGATGGGAGGTTAGTGTCGAGTGGATCGAAGTCACGTTAGCTCAAGTGGTAGAGCAGAGGCGTATTACCCGAAGGTCGTGGGTTCGAAAACCGCTTGTGACACTGACTTTTTTATCTCAACCAAATCCTTAATTAAAGATTTCAATTGAAAAGAATTTACTTGGTCAAGCGGACCACGAAACCTAATACATATAAAAATTTCTTTAAAGCAGTTATTTTTTCTATAATTCTCATAGCAATTACGATTTTAATTTATTATAAATAGCGCTTAGTAGAAAGAGTAGCGGTGCGGCAAAAAAAGGCGTTTATCACTTCATCTATTTTAGGACCGATGTGTGTAAATCATCATGATTACAAACAAGGGCTCAACCCAGCCGATAAGAAGCGCACACTTGTCACACAGGTGATTCACCCACTTAAATACGTTTCGTGCTCCTTATCAGGTGTTTTATTTACAGCATAAAATAAAGAAAGCTCCCGTTTTGTCTTGATTAAGAGCAAAAATCCTTCGACATCTACTTTAAAAAGCTGTAGTTTCCTTTACCCACCTTTACAATTCTGTCTGGAGTTTAGTTAGAATGATTTCAAAGTCAAAAAACTCATAACCTTCGAACAACCTACCATCCAATTAGTCTGTGGCTTATAATGGGCAAAATCCTAGAAAAAATTAAGCACGCTGTCCCCATCATTCAGTCATATCCCTAACCCTCAGTTTGGGTTGGCGTTTTCATTCCATTGTTCAGGAGTGCCTTGTCGACAAGATCGCTACCGCTACTATGTATATCCTAGATTTAAAGCCGAGCTTGGGTAAGGACTCGCTGAGTGGTGAAACCCTTGGCGGGTTCCTAGAGAAGAGTCTGTGTCTCATTCATGGCCGTGGTCTGTAGTACTTGCGCATGACCTCCGATTTACCTTCCGATCTCGTGGGAATCGGAAGGATCGGATTGCCGAGAGAGTATCGCCAACCAGAGCTATGACTATGCTGCCGGCGTCCCTCGATTGCATGAGGAATGGTTGACGGGGGCGAGTGCTTTCGGTGGCGGCCCTTTGAGTTTACCGTAGGCATGCTACTCCTATAGGGGGTGGTTAGACATTCCTCTAAAATCGAAACCGCAGCCAGAGCGTATCCGGAGGTTTCGACGATAGCGGAGCCCCTAGTCACGGAGATAGAGTTGTCTCCTCTATGTACAGATTTCGTTGGGAGACATGGCTGATGCATGTCGGACAGTTTTTAGGCAGCCTTTTACGCGCGGCACTGGTTAAGTGCACAATGTTAACCCACCCCTCGGAAGGGGCAAGTGGAAAAAGTCTGCATGTCGACAGTTCGCTGAAGGATCATGTGGGCTTCTACACCGCACCACGCGGAAGAAGCAGATTTTCCGCGCGCGGAGGTGAGTCGCTCCTAACTTGCGAATCTAAAACATGTGATAAGGCCTAATCTGCCAGGTGCGCACGATAAAGAAGCTCAATGTTATATGACATTGCGACCTCCCGTGGGAACGGCATTCCTGGATGTAAACTAAGTCTCAAATCGGATATGGCACTCAGGGGCTCTTCTGTAAGCTTAAGAAAGTCCTCTTTTCTACTTTTTTATCTCAACCAAAACCTTAATTAAAGATTAATTAATTGAAAATAATTTATTTGGTCAGCGGACCACGAAACCTAATAAGCGTAATAAGCAAAATGAAGTATACTTCACTTCGTTGTCATTTCATTTTTCGCCGAGAATAAAATAGATTACACGATATTTCAAAAATGCCGAAAAGAAGGAAAAATTAAAAAGGTGGGTTTGAGATAAAAAAAAGTCAGTGTCACGAGCGAGATTCGAACCCACGACCTTCGGCTAAATACGCCGCTACTTTACCACTTGAGCTATCGTGACATCGATCCTCTCGGACACCAACTCTCCTTGAAATCACGTTAGCTCAAGTGGTAGAGCAGCGGCGTATTTAGCTTGTGTGGGTTTGAATCACGCTTGTGACACTGACTTTTTTATCTCAACCAAAACCTTAATTAAAGCTTTAAAGAAACTTGAATTCTTACCATTTATACTTACGGACTTGGCTTCATTATAATGCAATATCATAGAAACCATGTTTAAAACGCACATGAACTGAATTTTTATAATAATTGTTTAAACAAATAAATAATCACCAACTGTGATCCCTGGATTAATGAAATAATTTAATATTTAGGATGTGTGTTAATGAGTATATATTTGATCGTATAGAGAATATATAAAATTTTCAATATACTCGAATATATTCCAATCCTAAATTAACTTGCTAATGCTAATCGTTTTCGAATTAAACGAGAAGGGCTATCTTATTGTTACAAAAAGCGTACCCCCATCACGCTTCTTCCGTCGGACATAACTCAGATATGGTCGATCCTATCGACATTTTCCTCTCAGTAAAAGTGGCATAAAATAAGATCTTAAAGAGCTATGATCAATGAACTCCATAACTTATACGTAAAGTTGACAATAATTCTCTTAATTTATGCTACATTTCTCTAATATTCGGAGCAAGGTGGCTGCTTGGACTTAACTACCAACCGTGGAGGAGGCATAGGGTATTTAATTGTCCCATGTGCAATTTAAGCCGAATGATACCTACCACTTTTTACCAATAAGTCCAGTTCTAAGAGAATTTAGAAAAGGGTGCTTCGAAAAGGGCAAGTAAATCCGTAGAAAATTGAAAATATATTGAACGGTTCAAATTGGGTGGCACTTGTCAGATATTTATAAAAAAGGTTAAAGTATAGAAAATTCCTAATCTGACTTAATATTATAAATAACATAAAGAAATGGAAAGTGACTAAAAATAAATGTAATATGTATCTTTTTTTTTGCTTTCAGTGCTTAGCTGATTGACCATACATTAATATGTATCATATTTAAGAGAAAAAAATAAGTAATAAAAAAAATAAACTGAAGATGATTATTACATTTAAGCAAAATCTCCTTATACACAATTATAATAAATTAGGCAACTAGACAGAAGGCTAATAATAATAATAGCCTGAAATGATCTTAGCCGTTGAAACGCCCTTAAAAAAATAATAATAATACGCAGAGGCTCTTGAGAGTCAAGAGCACCACCAGTAGATGGCCCGCAGAGAACCTGAGCCAGAGACGAGGGATCAACGTCATTCGATTGAGGATTGGCCATGCACGGTTGACACATTGGCACCTGCTTTTGGTCCAAAGTCCGTGCAGGTGCCCCTTATGAAGAGAATTGTCGCTCGATGTATCGCACATATTAGAAGCGTGTCATGCCTTGGCTCTATACGGAGCGCGTGTAGGCATGCCGCCAGATTTAAGAATGCTTCTCCATCACGGTAGCGAATTCCAGGGTCCCCCTGTTCCGCTTTTTGGGAAAATTGGAAATTTTTTGGTTTATATATCTGTCAAGGTATTTGTTTTATGTCCCTGTGTTTTGTGTGAGTGAGTGTATTTATTAGAGTGAATGGAGAGAGGCTGATGTTGGAATACCATCCCCATCGCAATATTGCTTCCAGGTTGACGTAGGAATTGTAAGTACTCCATCTACCAAATAGAACGAATGCAATCTATATAGGTGTGAATGTATTTATTTGTGTGAATGCGCATTGAATGTGAATTGCAATAATTCGCATGCGCTCAGGGCTGAAATGACCAAGCTATCGGATGCCCCTGATATATATTACACAGGGCGGGCGACCAGGACCCGAGGGGTTAAAAGCCTGAGTAGGCCCGTACCCCATCCCTAAAAGGTCCGGGACCTGGTCGGCTCACGAGTCCTGCATAAACCTTTTGGACCTATTCACAAACCCCAGGATTGTGGACCATTTTATCCTGGGGAGTGTTTTGGTTATGTCCTCTCCTTCGAAAGTATTAAATCTTTCCCTAGCATACCTATCGCATTCTGCGAGGTAGTGTCGAGCCGTTTCTTCTTTTGTTTCGCAGAAGCGGCAGAAGGGGTCTGGTAGAGTACCCATTATGAAGAGGTGTCTTCTCAAGGGGCAATGGCCCGTTAGGATACCTATCAGCCTCCTATTCCCCTCCTAGAGTTAGAGAGTAGCCATTTCGTTTCTTTAGGTTTGATTTCCTTCAGAAACTCCTTCGATTGCCTGCATCCGGGGGACATATTCCATTCCTTAAGGAATTGTTTCATGCCCCAGCTACTTATACTCTCTTTTGCTGTGCTTAAAGAGTGGGGTAATACCAGTTGTGGTCCGACAAACTCAGTATTTGATCCTTCCTTGGCCAGGCTGTCCGCCTCCTCATTGCCATAGTGCCCCTTATGAGCAGGTATCCATATGAGGGTTACCCTATTCTCATACCTGGTGATAGTCCTATTAATGAGTTCAACGGTTTCCTCTACCAGTCTAGATGTTGATAGTTCTTTTTGTAATGATTTTAGACTGGCCTGACTGTCGGAAAAAATTTTAATATCTTTTCCCTTAATCTTGTTATCCATCAGTGTTCTACAGCAAACATTAATGCCCCAGACCTCTGCCTGAAAGACCGAGGTGTTATTACCGAGAGGAGAGGAGATGCTGATCCCTAATTTAGGTATGTGTATTCCAGCACCACTTCCCTTATCCTTAATGAGTGAGCCATCGGTGAAGCAATCTAGCCTACGATGGTCATCATCAGACCTATAGTTATATTCACAGGGAGTAACTACCTGAAAGTTCTTTTTCCCTAAAGGTGTTTTCACCTTTTTATCGCTTACACCCAGAAGTTGGTTGTTGACCGTACTCAATAAATGTAAAATTTTCGAGTGTCCTATATTAGTTCCCTTATGGTTCCAGCTGCCTTCACTAATTAATCTATAGATGCTGGTTAGTGCTTTAACCTTGACCTCAATGTGTAGAGGTGTAGTGTTTGTTATCACTTACAAAGCTAGGGTTGGTGTAGTGGGAAAAGCTCCCGTCATCATCATACAACCTAGTCTTTGGAATGACCTTAGCTTGTTAATAGCCCCTTTGTTTTCTAGCCCATTCCACCAAACTAGGGCTGCAAATAGAAATCTTGGTAGTATGATCGCGGTGTATATCCATTTGGCCACCCATGTTCTACCAACGATTCTCCTACACTGCACCATAGATATAGTGCCTTTCCTATGTATATTTTTGATGTGGCCTTTCCAATCAAGTTTCCTATCTAGCGTTATCCCTAGGAACTTGATTGTATCCTTTAATTTTAATTCAATACCCTGACATTTTGGGTTTTTAAAATTGCCTATTGATCTTCTCCTGCTGAACATTATCAGTTCCAGTTTAGCTGGATTTATCGAAAGACCTTTGTCGCTACACCATCCGGTTAGCAACCCCATCGCCTCCTTCATCAGTAGTGATAGAGTCAGAGGGTCCTTTCCCTCGGATGCCCCTTAAAAAAAATAATAATAATTTTATTAGGTTTTGTGGTCCGTCAAATAAATTCTTTTTTCAATTAAGGTTTGAGATAAAAAATTCAGTGTCAGGAGGGAAAATTCAAAAGGTGAGGTTGAGATGGGAAGTTAGTGTCCGAGTGGATGGCATTCACGAAAAGTAGTAGAGCAGCGGCGTATTTAGCCGAAGGTCGTGAGTTCGAATGCCGATTGTGCCACTGACTTTTTTATCTCAACGAAAACCTTATTTAACTGAAAAAATAATAATAATAATGCCATATGATAAACTGATACATACGATATAGCTGTTGTAATATTTTGCATTTTATATTTTATTTATGCAAAGGAAAGCATGTATTCATTCATTCATAAGTTCTAGAATGGAATGGTACAATAAAAATGCGCGATTCTCATTTAAAATAAGAAAGTTAGTGTCATTACCCAGCTAAATGAGAAAGTTATATTAAATCTAACACCACAACATTCCTATCCAAAATTAACTTGAGTTATATATAAGACCATTTTTTGATAAATTTAATCCTTTTTGAATTAAATATGTCCTTTCACCACATATATTATTTTTAAAATCTTCACTTTTTCCCTTGCGATTTTTTTATTTTTATTCTCACTACTTTTTCCTTAATTGTTTTCATATTTTCTTATTTTAGTTGGTTATATTTCTCATAATTGTTTACAAGTAATTTGTTAATGTTGACTATTTGTTG
The DNA here is from genome assembly GCF_000648675.2 of Cimex lectularius. Taxonomy (NCBI): domain Eukaryota; kingdom Metazoa; phylum Arthropoda; class Insecta; order Hemiptera; family Cimicidae; genus Cimex; species Cimex lectularius. The sequence continues at coordinate 993,627 of NW_019392721.1, forward strand.
TTGTATATAGTTGGACAGAAAAACAACATTGAAAACCGATACTTACAAATTGGGAACTTTGATCAGTGGGCGGCTACAGTGTTCTACAGTTTATCAAAGTAATGTAATTGATATTTACATAACAATTTGATTCTAGTCGACGTTTTAATCATTAAGTACAAATAAGTTTAGTTACTGTGGTATGATAGTTAATATATTCTTATTATTAAATCAAAAAATTTATAACCCATAGCTTCAAACTATTTATATTTGTAAATATCTATAGTAGAAGCTCATGGAAATGAAAATAATAAACAAAAGAATAATTTAACTATTTGGACATAAGGTCGTAAAAGTCGGTGCCAGTCTGGCCACACTGTCATAAAGAAAAGATATACGGGAAGGCAGGTTTTGATTACATCTTTTCGGAACTCCTGGGTCGTTATCCGTCTCGGATTCAGATTTACAATATCGTAATTGTAATAAAGCCGAAGGGTTAAAGACCTTGTAAATATCCACGAAATATTTCTTGCCTAATACCCCCGAAACACTAAAACCGGTTTAACTGAGCGACAAAACAGGACTTGGCGGCACGTTCGCCGCCCACTTCGCCGGATTGGCCTGTTATTTAAATTTTACCCCTTGAGACGCCCTTTCTCGATCCTACCCCTATCTGACAACTCAGTTAGTCTCGGTTATAAAATATACATACAGCTTTTTTCATTTAATCGAGCGTGAAGCGATGTTGGGTGAATCCAATTACTATTTATCTACTCACTCGTAGTGATAAATGATTATCATGAACGGAAAAAGTGAACAAAGCAACAATATTTTATACAAAAAGAAAATTCTTTAAAAAGTTTTGTTGAATAGTGTGCCAAATTATCAGTGTAATATTGGATATTTACTATATTTAGTCTTCTTATTCATTCATCCCAATTTCTCAAAAAAGTTCATTTTTTCTTGAAATTAACAAACAAATTAACATAAAGATGGATCCTACGTTCTAGCTTCCAATTTGCTTTAGCATTAATTTCACTACCTTTCAGGCTCCACTTGACCAATTAATATCTTTCAATTAATTAAGAGATTAATTAAGATAAAATAGCCAGTGTCACAAGCGGGATTCGAACTCACGACCTTCGCTAAATTCGCCGATGCTCTACCACTTGAGCTGTCGCGGCTTTGATCCACTCGGACACTAACATCCCATCTCAACCCTACCTTTTTAGCATTAAGGTTTTTTGAGATACAATGAACTTTATGGTATAAAATTGAAAATTTTCGAAGTAACCTGAAAAGTGAAATATTTTCAATACAATACATAATCAGACATTTGGCAATACAGGTTTTTCAGACCAATTTTTGACATGTTATATATTCTTCTTAAATATGTGTGGTGTTTAGTTACCGTTAGTCAATGATTTTTTTGGCTAATTGCAAATACGCCAATTATTGCATACAAAATTCCGAACTGTAAATTAATATTTTTATGGAATGTGTACTGTTTAGTGATCGTTACTTGATGATCATTTGGAGGTCTTGAGATGCGGTTTTGTGTGACGAAAGTTTAAAAAAAATTTCTTTATCGTGCCAACGTTTCGTTCTTTATTCGGAAATCGTGAGATGCGGTCTGGTGTGACATAAGTTCTAAAAAAATATTGTTTTTAACGTGCGAACGTTTCGTTCTTTTTTCGGAAATTGTGAGATGCGGTTTGGTGTGACGTAAGTTCTAAAAAAATATTGTTTTTAACGTGCCAACGTTTCGTTCTTTATTCGGAAATTGTAAGATGCGGTCTGGTGTGACGTAGGTTTTAGAAAAATATTTTCTTTATCGTGCCAACGTTTCGATCGTATTGAGATCATCTTCAGGGCCTGGGATTTATAAACATTGTTTAAATTGTACAAATAAATGTAGGATTTGGAAAAAAATTATATAATGCTAGAAAATTTGTAGATTAAAAAAAAGTTGAATTTATACAATGCTAGAAAATTTTAGATAAAAAATGAATTTAGACAATGCTAGAAAATTTTATATTAAAAAATGAATTTATGCAATGCTAAAAAATTTTAATAAAAAAATGAATTTATACAATGCAAGACAATTTCGGTTAAAAAAAGGATTTATGTACTGAGAGAAAATTTTAGATTAAAAAAATGAATTTATACAATGCTAGAAAATTGTAGATTTAAAAAAATGAATGTATACAATGCTAGAAAATTTGAAATAAAAACATGTATTTATACAATGCTAGAAAATTGTAGATTTACAAAAATGAATTTATACAATGCTAGAAAATTTTAGATAAAAAATGAATTTATACAATGCTGGACAATTTTAGATTTAAAAAAGGATGAATTTATACAATGCTAAAAAATTTGAGACTAAAAAATGTATTTATACAATGCTAGACAATTTTAGATTATAAAAATAAATTTATACAATGCAAGAAAATGTTAGGTAAAAAAATGAATTTATACAATGCTAGATTTTTTTTAGATTCAATCAAAGTATTCGTACTCCTTTCAATAAATAAAAAAAAATTCTAGCATTGTATAAATTCATTTTTTTAATCTAAAATTTTCTAGCATTGCATAAATTCAAATTTTTTTTAATCTAAAAATTTTCTATCCTTGTATAAATTCATAATTTTTTTCCACATCCTACATGTATTTGTAAAATTCAAACAGTGTTTATAAAACTCAAGCCCTGAAGAAGATCTCAATAAAGATCGAAACGTTGGTACGATAAAGAAAATATTTTTCTAAAACCTGCGTCACACCAGACCGTATCTCACGATCTCCGAAAGCTAGAAAAAATATAAAAGCCTGGATTCACGCTTGAATTGACTACCAATTTCTTTTATAAATATTTCCATTCCCAGGAAACGTAAAATATATGATATTTTTCTTTTTTTAAGCTGTATATATCTGTAAATATGCAGTCTTTTACAGATTATTTCATAGATATAGATTAATCTTTTTTAGAATGGAATGAAAAACATACTGGACAATATACTTCTGTAGTAAAGAGAATTCAACAATAGATACTATTAAAGACTTAAAATGGTACATAAATTTTTTTTTAGAGAAATACTGAAAAGACATTGAAAAACTATGTAATTTTTGCAATGTTTAAATTTAAATATAATATATATATATTTTTTAATTTGAGTAGTTTTTGCAAAAACCACGAGGTTTCCTAATAAGTAAACAAATAACTAATAATTAAAAACTATTTTTTGAAATATTTTATTAGTATTATCATACAGCTATGTGTTAGCTTGTAATAATAACATTAACATTAATTTAAGAAACTTGTTTGCAGTCACCGCCGTTCTTGAAAGAAATAGGTATATTTTGAAAACCGACCTGGGTCGACACAATTAATCGGCACACCTAAAGTAATTACAAAACGGCAAGTATGTAGGCGAAGTTTGAAATTAGACTAACAGTTTTCGAACTATAACTAGGCGCTGGATGATACTAAACGTGAAAGACTGCTGTGATGCAGAACTGTTTCTCCGACGCCGTGAAAGTTGAAATTACATTACTTTACCTCACACTCACCCAAATAAATTATACTTTATAAAATATTTATTTATTTGGTGACTAATAATTATTTTAATTATTAAAATACATGGCAATATAGATCTGTCAACGAACGATAATATTTTGAAATCAACTAAATATTATAGACTAACGCATACATGATTTTGAGTTTATTTATATGTACATATTTTAAATATTTGTAGAAATGACTTTCATGGTGGATAAATTGATTCAACAAGAACCAAAAAGAAGGAATCTGCCATCACTAATGATCATAAGATCTGTCAGATTTCAAATTCCACCATTTTGGGATCTACTTTAGGTAAAATGTTACGGATATTGGATCTTCTCGTTGCTCTTTGATAACGGGTAATGAGAAGAAAAGTTTGACCTACGATGCTGATAGTTCTGGCTCTTCAGATTCTACTAGCAAATCTGGTAAGAATGAAAGCTCAGCTTAAAAGTTGCAGTTCAAAACTGTTACAGAAAATAAAAATATTGTAAATACTAAATTACTACAATTATATTTTACGCAAAAAAATTGCATGTCAAAAATCTAACTGGACTCTTAGTTTTTATGCTGCGTTTTTCCCTCCATTCCAAGTATTCCATGTCAGAAGTATCAATCATGTTTTTACTCACGAACACTCAGGATCAAAGTGTAGTCTTAAATAAAAAAGCAAAATAAATTGTTTCTGCCAAACTTTCGACCTATTGCAAGGTCATCATCAGGGCATATATTAATTTCACATTGAGAAAAACAATTGTTAAATCAATTTTACAATTATGTTTTTCGTAATGTGAAATTAATATAGTCCCTGAGGATGACCTTAAAATAGGTCGAAATCTTGGCAGTAAGTAATTTATTTCTTTTTTTGTTTACTCACTCAAAGAATATATATGTTTTATAAAAATACTTGGAATGAATATAAAAAATATATTTTGCCTTGTACAAATTCACTTTGCAACAACCTAAATGTATTTGTTACATGCAAACAATGTTTGTAAATCCCAGGCCTTAAAGTAAACTTCAATCTGTCTCTCGTTTTTTTTTTTTTAATTTGTGTCACTTTTCTTGTAGGTTTTCTGAATGTTCAATCATTTAAAAAAATATTTGTCTATTCTATAATTTGTTATTATAGTTAAGAATTTAATAAAAATATGTAGGGTATGATATTTCATAATTTTTCTTAATATAAATATATATAACTGAGTGGTATTTAGCCAATGATTATTTGGAGATCGTGAGTTGCGGTATGGTGTGACCTAAGTTTTAGAAAACGTTTTCTTTTTCATGCCAACATTTCGACCTTTATTGAGATCATCTTCAGGGCTCAATGTGTTTGTTTTGACATAGACTGACAAATTTATATAATATTATATCAATATATGATGAGAGGACACTGTGAACACGATACACAAGAATGTACGTGTAAAAAAAACACTATGAACTCTGAAGATGATCTAAGCAAAGTTCGAAACGTTAGCATGATAAAGAAACGTTTGTCTAAAACCTACGTTTCACCAGACCGCACCTCACGATCTCCAAGTAATAAATATGTATATTATTATTTTTGAATGCTTATTTTAAAATTAGTAAAATTTTAAGTTAGTTGTTTGCATATTATCTTGCATGGTAAACCTATTAAGTTTATGTAAGCAACTGTTATTTTCCCTTTGCTTTGCTATTCATAAAATTACATCTAAGCCAGGAGTTGTTCGTCATCAGATGGTTCAAAAACAGGTTTTTCCCCATCGAAACTGGAACGTGAAAATTGCATTTTCGTGTTTTGTGAGCAACCGATACATCACGCGGAAAAGGAAAATGGAATACCGCTGATGAACATTCATTTTTCCTACAATTCCTCCAATGACCATTAATACCACAAGAGGTTTTAAAAAAGTTCGATTTTTTAAAAACTAGAAGGTATGCTGTATGTTCCTCGTTCGAATCGTTTTATGTAAAATAATACTTCAAATATTTACCATTGTTATAGGGTCGAATAACCATAAATATCATTGTAGCTTGCTCGTTCTGCAACAGTTACGCCATTTACACTGGATTAAACTAATGTATAAGCTATTAATCAACTCGGTTGGCTAACGGCCGGTGTAATCACTGTGTGTTGGGCGTATGGCAAATTGGAGTACAAATACGGCCCATCGATAAATTGCGTTATACCGGCTACATATCGCACTGTATCACGACAATAAAACAAATTAGTGATAAAATAAGTAACCCTGATATTATCATATCTGGTTTATATGTTAAAATGTGTTTCGGAAAGTTTGGTAAGTTTCTATTTTGTACTGACTACAGTATTAAGAAAAATAATTTGACGTATGGTGAGACAATTCACTTTTTAGAAAAGATAGTTCTACTAATAGAAGCACTCAGTATTACATCAAGCCAATTTGCTTTTTTATATTTTGTTGAAAGTTTTTTTTTAAATTTACTTATTTAAAATTTATATATAATCTATATTATTTATTTATCATTATTATTGTTAGAATATGTCTATATCACACATTGATAAAATTAGAAAAAAATTCGTATTGAACTCATACAGAAAATGTATCGCCATATTCCAAGTATTTTTATAATATTGTTTAATCAAATATGACAAATAAAATATTTTCCATTTCTCAATTAATTAAGGTTTTTAGTTGAGATAAAAAAGTCAGTGTCACGAGCGGGATTCGAACCCGCGATCTTCGGCTAGATACGCCGCTGCTCTACCACTTGAGCTATCGTGACCTCGATCCACTCGGACACTAACTTCCCATCTCAACCACACCTTTTGAATATTCCCTCCTTTTTGCCATTTTTCAAATGTCCGTTTTGTAAATATTATTTAGTAAAATATGGAAAATAAAGTATTTTCTATATGGGAGTATAAAAGAAGGTGAACTGGAGAAAGAAGATCAAAAATTACCAAAATTTATATTTTCCAGGGATCAGTTTTATCATTATTATTTTTAGAAAATGAAAAACAACACAATGTACCAATAGGCGGTAGTTCGTAATTCCTAAAGAAGAAGTATTTCCATGTTCCAAGCGTTTTTCTAAAAAATTATTTAGTAAAATATAGTTAATAATGTATTTCTGTATAAAACACATGAAAGAAGGATTTTTTCCTTATTTTACCACAAAAAATTGATCAACATTTACCGGACTATATTTCCCAGGGATCATTATTATCATCAATATTTTTAAAACACGAATATACCACACTTAGATACAATTAAAAAATAGTTCGTAATGAACTCTTAAAGGAGAAGTACTTTCGTATTCCAAGCACTTTTTTAAAATATTATTTTGTAAAGTAGTATTTCCATATGTGAGAATGATACAGTTTTCTCCATGGTATACCGGAGAAAGAAGATCAACAATTACTTAATTATATCTGCCTGCGTTAATTATTATCATCATTATTTTTAGAAAATAAATGCACAACGTATTTATACATTTAGACCTCAGTTCGTAATGAAGTCTAACAGGAAAAGTACTTTCATGTTCCAAGCACTTTTTTAAATATTATTTAGTAAAAAAAATAGTAAATAAAATATTTTTTAGAAATTAATTAATCTTTATGTAAGGTATTGGTTAAATGAAAAAGCTGATGTCACGAACGAGATTCGAACCCACGATGTTCAGCTCAATACCCTGCTGCTTTACCACTGGAGCTATCGTGACTTGGAGAAAACTAGTGTCACGAGCCGGATACATAGTCGTGGGTTCGAATCCCGCTCGTGACACCAGCTTTTTCATTTCAACCAGTATCTTACATAAAGATTAATTAATCTAAAGACGTAATTTGGTCAATCGAACCACGAAATATCATCTATTTTCTAAAATTGAGTATGATAGAAAACTTAGAAAAAAAAAGATAAAAGAAGTCAACAACTCTCAATCAGTATTTTCCAGGGATAAATTTTTTGTTATATGTTCTTTTATTTTAATGATGGTGTTGATATGTATAGAGATTCAACCATAAAAGCTCTTCGATGCCCTTTTTTAATTATAATTATTGACCATAGTAGGAAATTGCATTCTCGGACTAACACTGCAGATTGAGAATCAAATTGTTACAGCCGGCAGCTTGTTTTAAAAAAACGTCTGTTTTCTGATAGAACCTAAAACATCTGATAGATTTAGAGCGTAAGGGCGTCGGATTTGAGCCTCTTAAGGGCATTGCAATCCGTTAGGATTAGTAGAGGGAATGGTAAATGAGGTGTTTGCAACTTCTTTGAGCGTCTGTTTGGCCGAGAGAACTTTGTCAATAGGAATTAGTTGAACTAAAACATTCCCCTTTAAAATCCTCCGGTCCGTATGTACTTTCCAAAACATTTCCATTTGAAAAACCTTTTTTTATATCCTTCACTGTTTGCATTCTTGCTAAAGTTAACAATTAACTTACACAGTTTTTGTGCTAGATGGTAAATTACGGAATGTTCCTTCCATAAAAATAGCTGGAAAAAGAAGACAAATTGGTATTTTTAATTTTTAAATTACTATTAGATAATGGATCGGCGTTTAAATGAAATTAATTTAGTTTACTATTTTTCATGGTCCGTTTGACAAATTAATATCATTCAATTAATTAAGGTTTTTAGTTGAGATAAAACGTCAGTGTCACGAGCGGGATTCGAACCCACGACCTTCAGCTTGATACGCCGCTACTCTACCACGGCTACTCTACTCGGTCACGATAGCTCAAGTGGAAAGGTAGCGGCGTATCAAGCCGAAGGTCGTGGGTTCGATCCCGCTCGTGACACTGACTTTTATATCTCAACTTAAATCCTTAATTAATTCTAAAACTTAATAACATTCAATTACTTAAGGATTTAATTTGATATAAAAAAGTCAGTGCCAAGAGCGGGATTCGAACCCACGACCTTCGGCTTGATACGCCGCTACCCTTCCACTTAAGCTATCGTGACCGAGTAGAGTACCCGTGGTAGAGTAGCGGCGTATTAAGCCGAAGGTCCTGGGTTCGAATCCCGCTCGTGACACTGACTTTTTTTATCTCAACTTAAATCCTTAAGTACTTGCAAATGGGGTTTTTCACCATAACTTCTGTTGTGAACCCCCGTAAAATTAAATTAAAAAACGGAAAAAACGAGGATAAAAAAATGACTTGGATCGTATGCCAGTAACACGCAAACAAAAACAATTTTCTAAAAACAACCCAATGTGAGAAAGAGGTTGCATTAACAAAAGCTGGACAACCTAACTGAAAAATTTACAGGACACACTACAGCACAGTACCACGAAAAAAAGACTATTTGCATATGACCAAATTCGAGTATGTCTAGTAGAAACATAGACAACAGATCATATTCTATTGAGCATATTGCAAAAACTAGGACAAAGAAAAGACAAAAACTTTGGCACATAGGAAAACCATTCCTGAGCTATGAAGACCCTGTGGCCACAAAAGCAAAAAAAAAACCTTTTAGGGAAACTATTAGCAAAAATCGGATACAAGTGCAAAAGTGAACGATCTCTCCACTTCAAAACAATTAATAGACGAGAAGAGAATGAACTTTCCGTACAAAAGTTTTCGCTTGTCGGCGAGAATTAAATTTTGGTTTATTGCACATTTTTGAAAAAAGCCAATGATTTATGTTAAAAAAAATTAAATGCAAAGGAAAAGGTTAAAAAATGTTGCCTAGTGATAAAAAATTTATGCGCAACAACAAAACAGATGTAAAATTCCTTTTCGGTACACCTTATTTTCCAGTTTTTCATTTTTTTTATTATTATTTTAAAAAAAATAAAAATGAGGAATTTTTGATCATTCTTCAATTCTGTTCCATTTTAAAAAACGTATATATAAATTTTTTGTAGGCCTTTTTGAAGAGGTTTTCTAAATAAACTTCATTTTATTCATTTAAAAACTCCTCTCCAAAAAGGCCTGCAAATAAACAGAATTTTATTTTATTTACAAAAAGAAATAAGTATAACATAACAAAGAAATGTAAATCATCAAAACATGTATTTTATCTAGGCAAAAGTTTTATATTTAGAGATAACAAAAAAATCAATATTAATTTATTTTGGCTGGTATTTAGTGACCGTTAGACAATGATTGTTCGGAGATCGGTAGATATGATCTGACGTAGGTTTTTAAAAATATTTTCTTAACCGTACCAACGTTTCGACCTTTATTGAGATCACCTTCAGGGCCTGGGATTTGTAAACATTGTTTGAATTTTACAAATACATGTAGGATGTGGAAAAAAAGTATGAATTTATACAATGCTAGAAAATTTTAGATTTAAAAAAGAATGAATTTATTCAATGCCAGAAAATTTTAGATTAAAAAAATGAATTTATACAATGCTAGAAAATTTTAGATTAAAAAAATGAATTTATACAATGCTAGAAATTTTTAGATTAAAAAAATGAATTTATACAATGCTAGAAAATTTTAGATAAAAAATGAATTTATACAATGATAGAAAACTTTAGATATAAAAAAGAATGAATTTATACAATGCTAGAAAATTTTAGATTTAAAAAAAGAATGAATTTATTCAATGCCAGAAAATTTTGGATTAAAAAAATGAATGAATTTATTCAATGCCAGAAAATTTTAGATTAAAAAAATGAATTTATACAATGCTAGAAAATTTTAGATAAAAAAATGAATTTATACAATGATAGAAAACTTTAGATATAAAAAAGAATGAATTTTACAATGCTAGAAAATTTTCGATAAAAAAAAACGAATTTATACAATGCTAGAAACTTTTATAAACACTTTGAGTGAGTACGAATACTTTGATTGAATCTAAACAAATTTCTAGCATTGTATAAATTCATTCTTTTTTTAATCTAAAAATTTCTTGCATTGTATAAATTTAATTTTTTTTATCTAAAAATTTTCTTCCATTGTATTAATTCATATTTTTTTTCACATCCTACATGTATTTTTATAAATCACACAATGTTTATAAATCCCAGGCCCTGAAGATGATCTCAACAAAGATCGAAACGTTGGCACGATAAAGAAAATGTTTTTCTAAAACCTACGTCATACCAGACCGCATCTCACGATCTCCGAATAATCATTAATTTATTTCCAGAAATAAAATATTTTCTGTTATTCTGTTATTCAATATTCTTCTAAGAATACTTGAAAATAGCTCAGGATGGTCAAAATTTCAAAAAATTGTAAATTTTATTTAAAAAAAATTAACTTCTAAATAAAGTCTAAAATCTTATTAATATCTGTTTGTACTTCTATTAGACTCTAATAACACATTCACAGTCATAACACGGTTGACGATAAATATAATGCAAATTTACGTTGTTGTGTTTAGCAGTTATTCATAATTGATAAAATATTTAAAATGTAGAATATTTTTCAATTAATGTTGAAATAAGAACAACATTAAAGTTCAAAATATGCAAATAAAGCAAAAACTTCATCCCTCGATGCAGCTTTTTTTTACTCGGCTCAAGAAAGGAAACAGCCTAAAATGCAATTAGCTTCTCATGTTTTCCCGTCTTATAAAATATGTCACTGGAATCTTACGTAATTAGCGAGTGTAAGAACGTTTTAATAAGTGTTTCCAGAGAGGGGATCATGCATATTCATCCTGCTGATGAGGAGGGCGGCGTCGAGTGCTCGAACGTTGTTTTTATATATTAGTAAACTAAAGTTAATAGTGAGGGCCAAAAGCGAAACGACAAAAAAAAGCAAAACGTTAAGAACGAAAAGCACGGTTTAGTTAATGAACACATAATTTGTTTGATATTTTCGACATTAAGACAAAAATAAAAAAAATAAATGAATTTACTTGCTGAACCTTGAATACATTAGTCTGAGAAAAAAAAAATTAAATGAAAATATAGTAATGTAAAATGAACAGCCGATGAAAGAAATAAATAAGAAATATTTTTTTTATTAACAACCTTTTACGTTTTAGCAAATAATTTGCAATTGAGACAGAAAAAAAATGTTTAAAGTGAAAAAATATAAATGGTGAGTATAAATTGTTATGTATTTAGTTGTTATATGTCAATATAATAAGTGAACCGATAATTTGAAAATGTTATTTTTAGTACATTACATTTCGTAGTCCGATTGACCGAATAACGTTTTTCAATTAACTAATCTTTATATAAGTTATTGGTTGAGATAAAAAAGTCAGTGACATGAACGGGATTCGAACCCAGGGCCTTCGGCTCAATACGCTTCTCTAACTACTTCAGTCATTGTGACAGCGGCGTATTGAGCCGAAGGTCATGGGTTCGAATCACGCTCGTGTCACTGACTTTTTTATCTCAACCAATACCTTATATAAAGATTAATTAATTGAAAAACGTTATTCGGTCAATCTGACCGCGAACTGTAATGAATTTAATAAATAAAATAAAGTATATCTTCACGAAAGCTCTCTGTGGCTATTTCATTTGTCGCCGGGAATCGAATAGATTCACAACATTTGAAAATTGGCAAAAAGGATGGAAAATTCGAAAGGTAGGGATGAGATGGTAAGTTAGTGTCCGAGTGGATCGAAGTCACAGCTCAAGTGGTAGAGCAGCGGCGCATTTAGCCGAGGATCGTGGGTTCGAATCCCGCTCGTGACACTGACTTTTTATCTCAACCAATGCCTTATATAAAGATTAATTAATTGATAAACGTTATTTATGGTGCATTTTCGTTTTACGTAGTAAATTTGTTGAACATGATCCTAGTCAATACTACTTTATGTGACGTAATTTATTTTTACTACGACCATTTCCAATTTATACACATCGGTAACATAAAAATTGATTCAAATTGATCGACAGTTACGTTATTAAAAATGAACAAAGAAAAGAAAAATAGTAATTTAAATTTTACTCATGACTGAAAAAGTAAACATCGAGATTTCCAGATCTTTCCCATTCGGATATCTACAACTCGCATATCCGATAATCCGAATAATTCTGATTTAATCTCGTAAAGGGTTGAAATCTACGAAGATAAATGTTGCCTGTTTGAGTCCGGGCTCGAGGATTACCTGACCCCCTTTAAGATATAGAGATTGGTACGGTTTTCCAAAATGCAAGATCCGTTTCAGGTATTAGGTTTTATTTATTGTTTTATTATTCCCACCCAGTAGCCAAGGGGAAGATATTTGTGAATTTTATCCGAAAAACAGCGAACTCTTCTTGGATATTTTCGTAAGTAAAATACGTCATATCAAATCAAGAAAATACAAGATATAAATTGATTAAAAACTTATCAGTTTGAATTTTTCCATTGTTTAATTTTTTTCACTATTTCGCATTTGCCAGAATCTTTGATGTTCAACCCTTCCACAGCAGATTCAAGTGTCTTAAATCAATTAAAATACACATTCAAGCTATTAACTATTATCTAACCAGAATTTGGCGGGAATCATGGTTCTCGATATACTGCTGAACTTACAACTACGCTAAAATTTTGTACAGACTAAACTTTTTTTTTGTAATAAATTTACATGGAATACATTCCTTTAAGTTTCAGATTAAGTGGCGGGGCAGTATTGCAATAATTGATCTATTTGATCCGTAGTCTAAATATAGAGGATTTTTACAATTCACTAGTTTTTGTGGTCCGCGTGACCAATTAATATCTTTCAAGTAATTAAAGTTTTTAGTTGAGATAAAAAAGTCAGTTTCACGAGCGGGATTCGAACCCACGATCTTTGGCTAGATACGCCGCTGCTCTACCACTTGAGCTATCGTGACCTCGATCCGCTCGGACACTAACTTCCCATCTCAACCCTACCTTTTGAATTTTCCCTCCTTTTTGTCAGATATTCCTTTTTAATTATTTTTTATTATTATCTCCCAAAAACCAAACTAATATGCATTTTATTGTTAACCTTTGTACAAAGTATATTTACATTGCTTTTGATACATATACTGCTGTAATAGGGTAAGATGTGGAGTGGGGAACAAACAAAAATGCAAGAATCCTATTCAAATTTGACGTTTTATTTATTTCAATTAATTAAGATTTTTAGTTGAGATAAAAAAGCCAGTGTCCGAGCGGGATTCGAACCCACGACCTTCGGCTAGATACGCCGCTATTCTACCACTTGAGCTATCGTGACCTCGATCCACTCGGGCAGTGACTTCCCATCTCAACCCCACCTTTTGAATTTTCCCTCCTTTTTGCCATTTTTCAAATGTCGTGTAATTATCGTGTTTAATGATTTAAAATGAAGTATGCTTCACTAAAGCTCTCCGTGGCCGTTTCGTGTGTCGCCGAGAATCCAATTCGATTACACGACATTTGAAAAATCGCAAAAAGGAAGAAAATTCAAAAGGTGGGGTGGAGATGGGAAGTTAGCGTTCGAGTGGATCGAGGTCACGAAAGTTCAAGTGGTAGAGTAGCGGTGTATCTAGCCGATGGTCGTGGGTTCAAATCCCGCTCGTGACATTGACTTTTTATCTCAACTAAAAACCTTAATTAATTGAAAGATATTAATTGGTCAAGCGGACCACGAAAACTAGTGAGTTTTATTTATTGTTTTGATATTTTCGACAATAAACAAAAAAGGAGTCTCTGAATTATATTTAAAAACATTAAACTCCACTTGGATGTATTTGAAGTAAAATTTTATAAAGGTAACAGCATTTTTGTATTCCAAAGTTGTAATAAGTGTTCAATTGTTTAAATGATCGTGTTATCAGAATTTCCAAATAAATTGAAGTAAAAACATGTCTTAAAATTATATTAAAGAGATTAAACTTCAATTTTTATCTCAACATAAAATAATTTTAAAATAATTGTATATTTATTTTGAGCATGTCTCAACATGAAAAAGATAGGTGGGATGTAAGGTCAAAATCTATTTCCATAAAGGACGATTGCTCGCCCCCTTGTGAATCATGCATAAGTCCATGAGATTCTGGGGCTTATTTTCCCTAATTAACTCCTATATTATTTAAGCCGGCTGACATTCTCTTCCGAAGATTTGATCGATCATTAATAAATTTCCCAGGGAAGATCCAGTCGTCGGCGAAGTAGACGAAGGAATCGTAACTTTTTGAAAATCTAATTATAAATTATTTTGTATTAAATCGACGATCGATTCGAGGAAAGAAGGAAAACAGCAGTGCAATTGTTTAATTGCAATTGGGTTTTCTTCTCATAAATTAAAACCATCCGAGAGCTTATCATTTTCCTCATTTGTTTCCAATGTTGATTGATTAAACTTAAAAGTATATTTTTTTGTTCAACCTTTTCTCTAATTAAGTCGACCCAAGCATACTAATCGCGTCATCGATCCAACGGCGGTGTCACCACGATTAATTGGCTCAAAACTGAGGGTCAGAGTTGGTACTTAAAACTTTTCGCGAGAGTAAGTCGACATTTTCCGAATCATTTTGAAACCCTTCCTCTCTCACAAATAAACTTGAAATTAATCCTTGGTACAATTAGCCAATCAATTTAATTTTGTAGATGAATCTATAGGGTTGTTTCCCATGAAATGTCCGATTTTACAGTTTCTGAAATTCATAAAGGATAGACAGATAGGGGAGAGATAGAGAGAGTGAGAGAGTGAGAGAGAGAGACAGACAGATACACAAAAACAGTGAGAAAGTGGGTGAGAGATAAATAGATAGATAGAGAGGGAGAGATAAATAGATAGCTGGATATATAGATAAATAGATAGATAGATAGATAGATAGATAGATAGAGAGATAGAGAGAGAGAGAGAGAGAGAGAAAGAGACAGACCGAGACAGAAAAACAGTGAGAAAGTGGGTGAGAGATAGATAAATAGATAGAGAGAGAGACAGAAAGAGGGAGAGAGAGAGAGAGGGAAAGGCGAGAGAGATAAATAGATAGATAGAGAAATAGATAGATATATAGATAAATAGATACAGAGAGAGAGAGAGACAGACAGACAGAGACAAAAAACAGTGAGAAAGAGGGTGAGAAGAAAAGACATAGAAAAGCAGAGCGAGAGAGCGAGATGTGTTCAAGGTGTTAAAAAATTTTTGACAAGTTTGGGAAAATGAGGAAGGAAGTGAGAGAGAGAGAGAGAGAGAGAGAGAGAGAGAGAGAGAGAGAGAGAGAGAGAGAGACAGACAGAGACATAAAAACAGTGAGAAAGTGGGTGAGAGAGAAAGACATAGAAAAGCAGAGCGAGAGAGCGAGATGTGTTCAAGTTTTTCGAGATGAGTTGACATGTTTGGGAAAATAAGGAAGAGAGAGATAGATAGATAGATAGAGCGAGTGAGGGAGTGAGAGAGATAAATAGATATATTGATAGATAGATAGATAGATAGATAGATAGATAGATAGATAGATAGAGAGAGAAAGATAAATAGATAGATAGATAGAGATAGAGGGAGAGAGAGATAAATAGATAGATTGATAGATAGATAGATAGACAGATAGATAGATAGATAGAGAGAGAGAGAGAGAGAGAAAGAGGGAGAGAAAAAAGAGAGAGAATAGACACGTTTGTACAAACTTAAAGAGAACGAATAGTGCCTTTGTAGCTAGGAAAAATGTATAATTTTCTAACCATCCGAAATAGCTTACTAATAGAACAAAAATGTATCTACAAAATCCGGTTGGATCCATGGAAAACGTAACTTTTTAAAATTTGATTATCAGGTAATTAAAAGCCTTACCCACAAAAACGATTTAAATGAAAATTATTAAATTAGAACAGAAGTTAGAAATAGAGAATAACCGAGAAATATAACAAGAAAAAATAGATTTTTAAATGATTAAGTATGCAAGAAAGTGAACGAGTAAAGCATTTTCATTTTATCACGTTCCTTTGGTAGTTTATTTTTACAGAAAATTATCTGGGTTATTATATTCTATCGGGGTTGGACTTGTTCCTGATTGTGTAGAAAACTTCAATAATAGAAGCCCATAGGGGGCATTTCTTTTCTTGTTCTATATTCCCCGGAAAAGCTAACAGCAAAATTTAATAATTTTGTAAAAGGAAACGGAAAAAATCAAAAAAGGGAAAGAATGTTTTCCCATCTCCGGTCATCTCCATGAAATAAGGGGCCGGGAGGATTTTTTTCCCTTGGAAGGTTCCTCCGAACTGGCATTACCGAGGGGAAGGGTATTTGATTGTTTTTACAGTAATGGAGGATATGGTCACTTGGGAGCATCTGCTACAGGGAAAGCCTCTCTTCCACGAGTCGACCGAATGGACTCCTCCATTCATAAAACCTAATGGGCGACGAGGTCTCCGGGAATACCAAGTGGCATTACGTGGCGATCGTCCTGTTCCCCAGGATGGGACGAGATTTATGATAATAAAACCTTCGGACTTATTTACCGTGATGACAGGCGTTGTTGATTTGGTCTACATATACCTTCTCGTGGATATGATGCTCACAAAAAATATGAATTGCTTTAGGGCACATCTTTTTGTGTTTTCATGGTCGTTATGTAGATTTTGTCTTACCTGACTCAAGAGAGCTCATCCAACATTCCAGCTTATCGGATTGGTGATATCGACTATTTGATCTGTCTCGTTCTTTCATATAAAACATAATTTCAAAATAAAACTTACTTTTTTTTTTTANTGATCACCATCACTTCACACATAACATTAATTATAAAATAAATAAAACAATCACAACATTCCTCACATCATACATTTCTATATAGTAAATTCACTAGTTTTCGTGGTACGCTTGACCAATTAATATAATCGAATTAATTAAATGTACTTCTTCCTTATCTTTCTTTATTGTTTTTATGTTACCGATGTGTATAAATTGGAAATGGTCGTAGTAAAAATAAATTACGTCACATAAAGTAGTATTGACTAAGATCATGTTCAACAAATTTACTACGTAAAACGAAAATGCACCATAAATACTGTTTATCAATTAATTAATGTTTATATAAGGCATTGGTTGAGATAAAAAGTCAGAGTCACGAGCGGGATTCGAACCCAGGATCTTTGGCTAGATACGCCGCTGCTCTACCACTTGAGCTATCGTGACCTCGATCCACTCGGACACTAACTTCCCATCACAACCCCACCTTTTGAATTTTCCCTCCTTTTTGCCATTTTTCAAATTTCGTATAATCTATTTGATTCCCGGCGACAAATGGAGTGGATTGAAGTCACGATAGCTCAATTGGTGGAGCAGTGGCATATCTAGCCGAAGTTCGTGGGTTCGAATCCCGCACGAGACACGACTTTTTTATCTCTACTAAAAATTTCTACATAGTATTCTTCAACAATTTGGCTTTCCTATCCTTAATTATCCCCGTATATATAATCCTGAAAGGATAATTAGGCCGAACCTGTACCCAAGTTTTTTCCCATTGTCGGCTCTTTTCACCTCAAAGAAGCCAACTCCTCGTATAAAAATCTCTTCCTATCCCGACTTCCTTCTTCACCACTTCAAAATCCAACGTATATAAACATAAAACATCAATCTCAATGGCACTCAACACGAACCTAACAATGACACATATATACGGGAAAAAAACACTTTGAGTTAGTATAAATAATGTATAAATTCATTTTTTCACATCCTACGAGTATTTTTATAATTTAAAAAATGTTTATAAATCCCAGGCCCCGAAGATGATCTCAATAAAGATCGAAACGTTGGCACGATAAAAAAAATGTTTTTCTGTACCTAGTCACACCAGACCGCATCTCAAGATTTCCAAATAATCGTAGCGATTAGTGAAGAAGTTTTCATAAAATGCTTTAAAGTTATGCTACAAGTTTAAGTTTCTAAAAATTAACAATCGATAATTTTATAAACTTTCTATCTTAAGGAAGCATGTGTTCTATTTCAATTGTGCTATAGTTACATTAATGCATCGATTTATGCTTTAAAAAGAAACCAATGATATATATATTTCATACAAAAGCTAAATATGAATTAAGGTTCGCGACTTTTTTTTCGTCTAAAAATACATTCTTTTTTTTAAGTAAATCTCTTTTCAATAGAAATGAAATTAATTTGTTGTGGTTTCGAGCTTTTAAAATCTCGTGTATCACGTTTTGATGATATTCAACTTTATGAAGACCCTCTTCTTTATGAATAATCTCGTTTTTAAAAAGTTGTATTTTTCTTTTTTTCAATTTATTTTTTCAAAGAAGTTTCAGAGGTGAGATATTATAACACTAATCAAGTAATAATAAGCGTACAATCGTAGCAAGAAAAGTTTTTAAAAAAAATTCAGAAATTAAAAACAATCTTGAAAAATTGAATCACAGGTTAAGATAATTGCCACAAATAAGGAATCAGTATGTATAAAAAAACATTCGGTTAACTCTTTCCTATATTTACATGTATAAAAATTATATTATACTATAATGATAAAAATAATTCTACTTGAGCCTAAAAAGCTACCAGTACAACATTTACTTTTTTACAAATAATGATAACACCATTAAGGAAGAGTAGCGTCTGTTTTACGAACCAAAAATTATGAAAATTTTTGTATATAAAAGATTAAATTATTTTTTGAACGGAATGAAACTAGGTTCATGAAATTCCTGGCTTTATAAGTGTTTCAAATAATTTTTTTAAAGTTGCGACTCAAGTATACTCGTACACCACGCTTTGATGATTATGCAAAACGCTATGCATTATATTGTATAAAGACACTCGTCTTTTATGTTTATTATATGTCAAAAATTATTTTACTGCGATGAGAATTGGTGTGAAACGTTTTTATGGCAAAAAATTTGGCAGCAACGGTAAAAATTCGAACTCGATCAAACGATCGCTCTTAAAAAGAGTTTTTCGTATTTTGGTAAAACTTTCTCCAAAGCTAACCGTCATATATAAACAAAAATATTGAGGAATGTAGAGCAATAATAATCAAACAGTTCTAGCAAGCTTTTTTTTTAACAGTTGTGAAGATAGCATTTTTTTACGAGGGTTCGGAACAGCAGGGGTCATATAAACCCTCAGGGTGCCGGTGTTTTTGAAAAAATGCCCATTTGCATGTATGTCGTGTTCAAATGCAGGGCCGCTGGATTCGAACCCGGGACCTTTACTTTACAGTGATGAGCGCCGTGTCAACGTCTAAACCGTGCCACCGACGCCCCAATTTGTTTTATTAAAAAAATATATAAATTTGAGTCAGACGTTAGAATGTTTAAAAAATTAATTATTCATGTCTCACAACTTTTAGCTCTATCTTACATAAAATTTTATTGAATTTTTATTATACCATAATCATAAAAATGCATCCATTTGAGCAAAACATTTATCAGTGTTAAAGCTCGAAAGCAGCAAAGAATGAAGGCAAAATTTACTTTACAACACAAATAATGGTTTAACGAAAGTTTTTCGTAGCAAAAACCCAATTTTTTAAAAAACAAAATATTTTGTAGATAGGAGACACTGGTTTTATGAGATTTCGAGCTTTAACAGTGATATTTTTTTGGGAAAGTTTTGAGCCAAGTGCTCTCGTATATCATGTTTTGACGGTTTTGCAACTCCCCATATGTTATGCTGTATGTAGAATATCGTCTTTTATGTTTATCTCTATCTACCATGTCAAACATCGTCAAATAGTTTTATTCTGTTGTGCAATGTTTTCTGGCCGAAAATGGGCTGCATCGGGAAAAATTCGAGCTTGATTTGAAAATCATCTCTAGCAATTTCTATTTTCTCAACTTTCAATACACTTTTTCTCCAATTTATGTCAAAACTATTTAATCATAGGTAAAAGTGTGTAAGTTAACAACTAGGACTATTTTGTGACGTGGGCGCAAAAAGAGATAGAACAACAGAGAAAAAATTGACTCTTGTTTGAGTCAAATGGTTCACAGAACAGAAGGGTAACAAAAAGACAAACTAACCAAATAGGGTTCTTAGTTGGGTTAACAACTCTAATCTATCAAGTTGAAGGGTGATGTTTTCTCTGAACAAGTTAGCACAACCCCCTGGGCGTACGGTAAAGGCAAAAGTCAGAAACATTTTGCTAAACTTACAAAAGGCTGGATCCAGTAAAGCAAGCAAGAAATAGGATTATTGAGGATTAATTGACAGCATTGCCTATTTATTTTGTATATCAGAATATTTAGAATATCAGTAGAAAGGAGTTGCAGATGTTGACAAGAAAAAACAAATTTCATATTTGATTACAAATGCCTAATAAGGAGAAAATGTTTACTCACAAAAAGTTCAATGTAGCTAATCTGAGAAGACACTTTCTTTAAAATATGGCAAAAAGGAGGGAAAGTTCAAAATGTGGGGTTGTGATGGGAAGTTAGTGTCCGAGTTGATCAAAGTCACGATAGCTCAAGTGGTAGAGCAGCGGCGTATCTAGCCGAAGATCGTGGGTCCGAATGCCGATCGTGACAATGGCTTTTTTATCTCAACTAAAAACATTAATTAATTGAAAAATTCTTTAAAAACTTAGCAAGCTTACAAAAGCCTAAAGCTAAATATTTATGAACGTTGTCCACCTTATTTACATATAGTTTTCATATCTGTTTTAACAGTTTGATGGAAAAGTTCTTTGCGAAAATAATTGATTGTGTATTTCATTTTTCTATGTTCTATGAATTTGTATATACACTAACTGGCAAAAAGTTCTGACCACTTGTAATATAAGTTTTATTTATTAATCAAAGTTTCACGTTTTTTAACGTTTAATAATTAAGTCTTTGTCTATAAAAGTCTATAAAAAGACGGACAGATAAAATTTGCTTAAATTTTGTTTTAATTTTGTAATTATCATTTCAATATGGCATATTTCCTTCTCTTTCCTTAATTACAACTTGAAAACGCCTCGGCATACTTTCTACCAGTTGGAAATATTTCTTTGCTGGAGGTTTGACGGTCTTTTGGATAAAGAGATTTTCAAGACCGTGGAGTGTATCAGGAAGTTATGGTCATGCACTTATTCGTCTTTTGAGGTTACCTTGTACATGTTGGAGGTGTTAAGTCTGGAGAACGGGCAGGCCTGGCTAAGACCTTCATGTTATGCTGTTAAAAGTTTGTTCTATGCGAGCGACATGTGTACGGACTTTATCGTACATAAGGATAGAATTGTCGCTTATGACATCGAGGATAAGCAACGCATGACATTACAAAAGTTCATCCACATAGCGAGTGGCCGTCGAAGATCCTCCACGAACGACAACCAACTCTGTGCTACTCTCCATTGAAATCCCGCCCATCACCGAGCTACGTTGAAAAGGCTGGCTCTGGCAAAAAATTTCAGGCTTCGTACCTTTCATTTTGCCTTCTCCACACTCTTTCACGCCCATCAGGAGATCGTAGAGGAAATCTACCCTCATCAGTAAAACTTATAGCAGGCGAATTTTCCAAGAGATGTGCAACTGTGTTCTGGTAAATTCTGACCTCTTATTGAGCAAAACGCCATCAGTCAATGATTTAATCTTTTTCCAGCAGGGAGTTCAGAAATTTGGACACCTCGAACTTCCTGAAGCTGAGGAATTGTTTGAACAAGAGTAAGGTGGCGTTATTGCAAAATTCTCACAGTCAAAAAACGGTCCTGTGGTTCTGTTACTTTAGGGCGTCCAGAACCGGTCCTTCCATGGTAGGACCCAGTTCCTCCAAAACGGCTAACGGCGTCTCGCATTGTTTCGTAGGGAACTTCAATGGAAGCAGCCGCATACCTGATGGAACGTCATCATCATACGGGCCACTCCACGTCCAACATTCTCATCCCTAAGTGGCATTTTTAAATTGAAAAATTGAAATTAAGAAAACAAAGATGAACACTAAACATTTTATTCCTTCAGAATCCAAATGCGACTGAATAAACATTTTAAACTCCTTAAAAATTAAACATTGAAAAATCTGTAGAGGGGGGACCGCGGTAGCCGAGTGGTTAGCATGAGAGACTCTCACGCCGCGGTCGTGGGTTCGATTCCCACCATCGCCTCTGGCCCTTTTTTCACAATAACGCCCCTCTCACCAATTTGAAACACACATATAAGAATTGTCACCATGGCTAATATGCATAGTTCATAACGCAAAAAAAAAAAAAAAAAAAAAAAAAAAAAAAAAAAAAAAAAAAAAAANATGTGTAGAGATTAGTGACCGTTAATCGATAGTTATTCAGATATCGTGAGATGCGGTCGGGTGTGATGTATGCACTCTCAACACGACACGCAAGGATGGCACAATTACACAGAAGACAAACTCTTTGTGCCCTGAAGATGATCTCAATAAAGATCGAAACGTTGGCACGATAAAGAAAATGTTTTTCTGAAACCTACATCGCACCCGACCGCATCTCACGATATCTGAATAACCATTGAAAAATCCTTCATCCTTGTTTAGGATAAATGATTAAGTGTGTTTACATCTAATTGATATTCCCAATTTGAAACATAGCTCAAATGAAGGGCAGAATATTCTTTTATCGAGAAAACGAAAAAAAAAAGTTGGGTGGAATTTTTTGCTTCTAATCATCACAAAACGATACTTGTAAATCACACAAGAACCTGTTGTTCTTCTATTTATTCCATTTAAGCTCACTTTTCTTAGATAAGTACGCTTGCTCCTTTAATTTACTTTTCATGTAATTCTTTAGTTATTCTCACTCCATCTAAAAACCTTAATTTTATTTTTCAAATTTGAGAGTCGAAGATGCTGTCTTTCTTTTGAAACGCCATTGTTATTTTTATACTTTATACTTTCTTCTTCTTTTTTGTTTGTTTGTAGTTTACTAGTTTTTTTGTTAATAATCCCATTTTACTGTAGCAAGTCCTATAAATGTGCTATTAGAGGGAATAAATTTCAAAAATGCTTTTAGTATGGCACTTTCCTTAAAATAGACTTCTTTTTTCTATCTCCAATCTTTCACCTTTACAACCTGAAACTTCGGATTCGGTGATACATCAAGCTTAAGCATAGACACATTTAGCTTAACATATACATATACATAGTTTACACTACAAATCGTAAAGCTTGTCACATGACTATTTATCCATCAATTCAAATTCTCCAGTGAATATTCTAAGATATATTAGGCTATATCTGGACATAAAGCCTGTCTGTTCTCCAAATGGACAAATCAATCGAACAACATCAGAAAGAAAATTCTGAATGAAACTACTTGTCAAAAACATTACCTAATAAAATATTATTATTTTGAGCAATTTTGATGCTAATCTTGTTCAAAAATAAAAATTAACATTTAGCATCAACTAATCTTTATGTAAGGTATTGCTTGTGATAAAAAAGTCAGTGTCACGAGCGGGATTCGAACCCACGACCTTCGGCTTAATACGCCGCTGCTCTATCACTTAAGCCGTAATGCCAGCGGCGTATTGAGCCGAAGGTTATGGGTTCGAATCCCGCTCGTGACACTGACTTTTTCATCTCAACCAATACCTGACATAAAGATTAATTAATTGAAAGATATTATTTAGTCAATCGTACCAAGGCCAAATTAATGGATTTTGCATTAAGTTAATAGTTAAATTTATATACTCGTTATTTTCTTTTAAAACAATTTTGTAGGCTTCTCTAACCATTTCTAATGGACAGTTTTAGCCAAAAGCTTTGGAAAAACTGAGAAACATACTTACAAAATTTTGAAAAGAAAAAATCAATACAAGAAAAACAAAACTGGGGCAATTTTAATAATAGTGGAATTATGTAGTAAACAATACGTCTAATGTAAGAAGGGCAGGAAAAACCTCTCGGATTAATGGAAAACAGTCCCGACAAAAGGGAAGAACCTAAGAAAGCCTTTTGTGAAGAAGATAATTAAATTGAAATAAAAGTTGGTTCAGAAAGAACCTGCGAAGGGTGGAGGGGTGAGCCAGTAAGCACTCCACTCAAGCTTGTTATTAACACAATCTACTGGCAAGCCAGACGGGCTTGTTTGAGGCTAAGTCCTATCCGAGATAAAGTGAACAAGGCGATTGTAAAATTGGTTCTTCCTTCAAACAGATTTTGAAGTATTTCTTTTAAAAAATTATACGTTTAGTGAAAATATTTAAACACATGTTTATTAAAATTTTCCATTGCCAATAACTACTATCTCTTTAGTTAAAATATAAATTTGTAATTTCCAAAATTTTTTAAAATTATATAGATTTTATATAAAATTTGATATATTTGCTTAACTGAATTCTATTTTCCCCCATATGGGCAAAATGACTATTGATCAATACATTCCAGTAACAATATGTCAAGAAATGTTTGATTTTCCCCTTTTCAGTTTTATACAAGGCCTAGATTGTATATTATTTTGTACCAAGCCGAAACGATATATGTTCAATTGTCAATTCCGTTTAGAAACGATGAAAAAAAAATTTCCGACCCGGTGTTGCGCGATAAAAGACATACGTGATTTATCTGACGATGATTTGTTTACAACTGGGCACAATAAATGAAGTTTTCATCGAAGTTCCAGGTGTTTAGTGACCCCTGGAGGGACGTGGCATTGATTATCACGTTATCTGATCAAGGGGAGGCAGGAACGCCTCGTTTTCGATTCACGTCTAAATCTCACGCGGAAAAAAATTGGAGTTAATATATTCTGATAAGGGAAATGACAAATGAGTCTGATCTACCGGAGAAAAGTTTTACGACCTGAAAAATTGTCCAATTATTTACCCGATCTATAAAAACAACAAAAAATCCATTGACGGATTCGTCACAGTATTTTGTGAATCTATTGTAACGGTATAACAAAATGCGTTTTTAGTCTATTTCGTACACGGCCTCTCTCATTTTATCTCTCTCTCACTGACTCACTATCTTTTCTTTTTTTCTATATGAGTATTGCGTGCCTGGGTTCGTTCTTAGACGTAGCACAGGCCTTCGACAGGGTCTGGCATCCAGGCAAACTTTTTTAACTTAAGCACTTCCTACCCTCTCATTTTTTTCACCTTTTATTGAAATTCTACCTAACTGATCTCTGTCAGAGTGAGGTCCGGCAGTGAATTCTCGGAAGACAAACAGATACTTTACAGGTGTACCGCAAGGTAGTATCCTTGGTCGTATTATATATATCTTTTATACTGCTGGCCTACCAATACCCCCTAACGCTATTATCACCACCTACGCGGACGACACCGCAATTCTATCCTTTAACTCGAATCCTGACACGCAATCTTCAACATCCAGGAGCACCTTGAGCTTATGGAAGACTGGTGTAAAAAATGGAGGGCAAGACTGAAGAAAAATGCACTCCGTGTACTTGTACGCTGAAAAAGCAGTCCTCCATTGTAGATCAACAACAAAGAGGGACCAGTTTCCACTCAAGTCAAATACCTGGGAATACATCTCGACAGCAGACTGACGTGTAATCCCCACAAAAGACTTAAAAACAACTTAATACAAGGTCTACAACTAAGACTTCTAAAGCTGAAATCGACATTGACAATTTAAACAAAGCTAACATTGTACAAGACTTTTCTAAGACCAATATGGACATAGTGGAGCTGTGCTGTACTGCCAAACCAATATCCAACGCATCCAGTCCTTCCAATCGAAAATCTTTAGACATATTGTCAAAGCGTCTTATTATGTCACTAACCACAAACACATCGACATTCCTTTTGTCAACGAACTAATCCGGTACAAATTCCAAACCTTCCAAACAAACTTTTCGAACCATCTTAACCATACCGCTCGAGCTCTCTCCACCCAGACCCATCTTGAAAACCACGACGGATCAACGAAGGTCGCCTCGGGACCTAATCATGCACACTGAGCGCCAGCAATGGCTGGATCCTCAAATCATGTGTTCTAGCTGGTGCTAGTGTTTTGCTGTGTGATATATTAATCATGTGTGCATATTTCTATAGTATACTATCATGTTTAGGTAACAAATTAATTCAAAATTTTTTTTTGTATTTGTCTTATTAATTTTTAATAATAAATTTTTATTATAATTTTGTTGAAAATATATTTTTCTATATTATACACAATGTATTTACTGTATACTTATTCATACTATTTTACCTCCACTTTGGTCTCTTTCATTCTCTCACACTTCTTTTCGTTTTTATCTCTGTCGCTCTATCTCACTCTTAATATTATTTCTTTCCCCATGCCTTTATAAAAAATATTACTTTTCCAATTTTTACTGTCACAATTACGCTTACTACTAACTTATTTGTCTGTCTATCGTTTTATGTATCTGTCGGACTATCTGACTCTCCCCTTCTCACTGTATCTATCACTAGTGAGTCACTCTATCTATCACAGTCAAAGTGCACTCAATCACTATCATTTACTATCTCCTTCTTTCTTCCTATCTCTCTCTCTCTTTCTCACTCTCTNCTCTCCCTTTCACTCTCATTCTCTCTCTCTTTCTCTCTCTCTCTCCCTTACACTCTCTCTCTATCTATCTATCTATCGCTCTCTCCCTTTCATCCCCCTCTCTCTCTCCCCCTCTCACCCTCTCTCTCTCTCTCTCTCTCTCTCTCTCTCTCTCTCTCTCTCTCTCTCTCACACACACACTGTCAATCATTTCTTATCTATATAATTATTGTAATACATCAATTAACTTGTCATAGGGAGGTTTTTAATGTTGTCAACTTGCAAAATTTGAATTGTTTTGATTTATTAAGTTTCCTTTCAATTCACAATAGCTTTTTTCCGTCCATTTTTCCTCCTATATTAAACTCCCATTCGGAAAATCCGTGCTTGCCCCTCGTGCGTTGAATAAGATAGATCTTATCAATCAAAAAGCCAGTCAAAAGCTGGTTTTCCATGATTAAATTTAATGTCCCGCGGTTGATATATAGCTTCGGCTTGTTTTGAACGTGCTGTACTACTCGGATTTGAGGAGGGGTCGAAATTTCCCAAGGGCACCAGCACACCTTCTATTATACCTTCAGTCAACGCCCATACCGGGAGACAGATGTCGAGTAAACAACAAGGATAAACTTAATCCTGTATAAAGTTAAACCTAAGCCGGTCCCTTTATAAAGTTTTGATGGCTTGGAATGTCAACACAATGGAAAAACAGATCCGCGTTGCGGTTGATAATTTATATTGAAGCGGTTGACAAAAAAATAAAATAACACATTGCAAATTTTTCATCGATTTTTCCTATTTCATATGTTTTCATGATGTATAAAAACACTTTTTGAAAAATTCACCATTCTAAATTTACAAAATTGTTAGAAATTGAGACAGTATTCATCAGTACTATGTGCGATCCGGGCTGCTACGTTGAAGATGTCATGCCACGTGTAATAACAAACTGTACTACTGATCTTCTAGTCAAAATTGGTAACCAACGTGTTTTTATATTTTTATGTTACAAAAAATCACTGTCAAGGCGTTATCAATCGAAATATGCAAACAGCTATGTTCACCATAAAACAGCACCATTTTATAAATACAATGATATTAAATTATTGACAGATTCGTTTATCTAAAAACCAAACAAATTCTAAACAAGAGAAGCTGTTTTTAAACGATATTGTTTTCTAAAACACATGAACAACACAAGAAACTATATATTTTTCCAAGCATAGCAATATTTATCAAGTTTATACATCGTAGCAATTTTTAATTTTTTTATATGCTAACTGAACAATTTTATTATAGTATTTAAGAAATATAACAATTAACATAAATTAAAATCAGTAAATAACCAAGAATGCTAAAGAGGTGAGAAAAACCGACTGTAATAAAAGCCTCTTTGTAATAACAGGTCGAAATTTTTATAAATTTGTTTTAGTGATTTTTCAGGTGAACTCAATTGAATTTCTGAACATAAAATCTATCTATCTATCCATCTATCTAACTTTCTGTCTGTCTATCTATCTTTCTTTCTATCTACCTACCTATTTTCATAACTACCTACGTACATACCTACCTACCTATTTTCATAACTACCTACGTACCTACCTACCTACCTATTTTCATATTTATCTACGTACATACCTACCTACCTATTTTCATAACTACCTACCTACCTATTTTCATAACTACCTACCTACATACATACATAACTACCTATATACATACATAACTACCTACCTACATACCTACCTACCTACCTATTTTCATAACTACCTACGTACATTCCTACCTACCTACCTACCTATTGTCATAACTACCTACCTACATACATACATAACTACCTACATACATACATAACTACCTACCTACATACTTACCTACCTACCTATTTTCATAACTACCTACCTACATACCTACCTATCTACCTACTAACCTACCTACCAACCTACCTACCTACCTACATACCTATCTACCTACCTACTAACCTATCTACCAACCTATCTACCTATATACATACCTACCTATCTACCCACCTATCTATCTATCTATATCTCCGTACTTCTTTCTCTATCTTTCTATCTAAAAGTTTATCTTCCTATCTTTTCATTCATTCACTTCCTAATTTACTTCTCCATTTCAATTCTCTTCTCCCTTCTTTTTCCTATTATTTGTTCTTTTTTTCTGTGCTCGTCAACGTTTTAAATTCTTACCATATTCTATTGTTCTGCCATGTTTATTAGTTGTTAATTGGCATATATCAGAAAATATTTTAATTTAAATCGGATCGTATCCTAAATGAAAATATAATAGACGGTGTAATTAAATAAACATAAACGTACAGTGCACAAACCATTTTATTTTTATTTTATATGAATCAAAATATTTATTACCGGCTAAGTACAACTAAAATGATCTTTAAAATTATGTTACAAGTGGCTTATAACCAATGTTTTCAAAGGGACTAAACAAATTGAATATATAAATAAGCATACGTTACGATAATGTTTTTTTATTCACATCGTAAACTTTTCAATTTGTCTGAGAGCGTTGGATTCTAACACGCTTACAGCAATACATCATTTTTCACGTCATAGGAGTCAACATGACTGATAGTGGGCAGCGATAATAACGCAAGCTTGCGAATTCCGAGCAATTTCACTATATTCAGAAATACTGGGTGTATCTCAGATGTTAAGTTTTAGACAATGTGTTATGTTTTATTAGTAATTTTGTCTTTTCTGAAACTCTCACGTGGGCAAGAAAGTAGACGAATTAATACTAAGAAAAATTACACCCATCTTCATAATATATTTTTCAAAAAGTTAAGTTAATTTTATATGATAGAATGTTCGTAGAAAAGTAAGATATATAGAAAGTTAGATAGGGTTTGGACAGAATAGGTAGGTAAGTTGTTAGTGATAGATAGACAGGTAGCAAAGAAGTTAGCAATGTTAAATATAACTAATAATAGTTGGTAGGTTCATAGGAAGGAAGCAAAGACGATAGTTAAGTACAATTAAGTTAGTAAAGTAGATTAGATAGATCGATACATAAAGATGTATGGTCGTTGATTGTTTAGTTAATTAATAGGTAGGGTGATTCAATGAATACGTAAATACGAATATAAGTACGTAAGGAGTTGTGTAAGCAGATAAATAGATTATTATAGTTGTAGATATGACAATAGGTAGGTCAATACTTCGATGGCCTAGGGTGACAGGCAGGGTCGTAGGTTCGTGGCTATATTTAGTTGAGAAGAGCAAGTCATGTAGATACACAAATAAAATAGATTGGTAGTTTGTTTCATAAATAGGTAAATAGGTAAAAAAGTCCTAGCAGGACAGTTGGGTAGGCTGCTGAGTCGATGGGTATTATTCGGCAGGTACTAACTACTTTTGCTTGACAAAGTAGGAAAGAAATTTAGGAAAATAAATATATAAGTAATGGTAAGTTTATTATTTAAAACATTTTAAAATCAGACATGGTCTGCAACCGAGAAGAACTTTCCAGGGGGAAAAGATCTTGTGACAGTATGTTTTGGCATCAGTGGCCTCACATCGTCGTCTTAGTTTAAAGTTTAAATGTTGAAAAATTGACATTTTCTTGGTGAAATTACATACATTAGCCGAGCCAAAATATGTAGATGAATTTATTTTTACAATAAAACTAGAATAAATTAAAGGGTCGACTGTGGGTATCGAACCCACGACTGCAGGGTTTACAAGCCGGGAGTCTGACGCTCCAACATTCGCTGACCATAGTCTTTTTTTATATTTGATCTCGCATTTTATTAATAATTATTTCTTTTTCTTTGATATTCACCTTGTCATGAACTACGAACAAATTGGTTACAAGATAAATAATAAAGTAACACGAAATTGATGTTTAGTCGGCAGATTAAACAACCTAATTTTCATTAAATAAATTCATTTCCATTAGGTTTCAACAGCTTTATAATTTTTACTACTACTTATTTATTATATAATAAAATAAATTATTTCTGGAAACCTTATGTTTGTCAGATGGCCGTCTTATTGGTAACGACATAAGAAGGATATCACTTTTAGCATAAAGCGGCCCATAGACGATCAATATTATTGCGCAATATTTTGGATTGTGCAATTTAATTGATCGTGTGTAGACGATATTGAAAGTTTGTGCAATGCATTGACGAAAAGTTGAAAATATATTGTACAACCTGGAAAATATTGCACCGTCTGTTGGCATAATTGCGCAATATCAGTCAGTTTGTGAAGTATCAACAAGTGGTGCAGTTCGCATGCTCGTGGTTGCACAAAATATTGCACAAACTTCAATATCGCCTTCAAACAAAATTTTGTACAATATTATTTGAACGTTAAGGGACAACCGTCAAATTATTGCGCAATCTATATTGTACAATAATATTGACCGTTTATGGGCCGCTTTAGAAAGTAATACAAACAAAAAATTATTTATATTGAAAAAGCTTTGATCAAATACAAAAGGAGAAGAAGAATAACACGTTTTTTTTTCAGTATTCGGTTATGGCACGGGATGGTTTTTTGCTAAAATGTTCACTTCTCGTAAGTACTCTGATATTTATTTTATATTATTTTTTGTATCAATTAAAATAGATACGTACACGTATATGAAATTATCTTAATATACATTTTATATATTGAAATAACCATAAAAATTATTATGTATTTGGAAATCTGGACTGGTGTGACGGAGTTTTAGAAAAACATTTTTTTAATCGTTTCATCGTTTCGATCTTTATATTGTTGTGTGTCGTGTTGAGAGTGGCAGTGAGATATTCCTATTCCGATATTTTATAACCTTAAAAATTGATTATTGACTCTGGTATTGATGCTGTTTCCTTCGATACTAATTGTTTGACAATCTTTTATTATAAAATGAAAACAAAATTGGATTAGGGATAAAGATAAAGATGGGAATAAGAGAGGCGGCCAAGAGGCCTAATGCACCTCGACCTGAATAGATTTTTTTTGCTCCCCTGTTTTTTTACAACTCACTGGCCAGTTTCAGGTTGTTAGTCAGTCTCCATAGCTTTGCCAGCGCTCCTTAAACGAAGAATCTTCTTGATTGCAGTTTTTCTCGTCCTAGTTGCAAGAACCTGCACCTACATAGACCTTCACAGAAACATAGAATGTTTTCTGCAATCTCCAACTTTTTCTGTCAGTATCTGCATAGAGTGGTTCTTCTGTATGTACCCCTATCCAGTGCATGTGCTTTCTTAAGTGGGAAGGAATCGACCCTGAGTAGCCATATCCCACTAAATGACGGACTACGGTGACAATGGGTGGTACAGTGTGGAAAAAGCGAGGGGTGCAGCCTGAAAAGTCGAGCTTCGTGTGCTTGTTCACTTCCTTTCCTCAATCCAGGTACTTGGGCATTTATCCTTGAGACCTCTCCCAACCCGTGGATGCAAGGAGGTATCCAGGCGCAAAATAATTGCGCAGCCTTGAGGGCGTGGCAACCTCTCTGAAGCACAAGCTGGATTCGTGCTGGCCTCCGGGTCGGCAGAGGCAGGCGGGTGCTTTATCAGAGGCACACGAGGGTTAGGGTGCCAGATCCTGCCTGCATAGTAAATGGAGAGTAATAACCATCTGTACTATGAGGTAGCAGAAATGTTTCAAATTCCAGCGACTGCTACATGGGAACGTCCTCGTAATGGCTTAGTGGCGATGCTCCTGGCGGGAACTTAGAGAAGAGGCTGTTCTTCTATCTGTGACCTCCGCCCTAGCATTTGCGTATGGCCTTCGTTATAACCCCGGCCTTACGGTATACGAAGGTTCGGACCATCCACGGACCAGTTCAGGACGCTCAGACTACGCTGACGGAGCGGATCCGGAAGTTTTTACGCTGGAGGAGCCCCAATATTCTGGGAGATAGTCACCTTCTCTATCTAGGGAGTGCGTGGGAGACCAGGCTGATGCACTTCAGCCACCTTGGGTTCGACCACTAGTGATAGCCGTCTTGGCACCTCGGGGCGTGGGTTCCCACATCAACGCTTGCGGCTGTAACACCCATCCAGTCGCGAGCGAAGGTGCGCCATTTCTCATCTTGAATATCAAACCAGTAAGGCTAAAGATCCTCATTGGGCTTTTAAGGACGACCAAATATTTGGGAACCTTATGTCCGGTAAGGAGTTCAACTAGAATCCTGGTTCAGTTGCGATTGCCTTCCAGTAATTCTTTTTTAAGTTTTGCGAACGGTCCTTCACGCGCCTAAAACTTGCGGCATTGTTCCATCAGGTTTTAGTCTCATTAAAAATCGATTTTAATATGTATCCTCTTTTGTGCCCGGTTTAGAGAGTCCATGTTGACCCCCAACATGTCAACATTTTCGTTGCATCTATGCTCAGAGTGCCCAGTCATTAGTGTTGCTGACTTCCGTCAGGGCCTCCATACAGTTCCGAACACTCTGCCTTCGCCTCGCATGAGGGACTTAGTGCTGCCTGACTGTCAAACAAAATGGCTACCGCCCGGCATATATTCCTAACCTTTTTATTTCTCTGGCATATTGTTCAATCGCTCGTTCAAAATTGGCTTATAAAAGGTAAATGTAGATAGTGCACTTAATCCTATAAAACTAAACTCTTTCCTTTTTATCTTCTTACTCAATTCTGTTGGTGTGACTGTGTTTGTAGATTTTGGAATAAATTTTGTTTTTAGCCGCCATATACGACCAGGAGTCTGAACGTCGTGGTGTATAACCAACGACAATCCTTTTATTTTTCTCTTACCTTAATTTTTATTAGAGCATCAAATAGATATATGTATGATAACACGCACGGCCTCATCAGATGTGCTGATTTTGCAAAATTAAAACTTATACTGAAATAGTTAATTTTATTTGTTTAAAAAATCCAAGTATTTTAGTTAAAATTTTTTGTTGGTTTCGTGAGGAGCGGTCAAGAATGAGATAGTTTAGAAAAACATTTTCATTTTTTTTTGCCGACATTTCGACCTTTATTTGGGTCATCTTCAGGACATTAAGTGTGGTGCTATTCTTGTGGTGCCATATTGGTGTACCTTTATTATTGGAACTTAAAATTTACTTAAAACCTAAATTTATTAAGGTTTTTATTTGAGATAAAAAAGTCAGTGTCACGAGCGGATTCGAACCCACGTTCTTCGGTTAGATACGCCGCTGCTCTACCATTTGTAATGGATCTCTCTCAAACAAAAAAAAAACTCCAAACCTTCCTCACTCATCCCCTCTCTCAGATATCCTTCCCGCGCTCTTCAAAAAGCCCTCCTCGTATTCCCTATTTACGTGGCTTGTTTGTTATAAATATTCCCTCCAGTAGAGGAAAAAAAATCTTTCACTTTGGTCATGTTAAGTAATTAAATGGTTTTAAACTGCGTTTACAATGTTATTCAGACTTTCCGTCGTTCATATCCTTCAAGAACGAAGACGTTGACGTCGTTTTGGACTGCAGACGAGTGAAAGACCTCACGGAAGACGAGTTCGAGAAGGTGGTTGACTTAATGAGACTCAACATGAAAGTCTACTACGAGAAATGTGACTGGGGCTGGGACGAAGAGAAGAAGAGAGAAGAGTTGTTGGAGAGTCCTGCGAGGTACCTTCTGGCCAGGGTGCAGTGGTCGACACCACTCGCATACTCGTCTTCTCACATTTCAGGTTCGACTTAGATTACAAGCAGAGCGTACTGTACCTATACGAGCTCCAGCTGGATCCTGCGGTGCACAGGAAAAAGCTCGGACAGTTCATGCTCAAGGCGCTTGAATTGATGGCTTTTAAAAACTCCATGCAGAAGGTCATCTTGACGGTCCTCAAACACAACCACGCTCTGCTACCACTATTTGTAATGGATCTCTCTCAAACAAAAAAAAAATTCCAAACCTTCCTCACTCATCCCCTCTCTCAGATATCCTTCCCGCGCTCTTCAAAAAGCTCGCCTCGTATTCCCTATTTACGTGGCTTGTTTGTTATACACTTGAGCTACTTCATTTCAACTTATTAAATTCACTAGTTTTTTTGGTCCGCTTGACCAATTAATATCATTCAATTAATTAAGGTTTTTAGTTGAGAAGAAAGTCAAAATGTGTGGTTGAGATGGGAAGTTAGTGTCCGAATGGATCGAAGTCATGACAGCTCAGGTGGTAGAGCAGGGGCGTATCAAGCCGAAGGTCGTGGGTTCGAATCTCGCGCATGACACTGACATTTTTATCTCAAATAAAAACCTTAAGTAATTGAAAGATAATTGGTTTAGACAACGAAAACTAGTGAATTACTTAAAACGTTGATATTGATCAAATTTGCGAGCTTCTACTTAAAATAAAATCATGAAATTGTATTTTAAGGAATAATAATTTTTTTCGACCACGGTTATTTGTAATAACAGAAAGAACCATTTGGTCCATTTCAGCCACCTAATCGCCTCAGCGAGAAATAGGCCTAAGTCCAATTTCCAACCCTTTGTGAGAAACTAATGGAAAAATGGACATAATATTATCCGGACAATATTCCCTTCTCAAAAAGGGGAACAACAATGGTTGTGTTAATGCTCAAGAGAATGGGAGAAAAGAACAAAGGACATATATTGCCGTTTTATTCGGTCGGGAATCCGATTAGGAACCGATTGAAGAAATTCAGAAGACGCAACAGTAAAATCCCGACAAGGATCCCGTTATAAAATTGAGTGGAAAAAACACATTTCGGCTTTCTTATCCGCTTTTCTTTCAAAAGGGCTTCCTTTTATTTAGATGCCGTTCTCAATAGAAATAGAAAAATCCAAATACCTTTTGTATTTTTGATTTTGATTCCAGGAAATAAAATTACGTGTAAGAATAGGACGTGGCCTATGATAATAGGACTCGGAATCGGAGCTGGCATGGCCTCCGAAAACTGCAAAAGAGAAATGACCACTTTATTATCACAAAAACCCACTGTAAAGGTCGAGAGGCCACAACCAACCGATTTAAAAAAGGTAAAATATTAAATTATGTTACCAGTATTATTTAAATAACAGCTCTTATTTTCATTTTTTTTAGAAATTATGTTTGTAACCTGTTTTATTCGGTAATGGCTTAATCGATAGTGTCAGTATAGTACACTGTTTTACCATGAAGAGTCTATATTTTTAACAATAAAGCATAATTTTTTAAATAAATATATTTTTTTAATTTTGTTTACTTTATTATTTATTTTTTTGTGTTTATAACTTTAAACGTCATATTTTACCCTCGCGTTCTGAGTGTATTTAAACAAAAAAATAAAATTTGGACGTACATTCTGTCCGATTTCCCGGCAGCCGAGATTCTAAGTTCCAGTCTTTGATTTAACAATTAATTAATGTTTATGTAAAGTTTTTAGTTGAGATAAATAAGTCAGTGTCACGAGCGGGATTCGAACCCACGACCTTCGGCTTAATACGCCGCTCTACCACTTGAGCTATGGTGACTTGGAAGGTCGTGGGTTCGAATCCCGCTCGTGACACTGACTTATTTATCTCAAGCAATACCTTACATAAAGATTAATTAATTGGAAAAAGTTATTTGCTCAATCGGATCTCGAACTCTAATGACTTTGATTTAACATTTCACTAAATAAAATTATAAATTTTATTTTACCTGATGAAAAGAAAAAGTTTTTTACAGGGTGTCATTTTTATAAGGCTTAATTTTCCATGAATATATAACTTTATCGAAAAACCAAAAATTTTAATATATTTCGTCTAGTTTTAAATTTTTATTACTTTTTTAAAATGTTTGTTATTAGTACACTTCAGAGGCAGAGCAACTTTGAAATTTTAACCGAAAACTTATACTATTTAAACACTGTTTTAAAGAATTGTTTACACTTAGAAGAAATTTTTTAATTTTTATTATTATACTCAATAAGTAATTTTTTTGCTAATTGATACAAAAATTCCGTGCTTTGGTTTTAAATAGGTTATTTTTAACAATACTGCCACGGGAAAAACATAAAATAATAATACATAGCAAACATAAAATATTCTAATGGAACTGGAACTAATTGAGCCGAATATTTTGGGATGATGTTGATCGATCTGCTTGCAGTGATTACGAATGTTTTTATTTTATATACGCTAGAATTTTTTTAAAAATGTACGCTACATGTACGGACCATCAAGAACCAAAAATAGCAACATAGAAGTGTTCACAAAACGCATCAACATTATTCCGAACAAAAAACCGATGCACCAAAACAGCAAACAAAATTTACATTTCTCTTTACATTCTGTCCACGTAACTTTTGTTTTACCCAATTAAAATTTAATTGTGCCCCCATTTTTCAGTGTAAACTCTCCTTTAAAAACAGTGAGTAAAGAAGTTAACGTTCTCATTTAAAATTTCAATGTTTTACTCGCTATGAAATATCCTGACAACAAATAATTTTAAAAAGTTATAACAATTTAAAACGACTAAAAACTAATAAGTAGGAATTAGTTGGTTTTTCGACCAAGTGAACACATATTACTTCTTATTTAATAAAAATTAATATGACATAAAATAAATTTATCTTGTGAAATAAGATCATAAAAATTTGATTCTGATGCTCCTTTATGCTAAAAAGAATCACCCTAATTTTTAAAATATTTAAGATTAATATTATATATACATGCATTATACTTAGTGATCTGATTGGCCAAATTACTTCTTTTGACTAATTATTCTTTGTATGTAAGTCTTGGTTGAAATGAAAACGTTAGTGTCACGAGCAGGATTCGAACCCACGAACTTCGGCTCAATACGACGAGCTCTAACCACTTGAAGTTACGATAGCTCAAGTGATTAGAGCAATGGCGTATTCAGCCGAAAGTCGTGGGTTCGAAACCCGCTCGTGACACTAACTTTTTCATTTCAACCAAGACCTAACATACAAAGAATAAAAAATGCATTTTGTAAAATAAAATTATAAAATAGCCGATTTATTTTTTAAACGTTACAAAAATGTTAACAGAACCAATCAAACAGAAATATGTTTAAAATCCAAAAATTAAAAGATTTCTAAAAAGCCTTGGGAAACTTCCAATTTGTTCGGAAATAGTTTGGGGAAAACTTGAACGAAATGTGCCTTTTTTAAGTCTCCAGGTTAGTCGAAACTGGCTTAACAATATTGTTAAATTTTTAACTGTACTGTAAATAGTCAAGGCGAAGTGAAAATGATTTTTTAAGTATTTTCTACTTTTTTTATTCATAAAAAAATAACAATAAACAGGTTATACTTTTTAACTTAAAACTTCTTAATTGTTTCCTTTATTGTTTTGTATTCTTTGAACATTTAAAGAAAATTAGAATAAATAATTAAAAGCAAATTTACTAGTTTTAGTGGTCCACTTGAACAATTAATATCTTTCAATTAATTAAGGTTTTTAGATGAGATAAAAAAGTCAGTGTCACGAGCGGGATTCGAACCAACAACTAACTTGTTAAAGGAGGGAAAATTCAAAACGTGGGGTTGAGATGGGAAGTTAGTGTTCGAGTGGATCGAGGTCAGGTTAGCTCAAGTGGTAGAGCAGCGGCGAATCAAGCCGAAGATCGTGGGTTCGAATCCCGCTCGTGACACTGACTTTTTTATCTCAACTACAAACCTTAATTGAAAGATTAAAAGCAAAAAAAGATTTTTAAGGAAGATCATTCAAACTAATTTTTCAGATCTACGTCAAATTTCCCAGTTCAAAGCATTTGTCAATAAAAATAATTAATTCATATAATTGTTATAAAATCGCACAATCAAAAAATTTTAATTAATCTCAAACACGTGCCTTGAGAATAAATCTAAAACAAAATTATTCTTATGGGGATGTTTCGAACTTTCGTTTCTCCCCGGTTATATTTATTTAAAACAAAAAGCCCCATCTCTTTCAGACTCCAAAGATGCGGAATATAGAGAAAACAAATCAAACTTTTCAGACAGTGGCTCGGTCACGTACAACACGATACGTAAGTTAAGTTTATTACGGGGTCCTGTCCTTCTAAAAGAAATAAATATAGACGGCCGAGGAGAAATCCCAAATGTACATACATTCGCCCCTTTTACCACCGTTCTTGTTTTTGTCGCCTTGCCGAGAGATGGAAATCCTCTACTTGTATTCAACAGCCTATACCGAAAGCTTACAAATAGATTCAAAGCTTTATGATGACGCCGGGTTAAAACGACCGCGACCGAGGTATTTTCGTATCTTGTTGTTCGACCATACCGCATAATTTTTTGCGACGATATACAAAATTCATATCGACGACTAAAACGAACTTTTATAACCCTGCATTGAGAAAGTTTATTTTAAAAAAATATTACTACTGTTATTATATCCTGAAAGTCGGGCGTTACTTTTAATGCCCAGAAGTGGGATCGTTAGACATTAACTGTGTCGGGTAATGGTCATCCCATGTACACCGTCGTATTAGAGGGGCAAGGCTGTATTACGGTAAAGAGATTAATTTGGAATGGAGTTTATAGGTTAAAGAGATTAATTTGGAATGGAGTGTAACGAACCGATTCAAGGACATAGGGGTTGTTTAGGTTGGGGTCGAGTAGGATGGTATGGCACATTTAATACACATACATTTAATAAGGGCATAAGGACTCTTTAAATTGGAAGGTCTGGATTCGTTTTAGCCGAATGAGGAAAATAAATTGGAAGGTTTTCATTCTGTTTAAAGTGTTATAGGGTATCTTTTTAATTAGCTCTGCTTCTCCAAATGCTTCTAAGCTGTTACCATTGTTTAAGTGACCTTACAATAATCAGGAGGCTACGAAAAGATGGGAATCGATAAAAAAAAAAGTAACCGTGATATCACTATATATGAACGATATGGCATCGCAACGAGGGGAAAGGTTTATAGCGTAGAAGATATAAAGGAATTGTGTGAGAATACATCCTTGAGGAACACCAACCTGTTTTTGTAGTGGAACCAGTGACTCCATGAAAGTGATGACGAGATAAGTTGAATTTAATGATGACATTTCATTATGGCATCGCGATGAATGGAAAGGGGTATAGCGTATAAGGTAAAAAGTAATTGTGTGAGAATACATCCTTGAGGAACACCGCCTGTTTTTTTAGTGGAACCAGTGACTCGGTGAAAGTGATGACGGGATTAGTTGAATTTAATGATGAGCTTTTAATACGGCATCGCGATGAGGGGAAAGGTTTATAGCGTAGAAGATATAAAGGAATTGTGTGAAAATACATCCTTGAGGAACACCGCCTGTTTTTGTAGTGGAATCAGTGACTCCATGAAAGTGATGACGAGATAAGTTGAATTTAATGACGACATTTCAATATGGCATCGCGATGAATGGAAAGGGTTATAGCGTATAAGGTAAAAAGTAATTGTGTGAGAATACATCCTTGAGGAACACCGCCTGTTTTTGTAGTGGAACCAGTGACTCCATGAAAGTGATGACGAGATAAGTTGAATTTAATGACGACATTTCAATATGGCATCGCGATGAATGGAAAGGGGTATAGCGTATAAGGTAAAAAGTAATTGTGTGAGAATACATCCTTGAGGAACACCGCTTGTTTTTGTAGTGGAACCAGTGACTCCATGAAAGTGATGACGAGATAAGTTGAATTTAATGATGACATTTCAATATGGCATCGAGATGAATGGAAAGGTTTGTGGCGTAGAAGGTAAAAAGTAAGTGTGTGAGAATACATCCTTGAGAAACACCAGCCTGTTTTTGTAGTGGAAAGAGTGACTTCGTGAAAATGATGAAGGTATAAGTTGAATTTAATGATGACATTTTACTTTATTGAGCTTTCACAGCAAGCATCAGTCTCATATCTTTTATCACATAATTATCCATGCATAAACTTAAAAAAAATACTAATCAAACCTATTTAGAATTCACCATTTCTCCTTATGAAGAGATAATATTGTTTCTCAAGGCATAACCTTAGTATACCACTTTCTCTTCATCTCCCTTTCTACCCTTGTTATCCTTTTCAAGTTAAGTACCACCTTCACAAATCCCCAGGCAAAAAACGCCTGGGCATGATATAATTATGTCCTCTATAATGCCATCATAAGATCCTCTCGCTATCCCCTCTTATGAAAATTATTCCTACGTTATTCTTATTTTTAAACTCACAACCCCCCAACCACATATCCTCTTAATACAAGATCTACTTTCTCACCAATTCGGCTTCCGTCATCATCATTTCACTTGGTTTCAGATTTGTCGACACTATCTCCTCTGCTCTAGAGAATAAAGAGTATTGCTTTTGTACTTCCTAGATGTAGCACATGCTTTTGATTTATCCTGTAATCCTATCTAACCGACTGCTGCTTCAGAGTGAGAAGTTTTCAGAAGCATCGAGTTTTCAGTCGGAAGTCAGATAAGAGCAAGTCGGCGTCCCACAAGGGAGCATTCTTGGTCTCATCCTTTAAATTATTTATACTATAGCCTATGCGCCTTAATACCATCATCAACCTACATGGATGATACCGCAATTTTGTCCTCAAACTGGAATCCTACGCACAGCATCCAAGAAAATCTTGAGCTTAACGAAAACTGGTGCAAAAAGTGAAGACCATGATTGAAGGAAAATGTACTCACAGTACGTTCACATTAAATAAACAGTCTTTCATTCAATTCAATTAAGTAAGACAAACGTACTTATATGTATTGGGTAGAAATAAAATATAAAAAAAAAAAAGATTTTAAGTAGTCTGCGTCCTCATCCTTTTCACCTTTCTTCTTATCTAAAGTCCTTGATTTCTAGAATATATCAATGTTCAAGACACTGCGCTTCTTATTCTTCTTCTTGTTTTGTTATATTAATGACTATCTTAAATCCATAAAATACTACTCTCATTACGTTTATGTGCGGTGGTCTACTTGCAAAGGCAGGAAACCTCTTTTTCCTCTAAGCTCTTAAAACTTTATATAATTTTGAATCATTGGGTTTTAACTCAGTTTATTCGGGAAAGCGCGGGGTTTTTTTTAGACGCTCAAAAATTATTTTTTCACATATTTGCCCTTTTTTTTAGAATTCGCAAAAGCTAAAAAAGGCAAATTTTTGAAAATAGTTAATTCCTAATATTACAGCATACAAACGAGGGGAAATTTAATTTAGTTGCAATTTAAAAAAATGAAGTGTTTTAAAGAAATTTGTGTAATTTGATGCGTTTTGATTTTTTTTTTTGATCCGATTAACTTTTTTACAAAAACCCTCCGGCTTTTTAGAATCTTACATTTTGCTACGAGTGAAAAAAAGTCAACCAATTTGATTAAAAACGGGTAAAAATAGTGAAAAACTGAAAATAGGTTAAACAAACAAAAATTTGAAAAACAGCAGTTTTTGGTTTTTTCTGTGTTGAATAAAATTACGTCACAGCCGATGCATCGATTTATATCTATAAAAAAAACTATTTTACGAAGTTTATGAGTATTTTTAC
This sequence comes from Cimex lectularius, assembly GCF_000648675.2. NCBI lineage: Eukaryota > Metazoa > Arthropoda > Insecta > Hemiptera > Cimicidae > Cimex > Cimex lectularius. The sequence goes on from NW_019392721.1 coordinate 1,035,785, forward strand.
TGCGATGTTTCTTGGCGTATGAATTTTTTACTCTCTAGTGTAATGTTGTTTTTAGCTAGCTTAATTTCTAAATAATAAAACGTAAATGCATGTTCAAAAATGGAAAAATATTCGGAAACCGTTGTCGGTTTTGCGACTCAGTATTGAACCGTGCACGTCATCTTCAACATCTCTTCGACTCAGCAGAAACCATGACACCTATGACCACATTTTGCCCAAAAAAACTAACAAATTTAACCAAAACTAACCATTTGGTTTAATTTCATAATTTCAAAGGAAAAAAATATTTTTATTTTAATTTTCTAAGCTGGGAAATGTTGATACCTAACTCGAGAGCTGGGAGGTAACCATCCTTTAGCATTTGATATTTGCCCAATTCAAAAATAAAAATAAAGTATTTCTGTTGTTAGAAAAAAATATGTAAAATTATTTTAAAAAATATTGCAGCAAAAAGCACAAAAAGCTTTTAATAATTGATTCTTTAAAAAAAATCTATTCTGCGGCATATCCAAGCCACTTCCTTTAAGCAGATGAAAAAAATTCACTTCAAGTTTCAATTGTAAAAATCCAGGATAATAAATTCAATTAGCTTCTGGGCTCTTCTAACCGAGTTTATTGAACGAAGAAAAGACCCAGATATCGTGTGAGATCTAGTTCTGTTCCCTAATATCTTTTGTTTATGCTTAATAACCACCCTATAGGGTTTCATGGGAAGATTGGGATTTTCCTTCATCAGACCTTCTCCTGTAAATCCCAGATTTCTCGCCGGCGCTTTTCCACCCTTATCAAAGTCAACGTGACCGCCGTCTTCTCTTCTTTAGCACACGTACAATCTTGATATGCTCTCTTGTTCTTCCCCACTTTGGCTAGATAAGTGTTGTATAAGGAGGACTCAATTGAGAGTTTGATGATGGGCTTAAACGTCTGTTTTGTATGTTTTGTCTTCGACTCCCAAACCCTGATCTGTACTCTAACTTGAAGTAGTTATACCCCACTTACTATTGTCAATTCTTCTCGCTCTTTCATCTTTCTGACGATATATTACCAATCCCCTCTTGACATATAAGTACTTCTCTAAATTTCACCCTATGTACATTCCTTCCAAACTCGCTCGCGCGCTTCTAACATACATCCACCGTTCGAAAAAAATTCCTGCATATATATATATATATATATATATATATATATATATATATATATATATATATATATATATATATATATATGCAGGAATTTATTTGTCGACCAATCTTTTTAATAAACTATTCTTCCTTTCAAGGGATCAATGGCAACTTGAAGCATTGATATTATAAATATATTTAAAATTTTTGTAAAAATAACTTTTACATCTAATGGGCAAACTGATTCTAAATTCGTTGACAACCAAGAAGAAGAAAACTGCCATTCATAATGATAATGAAGATAATAATTTTTCAAATTCTACCTGTTTGGCAACTACTTTAGGGCAAAATGTTATGCATATTGGATCTTCTCGTTGCACTTTGGTAATGGGTGTTGAGCAGAAAAGTTTGATCTGCAATGATGATAATTCTGGCTCTTCAGATGTCACTATCAAATCTGCGAAGAATGAAGTGTCAGCTTTAGAGTTGCAGGTCAAAAATGTTACAAAAAATAAAACTATTGTAAATACTGAATTAGCACAAGTATATTTTATGCGAAAAAAGAAGATTGCATGATCTTAATTGAATCTTAGTTCTTATGCTGCGTTTTTCTCTTCATTGTAAGAGAAAAGTTGTACTAATTTTTGAATTATTTTAGTTTTCAATGTTAAAAGTATCGATCACTTTTTCCCTCACGAACATTCTGTATCAAGGTATGGTCTTGAAGCGAAGAACGAATTCAGTTCTTACTGCTATGTTTCGACCCATGGTCATCATCAGCGCGTATATAAATTTCAAATGATGAAAAACAATTGTTATATCAATTGTTCAAATATGTTTGTCGTAATGCTAAGTTAATAAAGACCCTGATGATGACCTTAAGATAGGTCTAAAACTTAGCAGTAAGAACTGAATTAATGAAGTCTTGAAGAAAAAAGGAAATTCAGATCTCACTGTCAAATCTGGGAAGAATGAAGACTTAGCTCCAGAGTTGCAGGTCAAAAAAATTAAAATATTGTTAATACTGATTTAGCACAAAAGCAATATTTTATGCGAAAAAAGAAGATTGCATGATCATAATTGAATCTTAGTTCTTTTCGACCTTAAGGTAGGTCGAAAACTTAGCAGTAAGAACTGAATTATTGAAGTCTTGAAGAGAAAAGCAAATCTACTTCTTACTGCCACGTTTCGACCTATCTTAAGGTCATCATCAGTGGGTATGTTAATTTTCAATGATGAAAAACAATTGTCATATCAATTGTTCAACTATGTTTTTCGTAATGCTAAGTTAATAAAGACCCTGATGATGACCTTTAGATAGGTCGAAAACATAACAGTAAGAACTGAATTTGCTTTTTTCTTCAATACCATACCAGAGTGATCGTGAATTATAACTTAATTATAATATTTTTTTATATGTTTTCGTCAGTGGTGTCTTTTTAACTTTTACATTATTTTATATTTTCAACGATTATTTGAACGTTTTAGTTACACTATGATTAATAATCAGTAAAACTTTTATTTCAGTAATTAATTTTATAATTTAAATAAATTACCCCTGACTTATGGATGAAACCACATTTGGGTCAAAAATAAACTTAGTAAAACTACATAGATATTTATATTTGTTTGTTAAGTTTGTATGTTATCTGTTATTATTACAAAAAAATTAATCTCCTTACAGTTATTCGTTTACCACAATTATCGTTATAGCAAACAACCTAAATTACGTAGAGCCAATACATGCAAGAAAAATACCACCACTCAAAAAGTGGTTAGGTTTTTTTAAGGGTCGTACAACTGGATTTGTAAAATAGTGTGTTTTCCCTTAAGTCTTGGACGAAAGACAAAGTGGTTGTAAATGGAAAAAAATGTTAAATATAAAATTATTGGCCAATTCGTATAGTGCATGGAAATAAAGGCTAATAAAAAAAATCAAAATAACCTATAAAACACATGGTATACAAATAAACAAAGATTTTATTTCACCAAACACTACATACACTCTACAACACTTTCAATGGCACATAAATATCCATTTATCATCCCAGATTCATCGTGGAAAAAGAAAGAATGTACGACCTACCTCGGTGACTCGTCATTCCAGGAGGAAAAGGTGGGAATTGTTTATAGCAATTGCAAACGCGACGCGGTCGTTAAAGTGGGTAAGAATAACGTAATTTTTTTTCTAAATCCTTCTCACCAATTCCCTTCTTTTTTGTTCAATTTTCAATTTTTCATGATTTTTTTTAGCGGGTGGAGTAATACTTGGTGTAATGTTATCGAACCTCTGCGCGACAAGTAAGTACGTTAAAAAACAAAAGGGGTTTTTACAATTTTGCCCAATTAAAAAAATTATAAATGCATAAAAAATGTAAAGTAAATGTGAACTAGGTGAGGGGTTGTTTTAAAAGAATAAAAATTGATATTATTCAAGGCTGAGTAGGTAGATCAGCTTTGAATATTGTGTTAAGGGAAAAGCGAGTACGCGACCCTGCGGGACTCTAGACAGAATTGGGTAAATGAAGGAAAACAGAAGTGTTTTGGGCAATTTTGAAGTGACTGTCTGGAATATGATTTTAATATAATGTACTAGGTACGATGGAACAAGGTAGGTATCAATTGCCTGAGAATCCAAGAAGACACCTTACAAGTTGTGTAAAAGCTAGTCTAGTAGGAACCTCAAAATCCGATCGTGACAGATAATTTAAGAAGGTTACAGGCATTCATTATACAGGCTTAGTAAGGGTCTAGTATCTTACTAATTATAAAGAAAAAAGTGATGTCAGCAATAACTGCTTGACTTGGTTTCTTTTTCTTAAGACTTATATATGAGTCTGAAATCAGGCCAATACAAGCCGGTGTCCTACAAGGGAGTATCCTTGGTCCTATCCTTTATACCATCTATACTGCTGAACTACCTACTCACCCCAATATCGTCATAACCACCTACGCGAACGATACTGTAAATTTGTCCTCTAACATGAATTCTACCCAAGCTACCTCTAATATCCAAGAACACCTTGAACTCGTCGAAGGTTGGTGCAAAAAAGTGGAGGACAAGATTAAACGGATTAAACGGAGAAATCCAATGTACGTTTGAAAAAGCAGTCTTGCCCTCCACTATACATCAACAATGAAGAGATACCGACTTCCACTCAGGTCAAATACCTAGAACAACCTTGACAGCAGACTGACGTGGAATCCCCACACAAGACTTAAAAGACACCTCAACAGAAGACTTGGACAATTACGCAGACTACTAGGACCAAAATCCGGGTTGACCATCAGCACTAAACTGACCTTATACAAGACTTTACTACGACCACTTTTGACATACGGTGTTGAACTGTGGGGTTCCGCCAAACCATGCAATATCCAGCGTATCCAGTCCTTCAATATCAAAAGTCATCAGACAAATCGTCAAAGCTGCTTTTTACGTCTCTAACCTCACGATCCACAAAGACCTCCACATTCCTTTTGTCCACGAACTGATCCATTCCTGATTCCAAAAATTTCCTACCACCCTATCGATCCATCCAACCCTACCCCTAGAGCCCTCTCCATATAATCCCATCCCGAGAATCCACCACGTCGCCTAAACCGACGATGGCGACGAGACCTCCTTGCCCCTCAATCCTTTAAAATAAGTGCCACCACTGGCTGGCTTCTCGTGGCATGCGTCCTCCGGGTGTAGCGCTGGCATCAGTGTTAGTGCTGTGACCGAGCGGTGAGCAATATACATTGTGAGCACATTTGTATTATGTACAAGTCTGTATAGGCTACAAATAAAAAAATAAAAAAAGACGTATAGAAAAAAAATAGAAATTCCATATAGTAGAGAAGTGGGTAGAACAAAATAAATAGATAGGTTATGATGATTGTTTTTTTTTTACGTAGACAAACAAGTATTTAAGAGGAATTAGGTCGTAACCAGATTTTTGTAGTTTTTTGGGGATTACAGATTAAAACCATAAAACATTTTTGTTTTTAGAAAAGAAGTTAAGGTGAAATAAATACTAGGGTTATTCACGATGTAAGATGTGTAACTCGTGTTAACTCGAATAGAGAAATGTCCAGAAAGATCGTGAACACCCCCTTCTTTTCGTAGCATGCTAAACGTTAATATTTCCGCAGTCCTGCGGGTGGTAGAACCAAAAATAAAGCTATAGCAGTCCTTTAAGGCTTGTTGTTATTTGCTTTTTTTTTGCGTTAAATTGTAAGATGCCAGAAGTTAATAAAAAAGGAAAATTAATCAATACTTTCATTCAAAATGCTATCTATTCACTCGAAAAGTACTAACAAATGACACGCTTCCATTCCAGCCGACATATCTTACTTGTATGCTAAGATCCAACAGCCTCCAACTTTATAGGTTAGGGGATACATCTATTATAAATGAGAGTAGAAGGATAGGTCAGAAATTAACAAAAGAAATGTTTTGATATGATTTAATTAATGCATATTTAAGAATAAAAATACGTCTTAATAAAAAACAGCTGTTAAATTCATGGCTGCCATGTTGGTTACCTACGCCCTAACGGATAGCAATGTAACTACATTTTTGACCTGGCATCTAGCATAGATCGAGCAATGTTAACTAGCCGATTCTTACAAGTCTACGTCATCATTTTTCTCGATCTAGCAGGACCTAACAGGGTTAACACAAAGATCGTGAATACCCCTAATATAACATTTATGCTAAACAGACATTAAGTCGCTTAAGGGGGATAACTTTGCTTTCGGGTTTGTTTCTCACACGCGTTTCTCACTGAAGAGGTCGAAATGTCGGATGCTTTCAACGACTCGCAGACCAACACCCAGCATCACATATCTATACTATTTATGCTAACAGAAAATATATTTATCAATGATTATTCGGAAATCGTGAGATGCGGGCTGGTGTGATGTAGGTTTCAGTAAAACATTTTCTTTATCGCGCCAACGTTTCGATCTTTATTGAGATCATCTTCAGGGCATGGATTCTCAAACATTGTTTAAATTTATCAAAAATATTTAGAATGTGGAAAAAAGTAAATTTATACAATGCAAATAATTTTTTTTTTATATATTCAATCAAAGTATTTCTACTCACTCAAAGTGTTTAATTTCTGTGTAATTGTGCCATTCTTGCGTGTCGTGTCGAGAGTGCCAGTGAGCTTTTGCTATTTTGTGTTTATATTGGATTTTGAAATGGTGGGGAAAGAAAGACATTTTTGTATAATGAATCGGCTTCTTTGAGGAGAAAAGAGCCGACGAAGGGAAAAAACGGTTCGGCCAGAATACACTTTCAGGATTATATATACAGGGATAAATAAGAAAAGGAAAGCTAAATTTTGGAAAAATTAGACAACGGCATTGTCTGGATGTCAACACGACACACGAGAATGACACATCTACACTGAAACAAACACTTTGAGCCCTGAAGATGATCTCAATAAAGATTGAAACGTCGCACAATAAAGAAAATGTTTTTCTGAAACCTACATCACACCAGACCGCATCTTACGATTTCCGAATAATCATAGACTGACGGTCACTAATCACCACACATATTTATCAATTTTTCTTTCGGTTGTTCATGAATTAAGCTTTTTCCTCCATGTAAAATCATATTTAAACGTGAAATTTACTTCCTAACACAAGTGTTAATATTCACAGCCAATTTTCTTTTCTAAATGTATTATATGAACAAAATGAAAGAGATGTTAGATAAGTAGAGCGCAGGTATTGTAAATTTTCGAAATAACATGGTTAACATGGGTATCAAACGATTTTTTTTGTTGGTTTGCGTATTAGCCACGTTTGAAAGAACAACTAATATATTTTACTTAAACCGAAGGGGAGAACAATCTTGTAATTGAAGTTTTTTCTAGAAAAAAGAGCAACATTATGCACATGGCCGACTTGGCCTTTGTTCATCGGTGCGGGATTGGGACTCGGAATGGCGTCTGAAAATTGCAAAAGAGATTTAAAATCTCTCTATACGCCGAAACCGGACGAAAAGAAACAATTCATGGATTCCAAACGACGTTATAAAAACAAGGTATGTACTTTTTGTAAATGGTCCTACTTCTACGTTTACAATATATTGTGGATGTGAAATCGTGTTTTTTTTTTTCAGTTTTGTAACGAATGAAAATATAAACCTCAGATCTTACAATGTTCTTTGTGCCAGCATCGTTTCATAAAACAAGTGAGTAATGTCAAACGCATATATATTTTACTCATTATCAAAGTCGTTTTGTTTTTGCAGCCTTGTTCTCTGTCGTAAAAACCAAAAAGTCAATGACGTTTGAGTATTGTTTAAGTATTGACGATTCTTTTTTCTCCACGATTTCTTATACACAACGTATATACTCCACAATAAAAAATACGATAATACTAAATATATGTGTTTTTTCTTTTAACTTTGACATACGTGAAAACACAGAAAAAAAATTAAAAAATATGACCCTATAACGAAATATAAAGTGTATGTACCCAAGGTTTAAAATTTTCAGTAATGATTACGAAATGTGTACAAATATCCTTAAAAACATTCGTGTCTCACATATTTATATATACTAGCCTTATAATAAAAATAATTTGGAAAGTTTATTGGCACAAATAACTGAGGTCATCGCATGTTTTACTTTTCTTTCTGATCTTCGGCCTGCAGCCATTTAAACGTCTCGTTGTATTACTGATTCTGCTTTTATATGAAACTAAGTCGACATACAAAAAGGCAAGAGTCTTTCCATTGTAGCTCAGTTTGTCAACTACAGAACAAAAACATCAATATACAGGGTGTTACAGGGTGTCAATACTGCCATTATGGATTCACGAAATAAAACATAGTTTAGTGCCACAAGAACTTGTTATCTATATTGATTCTTTCCGGAGATAACATTTTTGTAATTTTAGTCTAAAATCAATTTTTTTACATCAAATCGTAATTTATCTACTTCAACATTATTTAAATACAAATTCGACCTTTATTTCGCAAACTACATTAAATTTTCTCCGAGGTAACATTTTTGTTGGAAAATTCTGGTTTCCGAAAAACATGATGTCCAAACCAACGAGAGTAACAACCCAATAATATCGTACATTTCATACTTTCAATAAAAGCGTTTATTAGTTGGTAACTTCTAACCAAGCACAAATCCAGGAATTTCTCATGTCCCCCTGCCGAAGTCAAATATGTCCTTACCTGATTACCTTATCGCAAGTTTCCTGATCTTATGACGTCCAGAATCCTCCGTGAATTTCGTAAACAAGCCATAATTTACCTCACATATCTCTAAAACTATATACTCCGCACTACACACTTCCCCTTGCTTTGGAAATTCTCAAATATCATCTTATTCCCCAAGCCAGGAAATCCTGCTCATAATGCATGTTCCTACCGTTCAATCAGTCTGTTCCCTCTCTTCTCAAAAATATTTGAGAAGATCCTATTAAAACGTTAGATCCCTTAACTTAAATCTCACCATATTCTCCCGGACCATTTGGTTTTCGCAACAATCCACAACCCAACAGGTGATTTGCGTTGTAGACCATATAACCTCATCCCTCGAGCGAAAAGAATACTCTGCGGGAGCCTTCCTAGACGTATCACAGTTTGATCGTGTATGGCATGAAGGTATGTACAAATTAAAGCGCGTCACAAACACCTTATACTTAATCATTCGATCCTACCATACTGGACGATATTTCAGGGTCCATCATGGGTCGGACTACTCCGACTACTGTCCTGTGGGAGCGGGAGTAGCCCGCTAGCCTGTGGTGCTGAACACTCTTGTACCTCCTCTACGAATCCCGTCCACACCTTCTACTCTCCTTGCATTCCTTCGCTCAAGACACCTTTCGTCCAATCCCGATCCTGAAAAAGCGTCGGAGGAGTTCCAATCACACGTATAACGGATTGCCGTATAATATGGAGAGTAAAAATAAATGAAAACAAGTGCACCCATATTACGTTTACCCTCCGAAGCAAAACTCCTCACAGAATACACCTCAACAGAATCCCTATTCCCAAAGCTGACTGCGTACAATACCTTGGGCTCTATCTTGACTCACGACTGACGTGGAAAGAACACGTCCAAATAAAAAAACAAGAACTGAATAGCTGATTTGGACTACTGTACTACTAGGACGCAAAACTAAATTCTCGTCAAAAAACAAACTAACACTGTACAGAACACTGAAACCGATTTGGACAACGGACTAGAAATGTGGGACACCGCTAACTGACTAACATCAAACGAATTCAATCCTTCCAATCCAAAGTCCTTAGAGTTATAGTACAAACTACTTACTATATCTCCAACGGCACCCTCCAGAATGACCTCAAAATACCCTTTGTAAATAATATTTATTTAGAAATCGTGAGATGCGGTCTGGTGTGATGTAAGTTTCAGAAAAACATTTTCTTTATCGTGCCAACGTTTCGATCTTTCATGAGATCATCGTCAGGGCCTGGGATATACAAACATTGTTTGCATATAACAATTACATTTTGAATGTGGAAAAATGAATTTATACAACGCAAAATATATTTTTTTTAATATATATTCAATCAAAGTATTTCTACTCACTCAAAGTGTTTGTCTTCTGTGTAATTGTGTCATTCTTGTGTCGTATCGAGAGTGCCAGTGAGATTTTGCTATTTTGTGTTTATATACGTTGGATTTTGAAGGGGTGGGGAAGGATGTCGATATATAAAAGACATTTTTGTATAAGGCGTCGGCTCTTATCCGATAACTTCAAAATAGCTTTCAAAAATTATAAAACAATTCAAACAGTTTATTCCAAAATTAAAGATGCCACACCAATAACAAATAAATCTGACGTAATCCACAAGATCAACTGTTTAAACTTTGTCCCTTCTTTTCCTCTTGTCATTGCACGTGACTTTAACGTACCGTATGAGCTGATCTCTAGGTTACATGGTTGTGCTGTACACTCTTTTCAGAGTTTGCCATGTATAAAAATATAGCTAGGTCAAATCAGAGCTCCTTGCTTGCAATACCACGAGAAGAATGTATCTAATTTTTGTTACCAACTAATAAACGTTTGCAGTAAAAATATGATATTTACCATGTTCTTTTTTTGCTGCTCTTGTTATGTACGTTATCACTTCTTTTTAAAAGGACAGTCCCTACTCACAGTAAGTTGTTTTGCAACGATCCGGATTTCGAGCCTTTTAGCTCATCATCAGGTTGAAGGACTTCTACAACCACGTCTCTTGACATGAATCGCTAAAGTGAACCGCTGATACCTCCGCCAACGCGACGTTCCAATTATCATCTGATTTTTTTAATGACGCTCAATTTGAACGTGAGAACCATGGGTGGGAAGAATCCGCTGGTATCATAGTGTCTATAGTTGTGGGTTTTCTATATACATCTATTTCAACTAGGTTGTTTATTATGGACAGATTTAGGTCTAAAATGTTCAAACAACCATCTTTGCCAATTCGCACGTTCAAATTGAGCGTCATTAAAAAAATCAGATGATAATTGGAACGTCGCGTTGGCGGAGTTATCAGCGGTTCACTTTGGCAATTCATGTCGAGAGACGTGGTTGTGGAAGTCCTTCAACCTGATGATGAGCTAAAAGGCTCGAAATCCGTATCGTTGCAAAACAACTTACTGTGAGTAGGAACTATCCTTTTAAAAAGTATTGAACACCACACTCACTCCATCATTTATCATTTCTATACGTTATCACTTTTTCAACCTTGCAAAAGAAATTTCGCTACAAGTTCGAAAATATGAGAAAGTGAGCATATCCTTCTGATACTTATAAAAAAAAGCAACTTGATGTAATCCCCAATGATTTTGATAGAAAAGTCATTGCATGAACCACAATTGAATATTGAAAAAAAAAATACACGGGTTTTGCTATTGTTATTATTTTGGACGGCTAGTGTGTATCCGGAAGGGCGAATTTTTCAACGGAAATTTTGTTATCTAGCAGAAAATTTAATATAGTTTCCGAAATAAAGGACAAAATTTCTATTTAAATGTCGTTGAAATTGAGAAATTACGATTTTACGTAAAAAATTTGATTTTAAACTAAAATGAGAAAAATTTAATTATCTCTGAAAAAAGTCAAGATACATATCAGATTCAGGTGGCACTGAACTAAGATTAGTGCATCCACAATGGCAGTATTGACATTTCACCCTGTAACATTAACACCCTGTATATAACGTAAAAACCAAAATAGACATTCGTTTTCTCGATATTTTAAACAAACAAAGTTGTGTTATTATATACCAAAAATTTCTTCTTCATGATAAAAAATTTGTCATTGTACTAACGACCAAACGTTAGTGTTATTCAGAGACTTTTCTTTAACGTATAAGGGTAAAAAATGGAAACATACCGACACACATAAAAAATAACTGACTTATTTGGACAATAATCAAGCTAAATTCTATGTCATCGACAAGACGTTGTATGCTGGAACACAACGATAAGACAAAGAAACAAAGTGCCTCAATTTTGCTTAAAATACGGTAAATAATTTTAATTATTATCAGGAAACGCCAAAAGCATAAGAAGTTCTCTATTCAGAATAATCTAGTCTAATCATATTACAACAATGATACGGTTAAAGACACACAACATAAACATAAGCTACGAAGCAACCCGTAAAATTTGACCGAGTCCTCTCTTCATTTGCTCAATAGTAAGTAGAGAAAGAAGTCTTTGCCAAATGGAAAGAGATCTGGAATAAATTTGACATTAGGACACACACACACACACACAATTTCCGAATAAAGCGTGTAGATTGGTTACAAAAGTTCCAATATCCTCGATAATTACACAGGATTGGAGTGGAAGACTAAAAACTACCTCAAGAGATTTCATATCACTGATGATGACAAACGACGCAAACGTCGGAACATTATGTAGAATGCATAATTTTGATCAACATAGAGTGGAGCTATAGAGAAAAATGTACCTCAGTGGTGGGGATTGTCCTCCAAGTTTTAACCATCCATTCACTAGGTGACCATTGTGAGCAAATTTACATATCATCTCATTTTATAGCACATTTTATAGGTTAAGTTAAATAAAACACAATTTATTAAGGTTTTTAATTGATATAAAAAAGTCAGTGTCACGAGCGGGATTCGAACCCACGATCTTCGGCTAGATACGCCGCTGCTCTACCACTACACTCTATCGTGTCTTCGATCCACTCGGACACTAAATTCCCATCTCAACCCAACCTTTTGAATTTTCCTTTTCTTGCCATTTTTAAATATAATAATATTTATTAATATATAAGATATTAATTGGTCAAGCGGACCACGAAAGTGAATTTAATAACACGCCGTAAATAATTTGTGTTATAAAAATGACTAAAGGTCTTTGACATGTTTTCAAATTGTTTATAAGTAATGCCAATTTTTATGGAGAAACTCTAGCATTTCGGAATAAACCACAAAACCAGAAATATATGCCTTATTACTGAGAGTCAGAATTGGGTGGAATTTTTGGGTGTCCAAATAACAGTGTTGGGCAAAAATTAGTTATGTCTAATGATTAATGATTTATCACTCAGACCGTTGGTCATGATTGGTAGTAAGTGACTAATTTAGTCATATGTGATTGATGGCTAAATTAATCATGATTAGTAATTAAATACGAGGCACGACTAATTTAGTCAGAATGTGGTTAGTCATGACTAAATTTCGATAAATCTTGTTCAAATGAGTGCTCAAAAAAATGAAAAATACACAACTTCATCACTTTAAAAAATTTTTCTAACAGAATTAATTTTGTCAAAACGAAAATCCTTCAACACCTTATTTATCAAAAATCAATCTTCCTATTATAAGTAAAACTACGTCTTTATGAAAAGCCAAAAAATAATGATAATAATAATAATAAATTCTAGAACAAGCTACGCTTTGAAAAGTAAATATGTTTATATAACCGATCAAAGGAAAAATATTTCTTTGAATTAAAATTTATTCCCCTTGAAAGGAGAGATTTCTACATTATTTGGAAAACTGAACATCTAAGGGTCTTGATTGTAATTAAATAGACATGGAGAATAATTATGGCACTTTTCGTTTATGATAACACTTTTTGAAGGTTGGCTTTATGCACGACTCTCACTCAAAATTTATATCCGGAGTCTGTTGGATTTTGGTAAGTAGGTCATTGTAGCCAGAGTTGGGCAAAATCAACCTAATTCAATCATGATTAAGAATTTTGCTTGAACTTTAATCAGGATTGAATTAGTCATGAGTAAATTAATTATTGTAGAAATGATAAATGACGGAGTGAGTGTGGTGTTCAATCCTTTTTAAAAAGATAGTTCTTACTCACAGTAAGTTGTTTTGCAACTATCCGGATTTCGAGCCTTTTAGCTCATCATCAGGTTGAAGGACCTCAACAACCACGTCTCTCGACATGAATTGCCAAAGTGAACCCGCTGATACCTCCGCCAACGCGACGTTCCAATAGCAGCTGATTTTTTTAATGGCGCTCAATTGAACGTGCGAAACGCGGAAATTATATCACAAATAAATATTATACTAGTAAATACTTAATATTATTAAATTACTATAATAATAATAATTAAAATAATTAGTTTAATTATTTGGATGTTTGATATTATTTATGTACATATTTAAAATGGGAGATAGATCAAAATCTGTTATATTATTAATGCATTTATCACCATGTTCAATTTTACATTTTTTAATTTCAAATTTCTCAAACCTAAAGACAAAGTAGACAACTTGGGAAAAAGCGGGTTTTACCAAATCAATTGTAATGATTGTGATATTAAATATATAGGACAAAGCGGTAGAGAAATAAAACCAAGAGTAAAAGAACACTTGCCTAAATCGAGCAAATTTTCGGAATTTAAGGACCTGGATTCTAAAAGAAACAAAACATAATTTCAATTCAAATCTAAATACAAGAGTGTTACATAGTTTCAACAAAGGGAAAGAACTAGATTGGTTTGAGAAATCTGAAATTAAAAAATGTAAAATTGAACATGGTGATAAATGCATTAATAATATAACAGATTTGGATTATTGTAATGTTATTATTTTTGTAGTAATTTAATAATATTAAGTATTTACTATTATAATATTTATATGTGTTATAATTCCCACTTTTCGCACGTTCAAATTGAGCGCCATTAAAAAACCAGCTGCTAATTGGAACGTCGCGTTGGCGGGGGTATAAGTGGGTTCACTTTTGCAATTCTCGTCGAGAGACGTGGTTATAGAAGTCCTTTTACCTGATGATGAGCTAAAAGGCTCGAAATCCGGACGTTAAAAAACAACTTACTGTGAGTAGGAACTATCATTTTAAAAAGGAATTATTGTATGATTTAGTCATACCTCATGATTGAATTAATCATGACTAAATCATACAATGATTAATTTACTCATGACTAATTCAATCGTGATTAAACTTAAATCAAAATTCTTAATCATGATTGAATTAGTTAGATTTTGCTCAACTCTGCCAAATACCCTTTGATATTTGAAACTATATTCGTTTAACACAACAATGTTAATGTTTATTTAGGTCATGTTTTATTTGCGTTTATTATAATGTGCACTGAATTTTAAAAGATGAATGAGTAGGAAGGGAAATCATATCGGAAATCGTCTCTTTCAAACTGTACTCACCTGGCGACCATGTGCTAAATGCCTACCGGACACAGTTGTGGTCAATCTTCGGCCGGATCACACATCTAATTCAATCTCCATGCAAATTCAACCCTTTCCACCGTACAGGGACCGGTTCGGGGCGCAGACAGAACGAGGGCAAAGGTCGGAGGGAGACACAGACAAACCAATTCCCACACATAATCAGATCGGCCCCTAACCAATCGCGACATATCAACGATCCTGATTTCGGAGTCAAAGGTCGTAACTGGTCGTACATAGGAGCACATTTTCATCCGTCCAAAATCAATGGACAGGTCGAAAATGTTTTATTCAGCTTTCGAACATCGTGTTTTTACGCCCTATCGAAAATTGGCATTTAAGATTCACAGTCGATGCGAACATCGTCGTCAACCAAGTTTAACAGCAATAATTAAATTCAATGTCCTACTATATTGTAAATCAAATAAACTAAAATGCTTTAATTCAATCAATTTTTGCAATGCTAAGCCTAAATGGAAGCTCACATGAAATCCAAAAATAATTGCCTGGAGGAAGTTCAGGATCCTTTAAGACACATTTGGGGTTAAACCGCAAAATGACCCTATGGCTCTACACCTGAGCACCACTGCTGACATATGGGTCGGTGACGTGTTGGACCAAGACTTTAGAGGCCAAAGCGATTAACCTAATAAGATGTACCCCAAAACAAGCTTGCGGCAGTGTCACTGGAGCCATGTGCATAACTCTAACTGCGGCCTCGGATGTGTTGTTAAACCATCCACCACTCTTATTTTAATCTAAGGAGAACCCAGAGCATAGGCTCATAGGTTCTTAAATGGACAAATAATCAAACACTGGAAACTCAGGAAGGAGATAAAAGCAGATGCCATATTAGGCATACAATCATGCCACTACTCTAAAATAAAACTTTACCAAAAAGAACAAGGTTTACCAGAACGGAAAAAGTGGGCCAAAGGAACACCTCTAAAGGCAAATGTCTACTGGTATCCTAACGGATTAAATACTGGGAAAAGCACGGGGCTGAAGTTATCGGGAAGAATCTGAACAAACCAAGTTTAAACGAAGGTTTCCTATGTGTTTTATAGCTCACTGGCCAGCTTCACGTTGTTAATCAGCCTCCACAGGTTTCCTAGCGGCTCCTTAGTGTAGGACCTTGCTTGGGTTTTCCTGTCCTAGTTGCAAAAACCTTCACAGAACCATAAAATATGTTCTACGTTCACCTCCTCTTCCTCGAAGTTTCTTCTGGTTAGAACTCCTATCCGGTTCATGTGCTTTTTTAAGTGGCAATGTCCTGTCAGGAGTGCAACCAGAATCCCGGTTGCGGTTGCCTTCCAGTAATTCTTTTGTAAATTTTGCAGATGATTTATCTATGATCTCTTCCAGTGCCTCATACCTGTGGTATTGTTCCACCAAGTTTTGGACTCATTAAGAATCCATTTTAAGATGTATCCTCTTTTGTGGCAGGATGCTAAACCACAATAAGATCATGACCCAAGCCCACACTTTCGTTACCTCTATACCCCGTGTGCCGAACACTTTTTGCCTTCACTTCGCACGAGGCTAGAACCTTTAGTGCTGCTTGACTGACTGAGAAGATAGAAGAAGAGAATATATTCCCGGAATGGATTTATAGCCTTTTTAATTCTCTGGCGATGTGGTCAATCGCTATGATTGCAAACTGGAAAACTGTTTACGTCAGTTCCGTCCCCCCAGCTCCGGTGCGCTTGTCAGTTTTGGGGCCGTCGGTCCGTTTTCAGTCCCTGTCAGAACGCCAACCAGAATCCTGTCAGGCAATGTCCTGTCAGGAGTCTAACCAGAATCCCGGTTCGGTTGCGCTTGCCTTCCAGGCATTCTTTTGTAGGCTTTGTGGATGGCCTTTCTATGAATCTCTTCGCGTGGCTCATACCTGTGTTATTGCTCATCCTGGTTTTGAACTCAAAAAAACTCATTTTACCTCAATCACAGCAACTGCACTCTGCGCCAAAGTAATAAAACGGCTATGAACACATTTCAGAAACATCTTCTTTGTCGGTCAGACAGCACGTAATGTTTTAGTCTCATGGTGAAGGTGACAACAATAACCTGACCCTGGTCTTGGTCCCGGGCATTCGGGGCATAGAGGTAATAAGAAATTGGACATGTTAGCCAAAAAACAAGCCAATAAAAATTCTCTCGTCTTCAAACCCTACTGCGTCCTAGCATCTGGTCACAAGAAAGTACATCCAAAAATGGATTCTTAACGGGTCCATAACCAGGTGGAACGAAATCACAAGAATGAGTCACGGGAAGAAGGGTAGGGTAATAGAAGGCTCATACGCTAGAAAAAGGAATTACTTCAGGGCAACAGCAACAGGACCAGGATTCTGGTTGGACTCCTGACAAGGCATTGCCGGCTAAGAAAACACATGTACAACGTAGAACACTGCACAGATATTGCCAAGAAAAGTATTTTATTTTATTTTTATAATTTGTAGTACAACTACCATAAAGTAGGTAACAAGTAACAGTGAGCAAGGTAATTAAAAAAAGACAAAATTAAAAATCAAGAGTGGAGAAAACACCCATTGGTATTACTCCAATGTTACAATAATATTGTTTGTTTAATTGATACGTGTGTCATTATCACTTTCACTGTCATCACCATCACTTCCTAGGAGATCTCGCGGCCATTGTCTCTTCAGTCGGCGGGGAGGGTTTGAGGGGATTCGTCGGGATGCGAGGTTTCTGATGTGTTGGTTTACGTTAGTTGGGAGGTTTTTATGAAATTTACGGTAACGGAATCGTATTTCATCTTGTACGAAAGAAATATGTAAATCTGTATGTGTAGTTTGGTTCGATACATAAAATGAAGCATCTAGTTTTTTTCGTAGCATTATGGACTGGGCAGTTTGAATGCGGTGGATATTGGAATGTTTGGCTGAGCCCCACACTTCCAGTCCGTAAGTCAAAATCGGCTTAACTATGGTGTTGTAAAGCAGCCTTTTATTTTTAAGAGGTAAATTAGAGCGTTTGTCTAGAAGTCGTGCAAGAACTCTAAATCGTGTCATTTCCTGACGTTTCAGTCTTGTGTGAGGATTCCACGTCAGGCGTTTGTCGATGTACAATCCGAGGTACCGCACCTTGTCCGCAGTTGGGAGGGGAGTATTGTTTAAGAAAACATGAGGGGAGATCTTTTTACGAAGAGTGAAAGTAATGTGGGTGGATTTGTCTGTGTTAAATTTTATCCTTTTCTTTTTACACCAAGACTCTAGTAGGATGAGGTGTTGTTGGAGGTTTTGAGTGGAAATGACAAGGTCGGAGTTGCTAGAGATAATTGCCGTATCTTCTGCAAATGTGAATGTGGTGGTTTCGGGATGAGATGGCATGTCAGCTATGAAAACCTGGTACAGTGTAGGGGCCAGAACGCTACCCTAAGGAACACCAGCATGGATAGGAAAATATGAAGAGAGGGAATGGCCTTCGATGACTTGGAAGAATCGGTCAGTGAGGTAACTGTGCAGTACGAGAGAGTAGGTGGATGGAAGGATGCCCTTGAGCATGAACAGCAGTCCCGGGTGCCAAACTCGATCAAAAGCTTGGCTTACGTCAAGAAAGGCTCCGGAACAGTACTGACCCATCTCAAGGGAGGATGAAATAATGTCTACCACGCGGTGACACTGCTAGACAGTTGAATGGCGGTTACGAAAACCAAATTGATGGTCTGGGATAATGTTTTGAGAATTTAGAATCGGAAGAATTCTAGAAGAATTTTACCCAAAGTAGGTAGTAGACTTATTGGCCTATATGAAGGAGTAAAATGTGTTGGCTTTTTTGGCTTAGGGAACATTCGAATATACGAGTGCTTCCAAGCTATAGGGAAGTACGTTGTACGAAGAACAGAATTAAATAGGTATGTAATGAATATGATGGCCTTTTTGGGAAGGTGCTGGAGAATTTTTGGTGTAATAAGATAAAAAAAAATCAGAAAAGAAGACCGCGGAACATTTATTGTGTAAAAACTAATTAGGTGCGGATTCATGCAACTAGGAGAGGAAAAGCATAATTCTACAGGAGCCACAAGGCTATTGAGGTTGATTAACAACCTGAAGCATGCCAGAGAGTTATGAAAAAATATGTTAACTCAGGTTGAGGGGGAGAAAGCAATGTAACCGCCTCTTTTATTCCTGTCCCCTACCCTACTATATTTTAAAATAATTAGACTACTTTTTAATTTACACTTGTTTTAAATGTAAAATAAAAAATAAAGGAAAGCATAAAAACTGATCATAATCGATGACATAAAGTGGAAACTGGACACAAAGCGTTTTCAACGAAAAGGGGGCGATTCCATTTCGACCCCTATTGTTGCGTATTCAAAGAAAAACGCGATTGCTTGTAAATATAAACTGGCCTGAACTTTATTTAAAGAAAAAGACAAAGGGCGCTCATGTCTTCGAGGGGTGGGAGCAATTATTCCGCGGACGCGACCGGATGAGACTTTCCATTCTTTGCAAAACGGCTCTGATTACTTCTTCCTACAATGGGTCCGGGCTTTGTTTCCGAAAGTACAGCTTGCAAATATACGAGGAATCCGAAGAGCCTTTTCTGTTAATGCCGTGCATTTGTAACCGAGGCAATGAACAAAGCCTGTTGGATGTGAATCCTGATAATTTTGTCCGCAACGACCTTTTTTTCCTTTATGAAAAGGTTTGACGTGAAATGGCCATCAAAACAGAACTCCTTAGTTATTAAATGCAAAGAATTTAAACTGAAAAATATATACAGATATAAGATGTTAACATTGAGAGATAAATAGACCGTAATGGCCAAGTTGCACTCAGTGAAACTTAGTCTTGATTAACTCGGGTTAGTTCAATTAATTAATCTTTAAGTTAGGTATTGGCTGAGATAAAAAAGTCAGTGTCACAAGCGGATTCGAACCCACGACGTTCGGCTAAATACGCCGCTTCTCTACCACTTCACCTATCGTGACTTCGACTTTTATCTCAGCTAATACCTTACTTAAAAAGTAATTAATTCAAAGATGTTATTTGGCCACTCGGACCACGAAATCTAATGAATTTAATAAGTAAAATGAAGTATATCTTCACCAATGCTCTCCGTAGCCATTTCATTTGTTGCCTAGAATCGAATAGATTACAAGACATTTGAAAAATGGCCAAAAGGTAGGAAAAATCAAAAAGGTTGGGTTGAGATGGGAAGTTGGTGTTCGAGTGGATCGAAGTCGCCATAACTCAGGTGGTGGTAGAAAAGCGTCGCATCTAGCCGAGAGTTGTGGGTTCGAATCCCGCTCTTGACATTGACTTTTTATCTCAGTTAAAAACCTTAATTAATTGAAAGATATTAATTGGTCAAGGGGACCACGAAACCTAATAAAATGTAATAAACAAAACGAAGTATACTTCACTAAAGCTCTCCGTGGTCATTTCTTTTCTCGCCGAGAATCGAATAGATTATACGACATTTGAAAAATGGGAGGGGGAAATTCAAAAAGTGGTTGAGATTGGAGGTTGGTGTCCGAGTGGATTGAAATAACTTTGGCTCAAGTGGTACAACATGAGCCTATGGGTTCGAATCCCGCTAGTGACAATGACTTTTTATCTCAATTAAAAACCTTAATTGAAAGATATTAGGTCAAGGGGACCACGAAACCTAATAAAATGTAATAAAAAAAAACGAAGTATACTTCACTAAAGCTCTCCGTGGTCATTTCTTTTCTCGCCGCGAATCGAATAGATTATACGACATTTGAAAAATGGCAAAAAGGGGGGAAAATTCAAAAAGTGGTTGAGATTGGAGGTGGGTGTCCGGGTGGATTGAAATAACTTTGGCTCAAGTGGTACAACATTAGCCTATGGATTCCAATCCCGCTCGTGACACTAACTTCTTTCTCTCAACCAACAACTTTCATAAAAATTAATTAATTGAAAGATGTTATTTGGTCAATCGCACCACGAAATCTAATGACTTTAAAATCATATTTGATGATTTTCATAAATTCAGTACGCTTCGACAATCTTCTAGAGATTGGCTAGTTTAAAAAAAAACTTCCACATTCAGCAAGCATTCGAATGGTATGTTATGCATGGTAAAATCGGTACTTTTTATTAAGAGCATGCTAGATCAAATCGCAACATAATGTTTTTCACATTTTTATACTAGTGAAGCAATTTTTAATTGATGAAAACTTGAATACTGCATATTGTAATTAAAATAAACCATCTTATAGTATTATTTTTTTATTTATAGTTTACTATAACGTGATTTTTTTCAACTCACAGGGAGCGACTTTATTTGATAAATTCGTCATTTTATCAACAAAAAACTATATCAATTTTTTCGTTCGCGATCCATCAATTCAGGGGTAACATTTTCCTCCATCGATGCAAGATGTGTCATCCCGGTATATTTATAGAATTTATACAACGGTCGACCACTTTCTGCCGTATTCCTGAAAGTTTTATCATCACCTGGAGTCTTGGGGAGATGTTAACGTGTAGGCACCTGATGCCAGCGTCGAGAACCGTGGGCCTAAGTGATTCACCACCCTTTTTAGCATTCACAAAATGATAGCCGAGAGATAAGGACCACCCCCGTGGAAGTTTTTAAGACAGAGCCTCTTCAAACTTAACGCAATTATGTAAATTTAATTATTCAAATTCGTCTTCGGAGGTCTGTCTCTCCTTAATTCCCTTACGTTTTCCTCCTGGAGATGTTTATAATTGCCGCGATAGAGAATTCTCGTAAAAATTAGGGTCAGGATAATTTTATTTTAATTTTTTTTTTTTAGATTCCTCGTCCATGAAATATTCAAAAGATGGTTAAATCTTAAAATGTTACAATAGTACTGTAATAAATCGACGAGGACGATATAAAAGCGAAGGAAATTCATCAGTTTACGTGGAAAATGTATTAAGAGCATTGTTATTCAAGGGAAAATTCTATTCTGTTTACATTCAGGGTTATTCTCTGAATAGATGATCATCCTTGTTTTAACTAAAGAAAGCACAGAGACTCAGGCGGACGTTTGATTGTTAACTGAATCCGAGTCTTTGTGTAAAATCGTAATCAACCCAGGGAGAATTGTATCCCCTGAGGTAAAACTCTTCTGAAAATATTTTATCAGAGTGCAAATTATGATTAAAATTATAATAATTATTTATTTATACCAAAATTGTTATTATTTTTTTTTTGAAAATTAAATTCTCTGGAGAAATATTTAATTATGCATATGACACTTGTATCATTTTCTCAGGTGATAATTTAATTAATTTAACTAAAACTACAAATAATTATTCTTTTTGTGTAAGATGAGATCAAAAAGACGGTGTCATTAACGGGATCCGAACCCACGACCTTCGGCTCAATACGCCGCTTCTATACCACTTGAGCTATCGCGACTTCGATCCACTCGGACACTTCCCATCTCAACCCCACCTTTTTGCCATTTTTCAAATGTGTAATTTATTTGATTCTCGGCGACAAATGAAACGGCCACGGAGAGCTTTAATGAAGTATATTTCATTTTGCTTATTAAATCGATTAGGTTTCGTGGTAGTGGTTTGAAAAATGGCCAAAAGAAGGGAAAATTTAAAAGGTGGGGTTGAAGTGGGAAGTGTCCGAGTGGATCGAAGTCACGATAGCTCAAGTGGTAGAGGAGCGGCGTATTAAGCCGAAGGTTGTGAGTTCGAATCCCGCTCGTGACACTGACTTTTTTATACCAACCAATACCTTACTTAAAGATTAATTGATTGAAAATAATTTGTTATATTATATGGGTGGTGAAGTATTCATTCAATAAAATATAATAACAACTCATCTATTGCTTCAAAAATCCCCAAACTTGGGCTGCATAGGAAATTATAGTTCTTGAGTAAAAAATGTATAATTTAACCGAGAAAGGAATATTATTTTTTATTAAAATATTGTTAAAAGAAGACATACTACCATACTTTGCTAAGGTCAATTTCTGCATAAAATTGGATTATTAAATGAAAGTTTTGGCGTTAAATTTACCCCCAGATATTTATATTTATTTACAATATTAATACTGACGCCAATAAATTTCCAGTGTTCTATCTCGATTTTGGAAAATCGTAACATTCCACTTATCCACGATAGGTTCCAAATTTGACAATATACAGCTAACTTATTTATCATTGATTCTAACACAGTTGAGCGGTCTGCAGCAAATACAATGTCGTTTTATAGTACATTAGACAATTTTTTCACCTCCTTTCGAATCCCACCTTCTACAAAAGCAGGCAGATACAAGTGATAAATAATGAAAATAATAATGGTGATAAAAGACACCCTTGCCTTGTGACAAAAAATATGGTTTTATAATGTCATGATTGTAAGAGAGGAAAGTGTTTTTTTTTTGCCCGAAAATCAAATTTTTATTTTTTCGCCTCGATCATCTTCCTTTTCTAGTAAGGAGGTATGTAACCTAGTTATAAGATGGATAAATTTTTATTAGTTAAAAACCAGTGTACGTAGGAAATTTGTGAAAATCAACCATGAGTGTTATTATTAAGAGTGTGTATTTAGTGCCGGGGATTGTTTACGCCAATGTAAACATTTTTATATATGTTAGTCAATTAGAAATCTTATCCTTTATTATTTTAAATTTATTATTTTTAAAAAATTAAAAAGACAAAATTTGTAAGACGATCACGGCGCTGGAGGGAGAAACAGGTCAATTTTCAGCAATCGTTCGTAAAAGGAGTGTCACCGCCTGGTTCTTGACCCGTACGCACGAACGTACAAAAGCTCTCTTCAGGAGTCGCTCCCTGGGTTTCAACCTGTTCGCACGAAGTACAACTGTCTTCAGCGTTCATTCAGTCTCTCCCGAGGATTCAACTAGTACGGACGAACGTACATCAGCGGTCTCCAGTCTGTCGCTCTCTGGCTTTCGACGGGTACGAACGAACGCACCTTTGACGTCGTCCGGCGAGTGGCCCCCAGACTCCAATCTCAAGCTCCAAGATAAGCGCCAAATCGCTTGATCTTCACTGTCGTGAGTCGACAAGACGTACGAACGTCCTTACTCTTTTAATTCAACATTGCCATTTTTTGTATTAACTTTCTTATAACCAACCCTCTATATATCTATATTTCTATATATTCGTTCACTTTGTTTTGTTTCTGGCCAGATTTTAGTTTCCGTATTTTTATCATAAATTGTCAGTTAATAAATTTAATCATCCAACGAATTATTCTTTTTTTTTAACTTTAAGTCCTTTACGCAACAGCCGGCAACTATCCCTGGTAACGCCGCACTTCGAGGGTAGATATCCAATACTCACTCCCGCCGACGGCTACGAAACAGGGATTAAGCGATAACGCGATCGCTTGGACCGAGCCAGAGGCCGCCGAGGAGAACAGTAAACAGGCGCGGTAAACACCTACGAGTGGGCAACAGATAGAAATTCTGCGGAAAACGGCTCGTCCGGATTTTTCTTCATGGATATTTCCATTTTTGGAATTTCCAACGGGCGCCTTCCTCACCGGACCACGGCGACGAGCGAGGACTGTCCGTTTGTGGTTTTCTGAAAGGATATAGAGGCGGCCCCGATTCTCCGGAGATTTTCTCTTTTTTTTTTTTTTTGGAGCGAATTTCGGCAGGACTGGATCCCAGGAGGACTCGGCAGACGGTTGTGGCTGGATCAACGATTCCCAAGTAAAATTGTTGGTTTACGGAAAAGACTGAAGAAGGAATTTTTGTTTGTTTTAGTTTTAACGATTTGTTATTGTTAATTTAAATTATTAAGTTTTAATTTTTTTAAGTAAATCCAGATCTGGTTTATGGTTTATTTTATAGCTAATTAAGGAAACAAAGTACCTATTTTAATTTTATTCAGTTTAGGAATAATAAATCGCCCCATTGTTAAGCGGATTCTCATTTTTAATTTTTTCCCCTCTTTATTAATCTACTTTTTTTTGTTTGGCTTGATTATTTTGTGGCCAGGTACCTCGTAAATACATAAATAATCATTTAAGCAGAGGGAACTCGTATGCGATAAGGAGAAGGTAAGGTTGCTGATCAGGACCCGCCGTGTTAAGGTGGCCATTCACGATCACTCCAAATGGAACCGCGCCAAGCCGTACAGCTCCATTTGGAGTGCCTGAAATTTGAGGGGAATTCACGACCGCTCCACAGCCAGTCGCTCCGAACGTCAACCAGTGATTTACCTTCTCAAAATGGATGACGATCTCTTGTGCTACTCTTCTGTTTATTTACATATTAAAAGCAAAAAATCGAAGAGAAAATGGTGTAAGAAGTGGCTCCTAAACAGAAGCCGTAATACCCATATCAATTTGATGAAAGAACTTTCCCTTGAACCCGCTGATTGGAGGAACTATTTAAGGATGGATGAAACGTCTTATTTATTCATTATATTTAGTGTTCTATTGACCAAATTACTTCTTTCAATTATTTAATCTTTTTTGTAAGGTTTTGGTTGAAATGAAAAAGCTAATGCCACGAGCGGGATCTGAATCCATGGCCTTCGGGTAAATACGCCACTGATCTGCCACTTGAGCTATCGTGACTTCGATCCTCTCCGACACCAAAAAATGGCAAAAAGAGAGAAAATACGATTGTAGGTTGAGATGGGGAGTTGGTACCCGAGTGGATCGAAGTCAGTATAGCTCAAGTGGTTAGCGCAGCGGCGTATCTAGCCGAAGATCGTGTGTTCGAATCCCCTGACACTATTTTTTCATTTCAACCAAAACCTTACAAAAAAAAAACGATTAACGTCTTATTTATATTTACTCCAGCTTGTTACCCCCTTGATTAGAAAACAAAAGACAGTCATGAGAGAAATCATCTCTACATGAAAGGTTGACAACCAAATTACGATTTCTCGCTAGAGGGATGAAGAACTTACAAAGAACTTAAGTTCTCTACTACGGTTTCTGATCATTGTTAGAGGTTATCAATACCACATCTCTCATTGCATTTGTATCCTTTGTTTTGAAAACGTCGACCAACTGGTTGAGGATCGAATCTCTTTTATTTCTATCGTGGTAATATAATCATTGTCCACCACTTTCATAAACTTGGTAAACTTTCATACAATTCAATCACCTCAACAAGAAAATCTCGATTGGATGTCATTACCTATAAAGAATAAACGTTTTTGACTTTTTGAGAACGTACGACGGAGATGTTTACTCAGTGACAGAAAGACGGAGACTGCGCCAACAAAACGAGGGTTTTCCCATTCACGACCAGGCCATCGCGCCAAAACCCCCACCCTCCACGCCAGGTTTTCCCATTCACGACCAGGCTATCGTGCCAAAATCCCCACCCTCCACGCCAGGTTTTCTCATTCACGACCAGGCCATCGCGCCAAAATCCCCACCCTGCACGCCAGGTTTTCCCATTCACGACCAGGCCATCGTGCCAAAATCCTCACCCTCCACGCCAGGTTTTCTCATTCACGACCAGGCCATCGCGCCAAAATCCCCACCCTGCACGCCAGGTTTTCCCATTCACGAACGCGCCATGCCGTCGTCGCGCCGTAGATATTTGGAGTGGCGCGATGGAGATTGGACCGGTCGAATATTCGGCACAGCCGGGCACGCCAGTTCAGTTTTGCCATTGACGTGGTTTTTGGAACGGCGTCGCTCCGTTTGGCCTGCTTGGAGCGATCGTGAATGGCCACCTTTAGGCTGGCTTTATCCTGGCCCAAGCCTAGTGGCCTTGCCTGGAGTGCCACCCCCTCCCCCGTGGCGAGTGTCCGCCATGGAATAAAGTAAATCATTTATTTTTTTATAGAAAATATACTACTTTCCTCTCATATATTGATTGATTTATTTGTTTATTTATTTTTATCAAATTTATTTAGAGTACAAACAAGAATATACTTTTAGTTAAGGAGTTCCCCATTACTCTGGACGCATAAAATGGTGTGGCGCCCAACTCACCAATATTTCTTTGGTCTTTAATATTTCTTTTATTTTTTTTATTTTTATTTTGTAAATTGTCTCTCCAGTCTCCCCCACACCCGACGAGCTACCGGGATAAGTTTGCTCTGACCCGAAATAATTTTGGGTGTAACAGCCTTAAAACCATCTTTGTGTAAAAACTATCAGTAATTCCCTCAGGCTTCTAGACGTACGAGCTTGTATGTACAATATGTATAACTGTGTTAGTATATTTATTAATTTATTTGGAATACCTTAATTGTATAACTTATAGTACTGTGCACTTCTATCCGGCGAGACAAATGCTGATTTAAAATCTCGGACACCAACTCTCCACCTCAACCGTTCAAATTTTTCCTCTTTTTGCCATTTTCAAATGTCCTGTAATCGGTATTCGATTCTTAACGATTTATGAAGTGGCCACAAGGAGCAGTTAGTGATGTAATACTTCGTTTATTAATTAAATAATAATCCATTTATGAGTTAGGGGGTCAATTGACCAACCAATCTTTCAATTAATTATTCTTTCTTATATTGTTTTATTTTTATTATATT
Source organism: Cimex lectularius (assembly GCF_000648675.2). Lineage (NCBI taxonomy): Eukaryota > Metazoa > Arthropoda > Insecta > Hemiptera > Cimicidae > Cimex > Cimex lectularius. The sequence goes on from NW_019392721.1 coordinate 1,063,061, forward strand.
ATATTGTTTCTTATATTATTCTTTCTTATTTAATTAATAATGATATAAAAATAATTAATTTTTGGTTAAACTCAAAATTTCTACTTTTAAACAACAAAAATGTATTGTATTACATTTTTTCATTGCAAAAAATACTAATAATTTAAAATTTGCTTTTGATACTTCTGATGACAATGATGTGTGTTCTTGCTTGCCTGTCCCTACTGCTTACAATTAGATTTAGATAGTTAGATATCTTGGACTGACATTGAACTCAAATTTGAGATTTAATTTACATATTGATTCTTTGGTTTCCGGTTTGAAAAAGCTCTTTTATAAATCAATTAATTAAGGGTTTTCGTTGGGATGAAGTGTGACGAGCGGGATTCGAACCCACGAACCTCGGCTAGTTTCGCCGCTGCTCTAACCACTTGAGCTATCGTGACCTCAATCCACTCGGACATTAACTTCCCATCGCAACCCAACCTTTTTGAATTTTTCCTCATTTTTAAGTAATTGTAATAAGTAATAACAGTGGCGTATCTAGCCGAAGATCGTGGGTTCAAATCCCGCTCGTGCCATTGACTTTTTTATCTCAACTAAAAACCTTAATCAATTGTGATATATTAATTGGTCAAGCTAACTTCCCATCTCAACCCCACCTTTTGAATTTTCCCATTTTTGCCACGGCATTTGAAAAATGGCAAAAGGGAGGGAAAATTCAAAAAGGTGTGGTTGAAATGGGAAGTTATTGTCCGAGTGGATCGAAGTCGCGATAGCTCAGATGGTAGAGCGGCGGCGTATCTAGCCGAAGATCGTGGGTTCAAATCCCGCTCGTGACACTGACTTTTTTATCTCAACTAAAAACCTTAATTAATTGAAAGATATTAATTGGTCAAGCGGACCACGAAAACTAGTGAACTTTTTTATAAATTTAGAATTTTACGGAACTAATACGAAATTTTAACTTTTAAAGACAATATATAATACATATCCTAGTATATCCATAATATACTATGGTTCTGATTCCTCGGGAGGTACTAATAAATGTTACACTAAGACTCTGAATGTAACTATAAACTCACTTCTCAAAATTATTTTACGTAAACCGTATAGATATAATATGAAAAAATTATACAATGAATTTAAAGTAATGAATCTATACCAAATCTTTCTTAAACGTTCATGTTTGCATATATATAAAAATAATCTTGTAACTAGTTTCAAAATTGAATATAACATAAGACACAATTCATTGGCTTACTCATATTTTTACAATGAAAAAACTACGCAATATTATAATTTTTCTTTTAATATGTTATATATATATATATATATATATATAAAGAAAGGATTAGTATTAAACAATTTCAAAAACTACAAAGAAGGCAAAAAATTTATAGTTCCAAAAATTTTAAAATGTAGTTAAGATATTTTAAAGTCAAGGTTTAATTTGGTTGGTTTTCTTTCATGCTACAAGTTTATTCTGTACTATGTTTGTATGTTTATTTTTCATTTTGTAAAGATATATTCTTTTTATTTCTCTGATGAACTACAAAAGTCCCTACTGTCTAGTACAAACTTTGCTTTTTGACAGCAGGCAGGGATGTACCAAAATATTATTTTCTGTATACATATATAATACAAATTTAATGCAAGATCAGGAGGCTACAGACGTGTTATCACCGATTACGATGAAAAAAAAATTCATGATACGAACTCAAAAATCGTTCCTGCGAATGGGTTATTAAACACGCCAAAACGTATTTTAAGTTTTTATTTACATAATATATTTAAATATTCAACATTTGCTCGATCAGTCGATACATTATTTTTTCAATACGACAATCAAACAATAATTAAATAATAAAATTTAGTGTGTGGTGATTAGTGACCGTGAATCGATAATTATTCAGAAATCGTGAGATGCGTTCTGGTGTGAGGTAGGTTTCAGAAAAACATTTTCTTTATCGTGCCAACGTTTCGATCTTTATTGAGATCATCTTCAGGGCTCAAAGTGTTTGTCTTCTGTGTAATTGNATCGTGACCTCGATCCACTCGGACATCAACTCCCCATCTCAACCCCACCTTATGAGTTTTCCCTCCTTTTGCCATTTTTTTTTGCCATTTTGCCAATGAATTTTTTTTTTTACGTTTTGGGAATTTACACCCAATAGTATAATAAAGGATACTTGTATTTTAGAACATTTTATTAAGCCTCCATTAAAAACAAATCATTTTGTATCTGTAATTTAGGTTATTAATTTATAAAATGTTGTATTATTTTGATGTAATATTTAAAAAATAAAAGTTTACTTACCGACGAGCCGTATAGTTCAGATGGAAGAATGTTGCCTCTTGTTTTTTAATGCACAATTATGTTAAAAAGTTTTTTATTTAGGAAGTTGTTAAGAAATAAGTCTTGTTCTGCATTCCAAAAAAACTCCTGAATATAAATTTTTGTTCAATTAAAAAAAATAAATAAATAAAAGTTTCTAAAAATGAATCCGACTTGTGTTAGGAAAAAAATGTTTTGCTTTTTTTATGGAAGAGTGTATTAATTTTTAATTACCACCATAGAAGAAGTTGTAAATATTCAGAACCTTCATTAATTTAGATATGTTTAGCAACTCGATTTTTCATAAAGGAATCAATTTATCGCAAATATGTGCGATGTTGGAAAGCCAATTTTCAATATTTTCGTGGCTCAAATGGTGCGGTGTCCCGCGTTTCTACCTGCTACGTCAAGTGTACATGCACCGCAAATCCATTTCAGTTAAAATTACAACTTAGCGGCCAAGTTAAAGCCAATTGCATCTTACACCACTCCCCCAACTTTCGGACTCGGTTGAGTAATGGGAGAAAGTTTCGTACAACTGTGGGGCGAATTTGTCAATCCTGTATCATTAATTTAAAACTTGGGCGCTCCATTAAGAGAGATCAGTAATATAATAGGGTCCAACTCGCGATTCGGAAATAATTAGAATAATTAGAGCTGGTGGTTCTTAATTTATATTTGGCTCAAAGAGTTAAAAAGACTGATTTGCTGATTTGAACGAAAAAAACCTTTCCTCTTGGGTCACCCAACTCGATTCTAATTACTGGATTTACACGCAGTCTACGGACTTGGGCGAAAAGTGGAATAAATTGGAGAGCACTGCAAAATAATGACTTTTTCTCTGAGTTAGGACGTGGCTAAAAGCCGGTAGTTACTGGAGATGGAAATTACTGGCCTATTGCTTATGAGGAAAAAAGCGGAAAGCCCTTTATTTTTCTTTTTGCTAAAAAATGCTTTATACAACAGAAACAAGAGAACGACACAAAAAAATTAAAAATTACAGCAAAACCATTGATTTGACATTCAAAAGCAAAGTTTCTGGTTTTATTCAAAAAAGTAAAATTATTCATATCCAAAATTTCTATTAAGTGATTTAATATCCACGTCTAGTATCTAAGAAAATCATTCCATTTTTCCAACAAATACAGGAATTTGTCATAATCTTCAGAAAAGTACTGCATATAGGGAGTATAAACTAGGGAGAAAGGGAGAGAGAGAGAGAGAGAGAGAGAGAGAGAGAGAGAGAGAGAGAGAGAGTGTGTGAATGAGAGCGAGCGAGCGAGAAAGAGAGAAAGAGAGAGAGTGAGGGAGGGAAAGAGTAAAGAAGAAGGTGATAAGGAAAAATAGAGTGGGACATAGAAAAACACAGGTAGAGCGGAAATCCCTTTATTTTTATTTTTTATAAAAAATGCTATACACAATAGAAACAAGAGAACGACACGAAAAAAAATAATAAAAAATTAAATGTTTTTTGGTTTTATTTAAAAAATTAAACTATTCGTATCCAAAATTTTATTTATGTGATTTATTATTTAAGTAGAAAATCATTCGATTTTCCCATCTAAAACAGGAATTGTCATTATCTTTAGAAAATTTCTAGTATACACTAGCGAGGGAGGGAGAGTGATTGAGAGAGAGAGAGTGAGAGAGAATGAGAGAGAGAGAGAGAGAGAGAGAGAGAGAGAGAGAAAGAAGAAGAAGGTGCGAAGAAAAGGTCGAGTGGGACATAGTAAGACACAGGTAGAGCAAAAAGCCCTTTATTTTTCGTTTTGGTAAAAAATGCTTAACACAACAGAACCAAGAGAACGACATGAAAAAATAAGAATTAAAAATTAATGTTTTTGGGGTTTTATTAAAAAAGTAAAACTATTCGTATCCAAAATTTTAGAGAGAGAGAGAGAGAGAGAGAGAGAGAGAGAGAGAGAGAGAGAGAGAGAGAGTGAGAGAGAGAGGGAGAGAGAAGAAGTAGAAGAAGGTTTTATTAGTTAAGTAGAAAATCATACGATTTTCCCAACTAAAAAAGGAATTTGTCATTATCTTCAGAAAATTTCAGCAGATAGGGAGTATATACTAGGTAAGGTAGGAGAGGGACATAGTTAGCAAGACACATGTAGAGCGGAAAGCCCTTTGTTTTTATTTTTGTTAAAAAAGCTTTACATAACAGAACAAGAGAACGACATGAAAAACAGAAAATTAAAAATTACAGCAAAAGCATTGATTTGGTATTCAAAAGCGAGGTTTTTGGTGTTTTGTTAATAAAAGTAAAATTATTCATACCCAAAATTGCGTTTAACTTATTTATTATCTAAGTTTAAAATCATATGATTTTTTCAATTAATACAGGATTGTGTCAATATCTTCAGAAAATTTCTACAATAGTGAGGGCGGGAGAGTGAATGAGAGCGAGCGAGAGAGAGAGAGAGAGAGAGAGAGAGAGAGAAGAAGAAGAACGTGTTAAGGAAAGCTAGAGTGGGAAATAGTTAATAAGACACAGGAAGAGCGGAAAACCCTTTATTTTTATTTTTGCATTTTTAGAAGAAATTTATATTTATGTATTTATCTATGTACCTATCTATATTCATCCCTTTGCTGTCTCTCTCTTTCTCTCTTAATCTCAGTTTTACTCTAACTATCACTATTTTTCTGTTTTACTTCTCTCTCTCTCTCTCTCTCTCTCTCTCTCTCTCTCACTCTCTCTCTCTCCCTCTCTCTATGTAAAAAAGAGAAAAATATATTATATAGAGAAATATATATTTCTCAGTTTTACTCTCTCTTTTATCTATTTATATTTTTCTTTTTTATTCCGCATTCTATCTTTCTCTTCCACTTTATGCATCGATCTATCTGTGGATACATATATATATATATATATTTCCCTTTTGCTCTCTCTCTCTCTCTCTCTCTTAATCTCTCTCTTACCCTATCAATATTTTTAAAATTTTTATGCCGTAAAATACACAATAGAAACAAGAGAACGGCACAAAAGAAAAGAATTGAAAATTACAGCAAAACCATTCATTTGACATTCAAAATCAAAGTTTTTTATGTCTAAGTAGAATATCATACGATTTTTCCAACTAGAACAAGAATTTTCCATTATTTTCAGAAAAAGTCAGCATATAGGGGGTATACACTAGTGAGGAATGTGAAAGAACGAGAGAGATCGAGTGAGGAAGGTGGGAAGGAAGGTAGAGTGGGACATAGTAACACACAGGTAGAAGGGATAAAGAGAATAGTTATAGAAGTTTTATCCTCCTATAGAAAGGATAAAAAGTTGAAAAAGAAGAGAAACAACTTGCACTTAAAATTTGGTGTAGTAATTTTGTTGTTTTACGTTAATAATTTATCGTTACTATGGCCAACATAGATAAAAAACATATGAAATAGAAACGTAAAAGAGCCAAACTTTTATATTAAGTAAGCTAGTCAATCAAGAGTTTAAAAAAATAAAAGTTTGCCCTAGGATTAGAGTGAAAATCCCCTAGGAATTTAGAATGTTGGAGAGACTGCGTGCTATAAAACTTGACGAGCCGCTCTTACCTCGGATAGTGTAACAGTAAAAAGTTTTAGAACGAACGAAATTTAATCAACACTCACTCCCTGGACATACGATACGTGAAAGGCTGACGACATCAGCTGTAAATGGGTAATAATAACGGCCCGGCTAGCTTATGCCTGACAGAGGCAAAATAACTTTTCACACCCTGAGGTGGAATCTTGGACGCGAACACGTGTCCGGTTACGAATTCGATGCCAGTTGTCTTCTTTAGTTTGCTTAAAATGCTTCTTAAAAAATTAATGATTTTCCGTCCAAATTAATAAATATAAAATCAATTCCGTTTCAGTAAATTTTTCACGAAACAGTTTAACATTAGCTTGTTTTTAGGACTGATACAATTTATTTTTACTTGACCATTACCACTTCATATATTTTGCGTTACCGTCGAGTGCTTAGAGTTACGGATTGGTTCCAGTTACGTTATGTGTTAGGTTAGATTAGAGTTAGTACTCGATAGTGGCTTCTTTTCAGTTTGAATAGCTTGTAAAACGAACCGCAAAAAAGTTGACCGTGTTTTTTATTTAGAAATCTTGAGATGCGGTCTGGTGTGATGTAGGTTTCAGAAAAACGTTTTCTTTATCGTGCCAACGTTTCGATCTTTATTGAGATCATCGTCAGGGCCTGGGATTTACAAACATTGTTTACATATAACAATTACATTTTGGATGTGGAAAAGTGAATTTATACAATATATATATCCCTTTTGCTCTCTCTTTCTCTCTCTCTCTCTCTCTCTCTCTCACTTTATGTATCGATCTATCTATCTATATATAATCATATATATTTATGTATTTATCTATGCACCAATCTATATTCATCCCTTTTGCTGTCTCTCTCCTTCTCTCTTAATCTCACTATTACTCTATCTCTATTTTTCTGTTTTACTTCTCTCTCTCTCTCTCTCTCTCTATGTAAAAAACAGAAAAATATATTATATAGAGAAATATATATTTCTCAGTTTTACTCTCTCTTTTATCTATTTATATTTTTCTTTTTTATTCCGCTTTCTATCTTTCTCTTCCACTTTATGCATCGATCTATCTGTGGATACATATATATATATATATATTTCCCTTTTGCTCTCTCTCTCTCTCTCTCTCTCTCTCTTTCTACGTATAAAAGGGAGAAATCTATATTATATAGAGAAATATATATTTCTCCCTTTTTCTCTCACTTTATCTATTTATATTTTTCTTTTTTACTTCTCTCTCTCTCACTCTCTCTCTCTCTCTCTCTTTCTACGTATAAAAGGGAGAAATATATATTATATAGAGAAATATATATTTCTCCCTTTTTCTCTCACTTTATTTATTTTTTTTTTAAATTTTTTTTTTACTTCTCTCTCTCTCTCTCACTCTCTCTCTCTCTCTCTCTCTCTCTCTCTCTCATACACTTTATGAATCGATCTGTCTGTGTATCTATCTATCTACATATCTTCCTCTCCCTCTCTCTCCTTCTCTCTTACCTTATCAATATTTTTACTTTTTCATCTTGTTTCATTCTCTCTCACTCATTTTCTCTTTCTCTCTATGTGTCTATCTCTTTAGATATTTATCTATCTACCTATCTATCTATATTTTTCCCTTTTACTCTCTCTCTCTCTCTCTCTCTATCGCTCTCTCAATTTCACTCTCTTTCTCTATTACTCTATTTATCTATATTTCTCCCTCCCTCTCTTTCTCTCTCTTTCCCTCCTTTCTCTCTCTCTCTCATTCACTCTTTATCTTTTTTGCCATTTTTTTTCTGTATCTCTTTTCAATTATAATGTATTACTTAATTTGGTAGTGTGGAAGTAATTTACCACATTTAAATCGTATTTTGATTTGCTAAATTTCTTTAAAAGTTAAGGGGAAAGAATATAATTTGATTGGTGTATTTATCATATCCTAAAAAATTCATATGGCCAGATTTTTCTCTATACTTATTTATATCAGTCTTTATTATTTTAATTAACGTAAATGGACGCCTATATTCGGGATTTTATTTCAACTTAACTCAGTTACAATTGGAACATTAATGTGCAAAGCCTTGCGCGTAGATTAAACATCAACTAAAAGTGATTAGTCGCCTGTTTTGCCGTCATCATCATTAGCTTTGTTAATAAAAATCCACGTATACGATAGGGTTCCAGTTTGAGTTAACGATCGTTTAAAAACAAACGAGTAAAATACCGGGCTTTTATACGTTCTGACATCGTTTATAGTATCGATTGTACTAAAGTGCTAAACTAAAAGCTGTACTGGAAAATAATATATCGGAGGTTTTTTATTTTTATTTATTTTTTTTTTTTTATCGACAAGACAAATTGATTCAACTAGGTAAAATTAATATGCAAGGAATAGCCTTGTATTTCCTTAAAGTAGGTGTAAATTTTGTCCTCTTTTGTATAGAACAAGTTAGGCAGAGAATATATTAGATTCTAGATCTCATTGGTGAAACCCATTCTCCAGGAACATTCGGAACTGTCCTACGGTAGCTGGAGGCGGAAAACCTGACACATCTCCCTATATTACACCCCCACGGTACCTGTGTTCTATGGGATTCATATCGAACGTGCCGGATTGTAAATTATGTTGATCCTAACATCCTTTATGTATTGTTTAACAATAGGAGGAACTCGAAGAAAAACAAATTCAGTGTTTGGTTTGAAGTTTGTTTCGGCTATTTTTCTTTGTCTGCAGCTTTCCTATCCCAATTTATTCCAAGCGGTAATTTCCCGGATACATTTCGTAACGAAACAACTAGGCATATAATAAAAAAAAATATGTCAAAAAGAAATATATTCACCTCCGTTTCACTTTTGAATAAAGTTATTTCTCCACGCGTTTCTGAGTTTAAATGTACTAAGCGATCTTTCAACTTAGCTTTACAGGGAAAACAATTTCCGAGAAAATAAATTACCCCCGCTAAACGAAAGCAGTAACTTCTACACAGCTATTTAATGTAAACCTTTATAAACTATATTGCTCCGAGGAGAGATTAAGTTAATACCAGACTTCGAATTGCTCCCACTTAGCTAAGTTGCTCGGATGATTCTGGCAATGAAAAAGTCCTAAATTATTCATTTCCTCTTTGAAATTTGGTATAAATATTTATAAACCTTAAAAAAAAAAAAAAGAAGAAAACCGTTAGCCTAACTCGCCAAATATGACGGGTCTCGATTTGGCAATTTCCTCTGGTAGAATATTGCGCTTTTATGAGAAACACGTTGTGCCATTGATGATAAATGCCGATTCCATTGTACAGGGTGGATCGTCTCAAAAGCTGATTTACACCCTTTGTGTAATTCTATGTTGGGGGAGGAGTGGGCGGACGGAAATATGCTTTGCGCTCGTTTTTATACCTCTACACCCTTTCGGAGAAGCACAAAACATCCGCGCTGGTTTATTGCTCTCCCATTAAATATGAGGCTTGACTGCTATAAAAAAAATAATTACAGACCCAAGTCTAATGGCAGGATAAATTTTGAATTTTTTTTGTTTAAAAATATTATATCGCCACGTTCAATATTACGTATTTCATGCTTAACATCAATATTTATATCATGGAAAAAACATCACATGACTGTGATTTATGCGGCAAGATATAAAAAAAAGTGATTGAACGGAAGTCATTGTACAATGTACTGGAAAAATCCTTAACGAGCCGTTTACCCAGAGTTAAATATTTATTGGGAAATATAAACGCCGTGTATTATTTGTCATTCAAGCAATAATTGCTTAAAACCATTTATTTTTGATGAAATTATAATAAACTTTTTTGCGTTTTAGTTTATACATCATAATAACGTGTGAAAAATATGCTATGCTGAGCGGAATAGGATTTCTCAAAACTTTTTTCAAGACGACCTTGTACAAGAAAAATATGGTTAATTTGTGTATAATGTAATATAAGGTGGAACAATAAAAAAGTTAGAAACAATGTGGCTAATGACGTTGCTAGTCGACCATTTCCATAAAGTGAATCTGCATGCAGGCCCACAATTGCTCCACTCTATTATACGACAGCGCTTCTGGATTATATCCGCCAAACGTTTGATTCGATCCCGAGTTCACAAGTGTCTCCGGTGCCACCAACTACGAGTCCAGGGATATACGCAATATATGGGCGAAATCCCATCAGCTCGATTCGAGCAAGGGCGTGCCTTCATCAACGTTGGAGTGGATTTTACGGGTCCATTTTATATCCGCGAATCGAAGAGGAAAAGAGCAGCAATAGGAAAGGCATATGTCTGTTTATTCGTTTGTATGAGCACTAAAGCAGTTCACTGTGAAGTGGTCTCGGACTTGACTAGCGAAGCCTTCCTCGCGTGCTTAGATCGGTTTATCGCGCGTCGCGGTCTACCAGTTCGCATTTTTTCCGATAACGGAACAAACTTTGTGGGAGCCCAACGCAAACTTATGGAACTCCAATCATGGTGGAAAAGTCAACAGTTGCAAGATAACCTCGCCAATTACCTCAATAAGAGAGAAATACAATGGACATTTAACCCACCCTATGCACCTCATTTTGGAGGAATTTGGGAGGCAAACATAAAGTCCTTTAAAAGTCATCTTGTGAGAACTTTGGACTCACGCCCGCTTTCCTTCGAGGAACTGAGTACCATAGCGAGCAGAATAGAAGCCCTGCTTAATTCCCGGCCACTACATCCGTTATCTGCCGATCCAGATAACTACGACGTTTTGACGCCAGGACATTTTCTCATCGGTGCGCCCTTATGTTCGATGTTAGAATGGGATGTCGCTGAGATTCCTAGTACGAGGCTGTCTCGGTGGGAGTTTTTGCAACAAAGGATGCAACGCCTCTGGAAAAGGTAGAAAACAGATTACCTACATACTCTACAACTGAGAGAAAAATGGTGTGATCCTGCAACCAAGATTGAAAGGGAACGCTGGTACTCCTGATAGACGACCATGCACCACCCCTGCAATGGGCTCGGGGAAGAATTGTTGCCTGCCACCCAGGCAAAGACGGAATAACACGCGTTGTTCCCGTCAAAACCGCGAAAGGCATGGTAACTCGGGCAATTACAAAACTAGCCCCTCTACTGTTACCCCTTTTTTTTGAGAGGAACAAAAAAAGGGAATAAAATTTAAAGTACTCTCTGCTTGAAAAGTGAAGGAACATTCGAACGACCCGCGCGATGGTTTGGAAGGGACCGGAGTCGAGAGGAGGAGTGGAGAGAGACGAGTTAGGTCAGGTCGGCGTGGCGACACGGACGGATCAAGCTCGCTGGTGATTTTTCCCCGGAAAAAGAGAACGAAGTAAAGGCAGGAATACTTCATCCACAGTTAAGTGTGTTTGTATGGTGGTGGCAGGCCTGACTTGAAGTCCTCGGGCTTCAACCAAGACAAAGATCGGTGTAGGACTCAATAAACGATCGTGGAGCGCGTATACGCACATTGTTATTAGTTGTTAATTAAAGTATTGTATGTTCTAACTATGAGAGGTACCTTTTTTTTTTTATTGTTCATGATTTCTTTTTGTTGGTGAGGACATTAGTACTAAGTTAATTTCTTTTAGTTTAGCGTTCTGTTACTTTAGTTATAAGAGAAAAAAAAGGTGTTTTTTTGTTTTTAAATAAATTGTATTAAGGGATCTATCTGTTATTTATCTATTTTACCTGTATTATTAGTGTTATTATGAGTAATTTTTAAGGGTCCGCGCTGCTTGAAGACCAACGGAAGGAGCTCCGTCATCAGTCCTCGGTGGCAGTGTGGATAGAGTCGCTGACTCTCAACCATGGAATCTGAGATCTAATTGAACCTACGGCCAAATATTTTTTTTTCCCTTTTCACCTCTCTTTCTCTCTTCCTATGCCTTTCCGGTTTTCTTTCTTCATTAAAATTTAGTTCCCGTTTCTTATCAACATTTTTTTTTCCTCTTTATATTATTATTATTATTTTTGTCGCTTCTTCTTTTGTTTCCTCTGGACACAAAAGGGAGAACGACTGGCGCCCAACATTTTTATTCCTTTCGTTTACTTTTTTTTCCTTCCATTAACCCACCCCCTTCACCACTGACCGGCTGGCCACCTACGTGAGGTTTGGACCGTAACACTACTTCCTGAAGAAGAGTCAATCCATCATTCAAATCAATTGTAACACCAATTACAAGAATAACAACAATTGTGGAAAAAAAACTTTGTTTTTGGTGGGCGGTATGTTCGGGTTTGAATAAGTTCATTCGTTTTTTTATTATTATTCTTTTTTTTTATCGAAGTCATTTTTAATTATTTAATAAATCATTGCAGTTCGTTTTAGTTTAAAAACGTTAAAAAGATGGAAAAGCGGCCAGAACGCGATAAGAACTCTGTGTTTATGAACTGTTAATGCTCGGGCTGTAAACACAGGTCCGAACTGTGAACGCGCAAGCGATTGGGAACGGGAGGAAGTTAGTTGTGATCCAGCGTTAATGCCTGCCAATCCAGCGTCCTTTTGAGATTTACGCACGCCCGCTCGCACGCAAGCACGCACGCATCTTCTTGATTAACCAGGAAAGACTTTACAGTTTATTTTGCCTTGTTTTATTTTAATTTTTTTTGATCAGAAAGTAACTGAAAAGAGTTTTTTTTTGTTTTATTATAATTTTAACTGAGAAGTAATATTGTTTATTAATTATTTTGTATAAAATCGTTTTTTTTCTTAATACACACTTTATTTGTGAACCAACGCAAACAATTTTTTTGTTTTTTTTTGTAATTCATTAACAAAGGACATTCTGAATCTACAGTTCCGGCAACCGCCGGGGAAAGGTTTACCGCCCAAATTTCTTACAAAAAAATTGGAACCGGTCACCCAAACCCCAACACACATTATGTATATACATTGACACTCAGTTTTTGTTATAATTCCTTACAAACCTCGTTATAATTCCTTGTCAATTTCAGTGAAGAACTTCGTGAACAAGCCAGATCAACCTCGCGCTTTTTATTCTATAAGGAACATTACCAAGATGATTTCAATATGTTTAACCTATCTAAGGACAGGTCCAAAGGTTCGTCATTGGTCGAGTTAAGGTGGTTATTCAAAATCAGAGGGGACTTCCTTTATCTCAATAGTGTAGCTTTTCGGGCTAGAGAAAATGTAATTTGTTCATTTTGCAATGACCAGGTTAAAGAAGACATAGTGCATTTTATTGCAAAATGCACTATCCTATCGGAGATTCGGCTTCTGCATCTAAATTTTTCTAAATTGAATATGAAACAGGTTATTGACTTACTGCTTAATGATTACAAAAATTTAATCAAATATGCGCGCCACGCCTGGCACTATCGCCAAGAGTTAATTTTAGAATTTAATTTTGGAATATTTTAAAGCCTTGTCATTCTAAATTGCAGGCCCAAATAATTTATATATCTATATTATTGTAAATTAAACGAATAACTAAAATTATTGTTTATAATGTATGCTAGTAATTAATGTAATTATTAAAAATTAAATTAAAAACTGTAATATTTATTTATGTATCATTTTTTTTAAATTTTTTCTTTTGTACATTTTCCTCTGTGTCGACCAAAAATTTAAGTCAAATGAAAATCGACCTCCGGCAGACGGACCCTCCATGCTGTAATTTTACTTTAAATTATATACTATGTAATGTTTATAACTTTTCTTTTTTGCAATAAAGTGCCTTCTAATTGGAGTTTGCCACCTAGATCGACGCTTGTAACCAAACAACAATTATTACCTTCTCATTTCATTATTTCATTTTGAAAGCCCAAATTCCTCCATTAAAAAAGAGGATGGTACTTGGGCGAGAGACAGCAGAGAAAAAGCCGAAATGTTTGCTAGTTACCTTGCAGAAATCTTCAAACCAAATGAAATCTCGCGCCATAAGAAGAAAATATAAAGCTAGATTCACCTAAAAAAGTAGCAGTAGAAATTAAAAATTTACCTGCTAAAAAGACTCCAGGATATGAGGATACCTGGATAACTTGGATGAGGATCACTGGAGAAATACTAAAAAATTGCCAAAAAGGGGTTTATTTAAACTATCATACCTATTTAATGCTACAATCAGACTGAAATATGTTCCCAGCATCTGGAAATTCGAAGAAGTCATTATGATAAAAAAAAGAAAAAAAAAAACAGGAAAACCGGCGAACGAGGACAAATCATATAGACCAATATCGCTACTACTGGGGACCGCGGTAGTCGAGTGGTTAGCATGAGAGACTCTCACGCCGCGGTCGTGGGTTCGATTCCCACCGTCGCCTCTGGCCCTTTTTTCACAATAACCCCCCCCCAAATTTGAACACACTATAAGAATTGTCACATGGCTAATATGCATAGTTCATAACGCAAAAAAAAAAAATATCGCTACTACCAACAGTGTCTAGACTCTTCGAAAATTCATTATTAAAATGAATAAAACATCGTAGAAAAAAAGAAAATCGTTCCTGACCACCAATTTGGCTTCCGAACAAGACATTCAACAATAGACCAAATTCACCGAGTTACAGTCCTAATAGAAAAATCTCTTGAAGAAAAACAAATTGTTCTGCTATCTTCTTTGATGTCTCACAAGCTTTTGACAAGGTCTGGCACGAAGGACTCATCAATAAACTAAAAGTTATGCTACCAAAGCAGTATGTCGATATTGTCAATTCCTACCTAACTGACAGACTGTTTAAAGTCAAACAAGAAGATCAATATTCAAAATTAAAAACAATAAATGCAGGAGTGCCACAAGGTAGCATATTAGGTCTACTGCTTTACTTGTTATACACCAATGATTTTCGGAAAATAGATGGAGTAAAAATTGCAACGCTTGCAGCTGACACAGCTGTAATATCACTATGACCGACTATCACCCATTCAACCGAAATCCTCCAAAATGTAATAAGATGAAAAAAAAGGAAAATCAAGCTAAATCAGCATAAATCAGTTCATCTAATCTTTAAAGACAAAAAGGTAGACTCACAATCAATGGAACTATCGTACTATACCATACATGAATACAGGTAAATATCTGGGAATGACCTTAGATGCCAAGCTGAGATGGAAAGAACACGTGAAGAAAAAAAGGACAGAAATAGATTTAAGGTATAGCCAACTATACTGGTTGATAGGACGTGGCTCCAATCTTGCTATACAAAATAAAATATTATTATATAAACAAGTCATAAAGCCTATGTAGACATATGGTATTCAAATATGGGGTTGTACCAAACACAGCAATATCAAAATCATACAAACAATCCAAAATAAAATGTTACATGGTCAATGCACCTTGGTACGTAAGGAATAAGGACTTACACTTAATACTTAAGATCCCAGAAGTCACGGCGGAAATACAAAGATTTGCCGCCAAATACCAGGCTCGCCTCAGCCAGTACGAGAATGTGGAAGCGACCAAACTTTTACATAACCGAAACATGATCAGAAGATTAAAAAAAAACAAAGTCATATAAACTTTGTCGTTAAAATGAATAGTGAATAGTGAAATGTAAATCTTATTGTACCAATGGGTTTATAAGAAAGTAAACATTTATTTATTCTATAATATTATTGTAAAATTAATGGTGGTCTAATAAGACAAGATTTAATAAATTAATTTAATTAAATTTTTTTTAAAGTGCCATCTGCATCGAAATGCCGACTAAATAACACAACAAAGTTTAGTCGTTCCGTAACACACACAAACGGTGCGAGAAGAAGGAAGAGAAGAAAAGAAAGTAAGTCAAATAGTTTGAGAGAAACATTGAAGTAAGGAAGATAGGTCGGAAAAAACCAGATTAAGTTCGTCTTTATAGCTTACAATATTATTTATCGTATAATACATAATATTAGTGGCATATTTGAATTAATAAAGGTTTTTAGATGAGATAAAAAAAGTCAGCGCTGATTTTGGGCACAACACACAAGAATGACACATCTACACGGAAAACAAATACTTCGAGCACTGAAGATGATCTCAACAAAAATCGAAACGTTGGCACGATAAAGTAAACGTTTTTCTAAAGTCTAAGTAACACCAGACCGCATCTCACGATCTCCGAATAATCATAATATCTTAAATACAAAAAATCGTTAGGAAAAGCGTATACAGAATATGTTAATAATAAAGACTCAAAATTCTGTTCAGAGGGTATACAAAAATTGCCAAAATGTTGAGAGTAATGTGGTGAGAGTGACGGAGGGCATTTTAATTAATAAAAATGTTTAAAATCATTTATTTTTGACTTTATTATCATGAACTTGCATTATTTTCTTCTTTTTTTAACACAAAAAACACTCTCGACACCACACCCAAAAATGACACAATTACACAGAAGACAAACACTTTGAGCACTGAAGATGATCTCAATAAAGATCGAAACGTTGCACGATAAAGTAAACGTTTTTCTAAAATCTAAGTAACACCAGACCGCATCTCACGATCTCCGAATAATCATAATATCTTAAATATAAAAAATCGTTAGAAAAAGCGTATACAGAATATGTTAATAATAATGACTCAAAATTCTGTTCAGAGGGTATACAAAAATTGCCAAAATGTTGGGAGTAGTGTGGTGAGAGTGACGGAGGGCATTTTAATTACTAAAAATGTTTTAAATCATTTATTTTTGGCTTTATAACCATGAACGCATTATTTCCGGGCTACTATATCGTTTTAATATGGATTTTTAATTTTTTTTTGTTAGGAATTGTTCAGGAGGTGTTAATCAGATATGAACGACGAAATAATAATGAGCCAGGTTTGATATTTTTATTTCGCAAATTTTAGCTTTGCATACCATTTAAGGAAATTATGTTATCTTAAAACATTACTTGTTGGTTTTTTTTTTTAACACAAAAACACTTTCGACACGACACGCAACAATGAAACAATTACACAGAAGACAAACACTTTCAGCCCTGAAGATGATCTCAATAAAGATCGAAACGTTGGCACGATAAAGAAAATGTTTTTCTGAAACATACATCACACCAGACCGCATCTCACTATTTCTAAATAAATATCGATTAACGTCACTAATCACCACACATTACTTTTAGTTATTATCAATATTCAAAATGTATAATAGATAGTTTTTGGTTTTAATTAAAACAAATTAACAAACTCCTAGATTAATTGATTAAAAGAAAATCTGTTTTGAGTATTTGGCGTCGGTATTCAATAAAAGATTATTAACTCTCGGTTAAGCCTTATATTTGTTGTCGGGACTTGGTGATACGGGGGGGGGGTCTCGTGGGGACGACAGAGATAAGGACAACCGCAAACTTAGGCACCAGTTGAACAAGTTTCTAAATAATGGTTCACCTAGTCTCATCTGTTACCTAGGCTTAGAAAAACTTGGAATACTTTTCACTAATGAAATTCAAGTGGGGTAAACTTGTTTACATTTCCGCCTAGCTGTAAGATTCTTACCGGGGAACTTTTCCCTTAAACAAAATTGTATGGGACAGGCTTTCGCCCAGTGAATATTGGGAGGTCATTGCCGGAGGATATAAAGAGTTGAAGTTTTTATTGAAAATATCTCCGCGGTTGTCTATTTTATTTTTTTTTTATTTTACTTTCTTGTGAAAAAATACTCATTTGTACATCTCAATGCAGCGCGGTGAATGGGGATATTTTTTCTATTAATTACAGGATATACAAACATTCTCATTGATATAATCTGAATTGAAATCCGTTT
Organism: Cimex lectularius; assembly: GCF_000648675.2. NCBI lineage: Eukaryota > Metazoa > Arthropoda > Insecta > Hemiptera > Cimicidae > Cimex > Cimex lectularius. The sequence continues at coordinate 1,080,581 of NW_019392721.1, forward strand.
TTCATTTTTCTTATTTGATGAAAAGTAATAGTAAAAATCTTTCTCTCTAGCATTTCTGTAAACATCATACCATTTTGAATTTAGAATTCATAAAAAAATAGCTTTTTATAATAATAATAATAATAATAACTATCTTTCGATTAATTAATCTTTAATGGTTTTGTTTGCAGAATAATCGTTGACTAACGATCACTAAACACCACACATTTAAGTTTTTAAGTTGTAAAACGTCATCCAGGTCAATTTATAACCAACTCCATTTACGTTTTAGTGGTCAATTAACCAAGTTACATGTATCAATTAATTATTCTTTTTATGTAAGGTCTTAGTTGAGATAAAAAGTCAGTGTCACGAGAGGGATTCGAACCCACGTCCTTCGGCCAAATATGCCGATGCTCTACCACTTGAGCACGACATCCCGATCGTGTCACTGACTTTTTTTAATTTCTACCAATACCTTACATAAAGATTAATTAATTGAAAAGAATTTAATTAGTCAGACCAATAAACCTAATCAATTTAATACGGAAAATGAAGTATATTTCATTAAAATTCTCCGTGGCCATTTCACTTCTCAATTAATTATTCTTTTTATGTAAGGTCTTAGTTGAGGTAAAAAAGTCAGTGTCACGAGAGGGATTCGAACCCATGTCCTTCCGCAAAATACGCCGATGTTGTACCACTTAAACACGACTTTGATCCGCTCGGGTTGGAATCCCGCTCGTGTCACAGACTTTTTTATTTCTACCAATACCTTACTTAAAGATTAATTAATTGAAAAGAATTTAATTGGTCAGACCATGAAACCTAATCGATTTAATAAGGAAAATGAAGTTTACTTCACTAAAATTCTCCGTGGTCATTTCACTTCTCAATTAATTATTCTTTTTATGTATGGTCTTGGTTGAGATAAAAACCAACCTCATAACAAACATCGAACAATATTCGTGTTGTTACATGTAAGAAATGATCGTTGTACTGTAAGTTGCAACAGAATCGGCCTTTTCCGAGGTTTCCGCATTGATTATTTCGCCAAGGTTGAATAAGCTCTGGTATATCGCCAAAATTTATCACACCAAAGTGTCACAATCAGCTTTTTTTAATAAGTTTGAGGCTTTGAAAACCGCGGTGCTGAGTGTGGTGATTGGTTCAAGCCACAGTCCAGAACGTCTGCTGTTATCGTAGATAAGCCAATTTTCATCACAAGTAACAAATCCATAAAAAGTTCCTTTCTATTTGTTTCTCAAATTTTATAAAATTTATTTTTTTACGATCGTTTGACGCTTGAGGAATCCTACTTTTAAGTGTTTTCACATTTTAAATTGCCTTGATGTGGTTAAAGACGTTCGATTTGCAACTGAAAGATTCTCTGCAAGGTTCTTAACAGTTTTTCTGGGATTTTCTTTGACTAAAGCTAGCAGAACGTTATCATCTAGGAAAGAAATCTAACCTTGTTTGTCTTCTAGGCTAAATTCTCCATTTTTAAAATTTTTATACCGTCTCTGAACCGTACACTCATACTGCTATGACCAAAGACTTCACTAATATTTCAGGATGTTTGAGAACCGTTCCGACCGACCCTGGCACGTAAAACGAAATTATGTAAAAATCACGCGTTGACATCTTAGAAAAACTGAATTATTCCGAGTAATGAAATGCTACTGAAGTAAACAGACAGTGTTGTTTGAAAGATAATCAATAAGTGTTGAACTTTCCTACAAAAGAATAATCCATCAAGCGTAAACAGTTTATTATAAACACGGGAAATTGAAAGAAAACATAAAAACACGTATGATTTTTCAGACAAACCAATAATAAGTGCATAAAGATTAAAATCAAGTTCGCTAATTTTGTGGTCTGCTTGACCAATTAATATATTACAATTAATTAAGGTTTTTGGGTTGAGATAAAAAAGTGAATGGCACGAGCGGGATTTGAACCCACAATCTTAGGCTAGGTACGCCGCTGCTCTACCACTTGAGCTATCGTGACCTCGATCCACTCGGACACTAACTTCCCATCTCAACCCCACCTTTTTTGAATTTTTCCTCCTTTTTGCCATTTTTCAAATGTCGTGTAATCGTATTGGATTCTCGGCGACAAATGAAATGGCCACGGAGAGCTTTAGTGAAGTATACTTCATTTTAAATCACTAAATTCACTCATTTCGAGGTCCGCTTGACCAATTAATTAAGGTTTTTTAGTTTACTTAAAAAGTCAAAATGGCAAAAAGGAGGGAAAATTCAAAAAGTGGGGTTGAAGTGGGAAGTGTCCGAGTGGATCGAAGTCACGATAGCTCAAGTGGTAGAGCAGCGGCGTATCTAGCCGAAGATCGTGGGTTCGAATCCCGCTCATGCCACTGACTTTTTTTATCTCAACTAAAAAACTTTAATTAATTGTAATTAAAATCAAGTATTTAGAAAAACGCTTACATATTCTTCGCACTGAAGCCGCTAAATCAAACAATCCTCCAAAAATACAAAACGACCAAAAACAGGTGAAAAGAAGGAAAATTAATCATTGCGCTAAATAAATGCCAGTCGGTCAGAAAGCACAATTCAGAACTAGTTCTGTTTATAAAATTTAAGAAAAATACCAGGTTGACGAAAAAGTCCTTAGGCATAATTCTAGGAGACTGAGGTTTGTAAACCTCGCTGTTAAAATTAGAGACAAGATGCGTTTATTCTAAAATACAAAGGATAGCTAAGCAAAGAGGCGATTGAGCCCAAAGGCTATTCCTATCACGTGTAAAAGCGTCTATTTGCCGATCGTCTTATACAAAGATGCAGCTTGGGGGCAAAAACTAAATGCGATCCATCCAAAATCTACACCAGAAAATATAACTTTTAAGAATATCGAAGGTGATGTTTGATCCCTCTGCCCCATCATGCTCCATCCAGGTTGTTTTTGTTTTAATTTTTGATTAAATTCCCCTATTAGTTACTTTAATTACAATTGTTCTAATTTTACTTTTTTACACCTTTTTATTTATTTATTATTTAATTATTCAATTTTAGCAACTCTTTGTAAGAAATGTTATATATGTATATAAAAGAAGAAAGGTCGCTCAATTAAGACCAGTTTTAATAAATAAATTTGGGTCATCCGAGAGACTCCTTTGTGTTAAGCGCACGACCTGCAGAAGGCGCCCGAGGATCTGAGCGGCTTTCCAGTATACTACTCGGTCGTCCTAAAAAGGACAATGAGGATCTTTGACGTCCGCACCTGGCCTATTCGGCCTTGTCGGACGTTTTGATGCTCAAGATGAGAGCTGATGCACCTCCAGACAGATTGGTGTTACTGCCGCAGCATTGGTGTAGAGGCAGCTCAGCCCGACGGTCTAAGACAACCTCGCTCCCCACTTGCTCATTCCGAGTGGTCGGGTCTGCATTAAGCATCAGACCGTATGGCGCGCGCATAGAGCTACCTAAGCCGAAATACATCAGCCCGGTCTCCCGCGCACTTCCTAGATACAGAAGGCCATTCTACCGCACAGAGTATTAGGGCTTCTCTAGCGTAGAAACTACCGCCTCCGTCCGCGGTTTGTTTAAAGTGGAATTGCTAACCACCCCCTAGAGGAGTACCGCCAACGGTATAGCCTCCAACCAATTCGCCACTCGTTCCCATCCGCCACTACTCACGCATTCCAGGAACTTTTCAGCATAATCATAGCGTCCTCAACGCTTATACGCTGCCGTCTGATCCGCCGTATCCCGTGAGGCAAGGTGTATAACAATGGTCATGCGCAAGTTTCGTGTGAAGATCACAGATAGAAGACAGCCTCTTCTCTAAGTGCCCGCCAAGGGTCTCACCACGGCCAACTACAAATCCATTCCCATTGTAACAGGGACTGAATCTTGGAATATATCTTTTACCCCGTAGTACAGATGGTTATGCACCCTCCTCCGTCTAAGCAGACAGGATCTGTTGCTCTAACCCTTATGTGTGTACAGTTTTTGCTTTAGAGAGGTTGCCACGCCCTCAGGGCTGCACCGTTATTTTGCGACGGATACTCCCCCCTTGTAACGAAGGGTTGGGAGAGGTCCCAGGAAAGAGTGACGGAACCTGGATTGAGAGAGGGAGGTGGATGAGGACACGAGTTGCCCCTTTTCAGGGCCCCGAGCCTTAACCACATTATACCACCCGTCGTCGCTCTATTTCCACATTGAGTCGAGGATCTGATCCGTAAAGAAGGAATAGTTCTTACCAGATTAAGAATAGGTCATGCTCGGTTGACACATGTTCAGTTGCTGGTGGGCCAATCCCCCTGCAGGTGTCCGTTATGAAGAGAAAGGTTGCTCGATGTGCCCCACATAGTCGAAACGTATCGTTGGCTCCCTATAGGGCGCGAGTAGGCATGCCACCAGATTTAAAGAGGATTCTCGGACACAGTATCGAGTGTCAGGATCCGCTAGTCCGCCTTTTAAGGGAATTGGGGATTTTTTATTTTATATAGAAGTTAAGTTATGTGTTCTGTGTTTCTGTCTCTTGTATGAGTGAATGTATTTATTGATGCGATTGGGGAGGTAGTTAGTTTCTCCATCGCCTCTCAGGTTTTGTGTATGTCTTGGGCGGATGTCGGAAATTTTATAAAACTATCCCATCGACTCCAATTTAGACTAGTTTATTATAGGGAACAGGTAGATCGAGGGATGTCGAGTAGTCCATCTACCAAACAGAATGAGTGCGATCAATGTATATTGGTGTGAATGTATTTATTAGTGTGAATGGGGACGTACCATCTCCATCGCACCTGATGTTACGTGCGTGACTTGAGTCTTTTAAAACTTTTAAAGTACCCAACGACCCCAAATTAGAGTAGTTTATTGTAGTGAACAGGTGGATGGAGGAATATCGAGTACTCCATCTACCAAAAAGTATGAGTGCGATTAAATGTAAATAGGTATGAATGTATTTATTGGTATGATGGTGTATCGAGTGTGTAACGGTATTTTGCTAGTGCTACGGGGTTGAAATGACCAAGCTGTCTGATGGCCTTGTCAAAAAAAAAAAAAAAAAAAAAAAAAATATATATATATATATAAAAGCTAATGTAAAAGAGAAATCAATCTTCATCAATTTGACAGAGGTAAAAAAACGAGGAAAATGTATATGACAAAACCCCTCTAGGAAATAAATAACAGACGTGTTTTGCAATGATAAACAGGAAACTTTCACTATAAAAAGATTGTTAATGAAACGGTTCCTAGGGCCCGGCCGGCGAACTGACATATAACCTGGGGAATATTTCGGCCGGGGGGCCAACTTTAAACAGGATAAGCGGGGAAGACAAATAAAGTTAGGAACTTATAAGTAAAAAAGCCTCCAGGGTTAATATATTCCTTCTTCTTCTCCTTTCCAAAAGCCTCTGTCTGAAAACTACACTGGGAACTCCTCCCTTGCAATACAAATATACATGACACAATTAGAAGTGCCCTTTAAAATCCGGAATCAAATTAAATACTTTGGCGAGACTTTTTTTACGTTTTTTAAATTAATTTAGGAACTATTAATCTTATTAATCGACAATGTAGGATAATATTGTTATGCAAAAGACTGGAATTGTCATTTTACCAGAACTTTTTTTTCATCTCACGATGAAAACCCATCACACACTAATTTTAACTTAATATCCACAATTAATTAAATTAAGAAGTGGAATGTATTTCTCACAATTTTTATTTCTAGCTTGATTAGGTTGTGGGCTAGTTTTATGCTCTTACCACATTATAAATAAACAAATCGATATAAAACCATAATAAATTATTAAAGTTACTTAACATAACTGATGCTTTCGTTTATTATGCAATTATTTAATATCGGTCTTTAATTATACTTAATATAGCACTAAAAATGATTGTGATGATGACACTAACTTCCCACTTCAACCCCACCTTTTAAATTTTCCCTTCTTTTTGCCATTTTTCAAACCACTACCACGAAACCTAATCGATTTAATAAGCAAAATGAAGTATACTTCATTAAAGCTCTCCGTGGCCGTTTCATTTGTAGCCGAGAATCAAATAAATTACACATTTGAAAAATGGCAAAAAGGTGGGAAAATTCAAAAAAGGCGAGGCTGAGATGGGAAGTTAGTGTCCGATTGGATCGAAGTCACGATAGATCAAAGTGGTAGAGCAGCGGCGTATTTAGCCGAAGGTCGTGGGTTCGAATCCCAATCGTGACACTGACATTTTTTTTTCAATCAAGACCTTACTTAAAAAATAATTAATTGGTCAATCGGAACACGACACTTAATCGGTTTAAATTATGAATGAAAGTCAAACTTTGTCAATCGCTAGTAAATTATTTTATGAATTAACAAATAATTATCGCAAAATGTTCGTAGAAAGCGTTCAGGCAGGCGTGTGGAACGTTAAAATGGATGATCAAATTCTATAAATTATTTAATCAAAAAACCCTTTTCTTACTTTATCAATATTATTACTAAATATGATAATTAATCAATGAATGCAAAAAATTAAAACAATAAAAAACTCATTTGCTCAAAAATTGTCTAATTTATATATTTATTTTCCATACACATAAACAAAGAAATATTCGACCTTAAGTATATAATATTCTTTTATAGCTAATTGCCATAAAAATATTGCTTATCACAAAACATAATTAATTGTGTTTTTTCTCATTTTTTTGAGGAGGAATACAGTGAAATTTTACAACACGTTTATAAAAGGTCTTCGTGAATGGATTTAATTTACCATTAACTATTGATCTATTTGAATAATTTAATTGTTTGAACTGAAAGTGCGTTAATTTTGTCATTAGTCCGGCCAAAGGAGCCTGTCAATATTGCAAGTTCTAACAAACGCCGACTAAGTTTGTATTTAAGCGGTTAATGACGCTATTGAGTCTATCACAATAAGCCCTCCTCAATTTGTAGCACCTGATCAATATTGACCAGTAAAATAATACCAAAGAAACTTGGACTATTTGCACATTCACTGGCTGTAGAATGAAAAAACAAACAAAGAAAGACAACCAAATTTAATTGACAACTTAATGAGAAAATACCATTTGCGTTAATCCAAACAACCAGTTGTTATAGGATCGTGAAGTAAAAATAATGTTCCAGAATAATTCAACGCACAGTGCTTAGCCATAAATAAAGAAGAATTAAAAATATAGAAAGATAGAAATATTAAAATAGAAGAATATCTAACTAAGATACTAAAACCAATAATATATTGAAACAGTGAAAAATCGTTCCATTCTCACTTTTTCCCAAAAAATTTATTTCCTAAGAAAGTCATTAAAAAATTTCTTAAAAAGTCCTAGTTACTAGGTCCTAGAGACAATTTATTTACCACATCTACAACGCTGTCCTTAGAACTTATTTTTTTATCAATTGAAAACTTTTCTCCATACTGATATTTTCTCAAAGCTTAATAGCTTTATCCTCCGCGACATTATCTACCCTTTAATATTATTCATCAAAGCCCACCGCTTTTTGGCTGCTGTACAAGTTACAATCCGGCGTCTTACATGGGAGCATTCTTGGTCCCATCCTTCATATCATTTACACCTCTGACATACCTATACACCCTAATACCATCATCACCATACCTTCTACACTAATTTTCATCCTATCTAAGCTACCTACCAGATAATGACTTATATTATATTGTTCACTTTATGCACCTTGTATTGAAAGCTCAGGACCATCCTACACTGACATGCAAAAAATTGAGTCCACTTGTAATTTAAATTCGTTTGTATATATTTTATATATTAATCAAAGTTTCACATTTATTAACGTGTAATAATAATTCTTTGTCTAAGAAAGTAAAAAATAAACAATGTAAATTGCTAAGGAAAATGAAAAAAAAAATTAAAAATGACGGACAGATAAAATTTGATTAATTTTGTTTTAGATTTTTAATTAACATTTCACCATTGCGTATTTCCTCTTTTTGCCTTAATTACATCTGGAAGATTCCTCGGCATACTTTCTACCAGTCTGGAAATGTCACTTTGCTGAGAGGTTTAGCAGTAGAAGAGATTTCCTGGTAATGTTTTCAAATCGGACGTTCGATCTACTGAAACGTGAACGATTAAAATATATGCCGTAATAAACTCGGACGCCTAACTCACTGACCAGTAGAAAGTCATACTTTCTACCAGTCTGGAAATGTATCTTAACTCGAGGTTAGCAGTAGGAGAGGTTTCCTGCTAATGTGTTAAAATCGGACGCTCAATCTACTGAAACGTGAACGATTAAAATATACGCCGTAATAAAATCGGACGCCGAACTCACTGACAAGTAGAAAGTTATTCTTTCTACCAGTCTGGAAATGTATCTTAACTGGAGGTTAGCAGTAGGAGAGGTTTCCTGCTAATGTGTTAAATTCGGACGCTCGATCCACTGAAACGTGAACGATTAAAATATATGCCGTAATAAACTCGGACGCCGAACTCACTGACAAGTAGAAAGCCATACTTTCTACTAGTCTGGAAATGTATCTTAACTGGAGGTTAGCAGTAGGAGAGGTTTCTTGCTAATGTGGTAAAATCGGACGCCGAACTCACTGACAAATTTCTACCAGAGTGGAAATGTATCTTTGCTGGAGGTTAGAGCGAACTCCAATGACAATAGCCGCATACCTGATGGAACGTCCATCATCATAAGAGCCACACCACACGCAACACTCTCAGCATTAAGTGGCATTTTTACTTGAAATATTGAAATTAATTAACCAAAGATGAAAACTAAACAGTTTTCCAGTCCTTTCTGAATTCAAATGAGACTGAATAAATAATTTAATATTCATAAAAACAACAAAAATCCTTAATCTATGTTTAGAATAAAGGATTAAGTGTGCTTACGTCTAATTGATACTCCAAATTAAAAACATGGCACAAACTAATATTTATTGATAAAAACAATGAGACAAATTATGGGCAGAATTTTCTTTTATCGAGAAAATTTAAGAAAAATCAGTTGGATGGAATTTTTTGCCTGTAATTGTATTTCAATAAAAATAGAAAATTCATTATTTTTCGTGGTCCGCTTGACCAATTAATATCTTTCAATTAATAAGGTTTTTAGTTGAGATAAAAAAGTCAGTGTCATCAGCGGGAGGGCAAATTCATGGAAAATTCAAAAGGTGAGGTTGAGATGAGAAGTTAGTGTCCGAGTGGATCACAGTCACGATAGCTCAAGTGGTAGAGTAGCGGCGTATCTAGCCGAATATCGTGGGTTCGAATCCCGCTCGTGACACTGAATTTTTTATCTCAACTAAAAACCTTAATTAATTGAAAAACAGTAAAGTTTTTTTGCCATTTAGATGAAACTAATTTTACAAGACAGTTATACTGCTTTTTAATACAAATTGTGCACATTCTGAGTAAAGTATAACTAAATTCATAAAACTTAAACACAGTTGAGTTTTAAGGTGACGTCTTTGATGAGAAAAAAATTTCACAAGGTTTCATCCCGATGGGCTCGTCATTGTTAAATGTGCTCGTTTTATCTGACTCGTCCTTAAATCGTTTCTTCTAAACGGGACCCGTGTACACCATGGCGAATTACACAGTTCAGGACATTCCTCCCTCCTTGAAATAGTTCCTTCCGCATTACCCCGAAGGAAGACATTTGCTCCACTGCGATGGAACCCGTGCCCTTTTATTGCCTCTCTTTGTTTTTGTCTCACCCTGGCAATCTCCAACGGCAAATTTTTTTTAATATCCGTCAGGTTTTTCATCAAGTTATCCGACGATTTCGGATATTTTCTTCCTGAACGACGGGTATATTTTTATTTTGATCAATTCATCCCGGTTTCAACGTTTTTTTTCTTTTAGATTCCTACACACCAATCCTCCTTCAAAGTCAACACTTCTTTTGCCAGAACCGATTCACTCTTTCTTTTACTTAAAAAAAAAAAAAAAAAAAAAAAAAAAAATAGAACGTCTTTAAGCCTTCACCTGCTTTGCTTTTGAAAGAACTTAATGTACTTAATAATAAACTTTCAAATTAAGCTCAGTTGATTCCTATATATGTGTTTTCCAAAATTAGAATTTTGTTAAGATTTTTGGCAGTTCATATAGAATGAAAACCATATTATAATCTTTTTTTCTGAATAACCGATTTATTTTATTTTATTCCGGGTAATTTCTTTGACCGGTTATGTCGTTTGTAGGTTGGGTTACGTTAATAACAACTTTTGAAAAATATTAATTTGGTTTCATTCTAATTTTTCTGCTTTCTAAATGCGTTCGACGTCGATCCAAAAGAAGCTTTACCGGATTTCAGAAGTCCATAGAATACACGCAATAAAAAATTATAACATAAAATATAAAATAAAGCTTTTGAGTTGTTCTAGTGAATTTTATCTTTACTTGTCTCAATTATCAATAAATCTAAATAGAGTGTCGGTGCCCGCAACGGTCATGCGTTGACACGGCGCTCATCACTGTAAGGTAAAGGTCCCGGGTTCGAATCCAGCGGCCCTGCATTCGAACCCGACATACTTACAAATGCCCTTTTTTTTCAAAACGCCGCCACCTGAGTGTTTATACGACCTCTGCTGTTACGAACCCTCGTAACAAAAATAAATAAATAAATAATAACACATAAAAAAATAAAGTAATTAATTAATAAAAAATAAATAAATCTAAATTTTTTTATCAGAGGCTTAAATTTAGAATCATTCTGATGCCAACTGTTGTAATAACCAAGTTTCAATAAAATTCATGGTGGTACACTTTTAAACAGAACATCTGAAATCAGAGAGAAAAAAATTGTTCCCATGAATCAAGCCAAATAATTCAATCATTATTTCATTTTCATAAAAATTTAGACAAGTTTAATGACTTAAAACGAAAGAAAATTTATTGTTAAAAAAATTATTTTTTTTACAGGAAAACGTCATTTGTATACCTAAACATGTGGATCTACGTATGTGTTTCGAAGTTATCGCTATTTTTTCTGATTTTCCATAAAACATTGTGTCATTTTAATAGTACAAAAATTGAATAAACCCAAAAATCATTTTTCGTTAGAATTAACTACTCCAGAAAAAAATGGAGATTTAAATTGTTGTTAAAACGAATCCAGTGTTTTTAGTCTACTTTAGTACAACCGACTTTTTAGTTTCAAATTTTGAAAACCAATCATATTTAATAAATCCTTAATAATGCTTTCTTATCCTACAAAAAAAAAAAATCAGCTGAAATATAACTACAAATTATATTTCAGTCGATTTTTTTGTAGGATAAGAAATTCTTTTTATAGATTCATTACATAAGATCAGTATTCCAAAATTTGAAACTGAAAAGTCGGTTTTACTATTCACGAACGACAAAGGAAGAAAAACATCAAACATTGTGTCCTTAAGTGTTTAAAAATATTCTTTTCTATGCTCCTAGGGCCATGTAATGTTGTTTTGCCCATGTGCTACACTGAGTTGGCTATTTATAATCACCCATTTTAAAAATGATAGATCATCCTGTAGGAAAAGTAAATTTTGTAATGAAATTTTATTAAGTACGTATATTGAGAAAATGAAATAAATGAATAGCAAGATAAAATGGAAAAACTAAAATTGACTTGAATACCAATTATCACCTAAAATTAGTAAACCGTATTTTATTGACGATTAATTAGTTATAATTGACCGTATTAATTATTCCAATTCATTATTCTTTTTATCTAAATTTTTTGAGTGAGATGAAAAATTAGTGTCACCAGCGGGATGCGAACCCATGACCTTCGGCACAATACGCCGAACACTAATGTTTCATCTCAACCAAAAACCTTAGATAAAAAAATAATTAATTGGAAAAAACAATGAGATTAAGAACTAGAGATTGTTGTGACAACATGATAGCTTTTTTATCTCTTTTTATTAATTATAGTTTTATTTTTTATTCACTAGTTTTCGGGGTCCGCTTGATTAATTAATATCTTTCAATTAATTAAGGTTTTTAGTTGAGATAAAAAGTCACTGTCACGAACGCGATTCGAACCACGATCTTTGGCTAGATACGCCGCTGCTCTACCACTTGAGCTATCATGGCTTCGATCCACTCGGACACTAACTTCCCATCTCAACACCACTTTTTTTCTCCTTCTTTTTGCCATTTTTCAAATGTCGTGTAAACTATTTGATTTTCGGCAACAAATAAAATGGCCACGGAGAGCTTTTGTGAAGGTATACTTCATTTTAACTTTTTTTTATTTTTATTCACTTTATTTTTATTTTTCAATTATTTTTATTTTTAATTCACAAGTTTTCGTGGTCGGCTTGACCAATTAATATCTTTCAATTATAGAAAGTTTTTCAGTTGAAAAATGTCAAAAAGGAGGGAAAATTAAAAAAAAAAGTTGGGGTTGAGATGGAAAGTTAGTGTTCGAGTGGATCGAGGTCACGATAGCTCAAGTGGTAGAGCAACGGCGTATCTAACCGAAGATCGTGGGTTCGAATCCTGCTCATGACACTGACTTTTTTATCTCAACTAAAAACCTTAATTTATTATTTATTATTTATGGATTAGCTGTGAACCTGTTGCCTGGACCTGTTCTCTAACTTTGTACAAATTTTTCATTTTTTTTATTTTTCATCGTTCACGGGGGTCCCCAAGTACTGTTTTACTGCTTTCTTTTGCATTATTCGGCTAATTAGAATTTTCATTTTTCCAAAAAGGGCACAGTTGCAATAATTTAGATTAGCGAGATTTTACTGTAATATGTATCACTCTTTATTTTAATTAGTTGAAGAAACTTCCATTAATGATATTGTCAGTAAAACCTAGCTCAATTTTATATATCTTTTAAGAATATGAATATTTAAAATTCTTTTACGAATTGTACATTTTGAAAAGGCAAACGTGTAAAATTATGTAAAAAAATGAAGTTCATTTAATAAAGTTCCTGAAGTAAAACAGTTATAAAGTCTAGCGCAAAGGAATATGAAGTCTGAATGATGGACTTGCAAGGGAATGGTCCACAATTATCAACTTATCGTGGGTAATCCAGATGATGAGGATCATGAATTTATGATCTCAGTTAACACGCACTATGCAGTCAGTTTACTACTTGAGACGAAACTGCGGCTCCGGGCCGTTTGCATTAACGACTTCGATTAGAGTTGAAACTGCGGTTTCGAGTGCACTCGACTGAAACACTTTTCGAAGGCTCTTCAACGACTTTGCTTTTGTCGGTGAGTGTTACCCAACTGTTCTTCCAAGTGATTACGGGACCTGATAACTTTTATAGTCTTATAGCCTTAATGCCTGCAACTTCCGAACAATGAGTCAGAGCGGCATGTTAAACAAAGCTCAAAAACAAATAAAAAGCTCCGCGTACTTTTACGAGTGCATAACAATCTTGAGCCAAGGGTCGTAAAATATGGGAACGTTTATTTTCTAACAGTAAATACACTACGGCTACATTTATGAAGGGGGAACTTTTATAAATACCTAAGTAAAACTTTTAAAATGTGTAATACAATCGTAATCAGTTCTTATGTTGTTTTTATATTTTTTAGATTTGTATGTTGAAACAGTACAAAATCACTCACAAACAGAAGCTAAAACTATGAGATCACCAATTTTAAATAAACTTTTTTGCGGATAAAAATCCGAAAAATTATAGAAACAATATGGCCGAGTTTGTTACTGATACGAAAAAGTAATTTATTTTTATTTTTTTTACGAAAGGAATTTAACTACGAGGTCGTATGAACCCTCGGGGTGCCGATGGTTTAACAAAAAGTCCATTTTTAAGTATAAGTATGCAAGATTCGAGTGCAGGGCCGCAGGATTCGAACCCGGGACCTTTACCATACAGTGATGAGAACCGCGAAAACGCCTAAAACCATTGCAGCCACCGACGGCCAAATTAAATTATTATATACATTTTTTTATTGTTTTATGACACAACCGGACGACCAGGGTGTGTCACGGATTTCTACCAAACTTGTTTTTTGGTGATTTTACACTCCAAAATCTTGAACACGTATCCGTCACTTCTTGTGAATAATGCCTTGTTCTCGCTAAAAAATTTCTTTTTGAAAATTTTCCGTTTTTTATATTTTTATCTCGCCGTTCTACTTACTCACACCAACTAGATGCAAATATCATTTTACACGATTTATTATGTAGTTTGCAATGAAAATATAGTAAAAGCTAATAACCACAAAATTCCTAAAAATCAATTTTGTTCAAGCAAACTAGCTCATCAATTTTTCTCTTGAAACTAGTTGCACCACTAGAGATCTCTAAATAAAATTTTTTGTTTGAATTTAGATTTATAGATTTTATTGACCCTTAATTTTTTTATTTTTAATTAGTAGTTATCGGAATATCTGATTTAAACTGCGATAATTCCATTATTCATGCCAGATATACCATTTAAAAAATTTAAAAATAGAGGAACCTAACTTATTTACTGCAATTAATTAAGGTTTTTAGTTGAGATAAAAAAGTCGAACGGAATTCGAACTTCGATCCACAGGGTTGGGTTGAGATGGGAAGTTAGTGTCCGAGTGGATCGAGGTCACGATAGCTCAAGTGGTAGAGCAGCGGCGTATCTAGCCGAAGATAGTGGGTTCGAATCCCTCTCGTGACACTGACTTTTTATCTCAACTAAAAACCTTAATTAATTGAAATGTATTAATTGGTCAAGCGGACCACTAAAACTAGTGAACTTATTTACGACGTACGTGTCATAAAAGTCTACAAAAGATGTCTATAACAACATAAACAAAATACGAAAATTTTTTGTCAGAAATTAACCTCGTTTTTTTAAAATGACAATAATTGTTTAATTTTAATTTTTGATCCGTTATAAAATGCACTTCTCAATTTATTTAAAAAGAATTGTCAAGTATGAAAATGATTTCTACGAAAATCGGTAACTAAGAGTTTTATAACGCTAGAATCATGACTATGAGGTAAAATCCAAATTTGGGCAATTTTCTGACCGGATTTGCTTAGAGAATATATGTTAAATTATGCAAAAAAGCAGTATTTTGTTTATTTATCTTCGGAAACCATACCAAATGAGGATTTTCTACGTCGTAGAACCTAGTTTTGTGGAAATTAACTAATTTTTCGACTTCTGCTAGTCAGACGAACCGAGTGCAATGTTTAACATCATTTTCCTCAAAACTTAGTAAACCGATATTCATAGGTGATAATTCGTTTTAAAGAAATTATCAAGTGCATTTTATAACTTTATCAAAGATTAAAATTGAACTATTATTCCCTTTAAAAAGACGAGGTCAATTTCTGACAAATAATTTTTATTTTGTGTATTTCATTGTAGAAATGATTTATATATTTTTATGGTACGTCCGTCTTCAAACAGCTATTTTCAAATGATATGTCTCAAGTTAAAATCTTTCTAATTTTTTTCGAATTATAGCCATATAAATAAGATATTCCTGTAACGACTAATAAAAACCTAAAAAAAATTACGAATAAAAAATCTATAATTTTAAATTCAACAAAAATTTATATTTACAGGCTTTAGAGGTATTAAAACAAAATTTCGCAATAGTTTCACGAAAAAAATATGACCTAGTTAATTTGAAAAAAAATGTATTTTAGAAATATTTTGGTTATTGATAAATTTCGTTAACTTTTACTATATTTTTATTACAATGTACAAAAAATATAAAATTTTCTAGCATTATATCAATTCAATTTTTTTAATCTAAAATTTTCTCGCATTGCATAAATTCATTTTTTTAATCTAAAATTGTCTAGCATTGTATAAATTCAATTTTTTAACAACAAATTTTTCTGGCATTGTATAAATTCAATTTTTTATCAAAAAAAAGTTTCTAGCATTGCATAAATTCATTGTATAATCTAAAATTTTCTAGCATTGTATAAATTCAATTTTTTTAACAACAAATTTTTCTAGTATTGTATAAATTCAATTTTTTATCAAAAAATTTTTCTAGCATTGTATAAATTCATTTTTCTAATCTAAAGTTGGCTAGCATTGTATAAATTCATGTTTTTAATCTAAAATTTTCTAGCACTGTATAAATTGATTTTTTTAATTTAATTTTTTTTAGTTGTATAAATTCATTTTTTCTAACCTAAAATTATCTAGCATTGCATAAATTCATTTTGTATCTAAAATTTTCCAGCATTGTATAAATTCAGTTTTTTAGTCTAAAATTTTCTAGCATTGTATAAATGCAATTATTTATTAAAAAAATTTCTAGCATAGTATAAATTCATTTTTCTAATCTAAAATTATCTAGCATTGTATAAATTCAATTTGTTTTATCAAAAATTTTCTTCTAGCATTGTATAAATTCATTTTTCTAATCTAAAATTTTCTAGCTTTGTATAAATTCAATTTTTTTAAGAAAATTTTTTTCTAGCATTGTATAAATTCATTTTTTTCACATCCTACATGTATTTGTAAAATTTAAAAAATGTTTCTTAATGCCAGGTCCTGAAGATGATCTCAATAAATATCGAAACGTTGGCAAAGAAAATGTCCTTCTAAAACCTACGTCACACCAGACCTCATCTCAATCTCCAAAGAATAAATATTACTTTAAAATGATATATATTCACATAGTTGATTTGAATAAGTAGAACGGGAAAGTAAAAATATTAAAAACGGAAAAATAGCGGATACATGTCCCTTATTTTCGAATGTGGAATCACGAAAAATTTTGGTACAAATCCGTGTCACACCAACCTGGTCGTCCTTTTGTTAGTTGTATTTCAACGCTATTTTATATCGGCAGATTTGCGTTTTGTAATGCTTTTAATTTAAATTAATTGAACTGCCAGATGAATTGCCGTGGACCAATAAAAAGAGCTACAAATAAAATGAATGCTTTTATTAAATTAAATCTTAATAATAACTATTCTAAAAGGATTTTTAAATCAGAACCAGTACTTTTTCCAATTCCGACAACTTCGAAAAGACAATTAAATCCAGACAAAGAGGCTATTAATTGTGAATATCCAAAAATTAAACAGTCCATCTGTCACTTCCTATAAGGGTTGGCTGTAATTCGTTTCAATTGTTTCGAGACTTTTCCACGGTCCCTGAACAAAAGGGAAAGTTTTCTACCCTTCACGTTTTAATCCAAATCTGCTGAAAACTCTACGAAGATTAAGAAGACAAGACTATTGTTAATATTTAAAAAAAATCCTTTTGTAAAATGTTTTTGTTAGTTCAAAGCGATTAATTGTAACGAAAACAAGGAACACTTTGCCCTTAATTAACAACGAACAAATAATCCATCTTTTTTCTCCCCTACATTGTTCTTTACCTGCTTTTTATATATTATTAATCATGAATACCTATTATATTAATGTTCTATTAAAACGTTTATTCATTTCTCATTATAGAATTGTTTATATATTTATAATTATAAATGTTTCTTCCTTATTCTTTCCCATTCAACTAATAGGAACACATAGAGAGAAAAGGGAGGGAGATAGATAGATAGATAGAGAGAGAGAGAGTGAGTGTGAGAAAGAGAAGAGGGAGGAAGTGAGAGAAACATGGAAGGAGAGAGAGAAAAAAAGGTGAAAAAGAGGAATGAATACATAAATGAAATAAAAAGGTATTCTCAAAAAAGAAGGTAAAATAGACATTGGCAAAAAGTGAAAAGATATCTAAGAGAGTTTATATATATAAGAAAAATAGGGAGAGAGAGAGAGAGGGAGGGAGAGAAAGAGAGAGAGAGAGAGAGTGAGTGAGTGATAGAGAGAGGGGGAAGAGAGAGAGATTGGGGGGAGAGATAGAGTGGGGGAGAGTAACAGTGAAGGAGTGAGTAAGTGAGAGTGCGAAAGAGAGGGGGGAGAAGGGAGGGAGTGAGAGAAACACGGAGAAAAAAAGAAAAAAGTGAAAAAGTGGAATAAATACATAAATGAAATAAAAAGGTATTCTAAAAAAGGAAGGTAAAATAGACATAGACTAAAAGGGAAAATATATCTAAGAGAGTTGAAATATATATATATATATATATAAGATAAATAGGGAGAGAGAGAAAGAGAGAGAGAGAGAGAGAGAGAGAGAGAGAGAGTGAGAGAGAGAGAACTTGCTGACAGTATTAGATAATAACTTGTTTATTCCTTCCGTTTTTCATCCACTAAAAGAAGCAACAAGACAAGAAATTTTTGGAAGTAAAAAATGTATTTTTATTTTTATTTTTCAAGTGTAATCAAATTGAATCTAATACTATAACCTAAGAATTATCATCGTAGGCAGATCATATACTATGATTACAATTTAAAAACATTGAATACATACAAAAATTAAGTAAATTATAATATTATATTAGAATATTTGATTATAAATTAATATTTTTTTAGCAGAGGATGCTTCAAGGAGGGTGCTTCTTAAGATGATGGTTGGGAATCGGCTGAAAGCACATTAAAAAATATAATTTGAGTTAATTTTATTACATAAAAAATTTTAAACCTTAATACTTTATTCATTAGCTTTCCTGGTCCGATTGACCAAATAACACCTATCAATTAATTAATCTTTATGTAAAGTATTGGTTGAGATAACATAATAATTGCAAGATGTTATTTGGTCAATCGGACCACGATATCTAATGGATTTCATACGTAAAATGAAGTATATCTTCATTAAAGCTCTCCGCGGCCATTTCATTTGTCGCCGAGAATCAAATATATTTCACGACATTTGAAAAATGGCAAAAAGGAGGGAAAATTCAAAAGGTGCGGTTGATATGGGAAGTTGGTGTCCGAGTGGATCGAGGTCCCGATAGCTCAAGTGTTAGAGCAGCGGCGTATCTAGCCGAAGATCGTTGGGTGGGTTCGAATCCCCCTCGTGACACTGCCTTTCTTATCACAACTTAAAACCTTAATTAATTATTACAAATTTATTATCATTTTTGATGTATTCCATATTTTTGAGCATCTCTTTCTGAGGGATGTTACAAATATATATANCCTACTATTTTCCAATTCTTGTTTGATGTTCTTATTTCCTACAAACATAATATTAATGGGCACTGTCACCACGACACACAAAAATGACACAACTACCTAGAAAACAAACACTTTAATCACTGAAGGTGATCTCAATAAAGTTCGAAACGTTGGCCTAATAATTTTTTTCTCTAAATGGCCATTAATTAACAGGTCACAAAACACTACACATAATAAAATCATTATTTATATATATATTATGTTATATTTTACATATGCAATAATATAAATAATTTATGTAAAATATAATATTTCTATTACATTTTACATATAATACCAATTTTATATGTAGTAATTGTATTATATTTATAATATAAGTATATATTTTCAAGAGTTTTTGGGAAACTATTTCTAGTAGAAACTATCCTACTATTTTCCAATTCTTGTTTGATGTTCTTATTTCCTACAAACATAATATTAATGGGCACTGTCACCACGACACACAAAAATGACACAACTACCCAGAAAACAAACACTTTGATCACTGAAGATGATCTCAATAAAGTTCGAAACCTTGGCCTAATAATTTTTTTTCTCTAAAACCTACGTCACACCAGACCGCATGTCACAATCCCAAATAATCATAATATTAATATTTAGTCTTACAAAATCATTAAAATAACGCCAGCCAAAAAAAAATTAATATGTAGTTCTGAGTGGAATAGAGAGTATTTAAATAAAACAAGCAAAATTAAAATTTATGAAATGTTCAAAAATATCTACCAAATCACATTTAATCTATAAGACGAGATGTTATATAACTTTAGAAAATGAAATAGTAACCATGGATCTTTTCAGAATTGTAGGTTTCTGTGGCGGGAGGGGTTGCTAAAAAAAGAAAATAAAGTAGAGTAGTCTGCCGATTTTTTTTTTAACTGGCCCCATCAAGAAAATTTAATATTTTCGAAAACTCGGAAAAGTGGATTTATCGCCCAAGAAACAGATTTTGTCTGTTACCACATTTTTTTCTAAATTGAGACTTTTTAAAAATCTCCCTTACGTTTTATAAAATGTCAAGTGCTGTAAGAACTTAGAAAATATTTGAAGAATAAAATCCAAACGATGCGGGGAGACTTCGCAGACATTGGCGAATTTCACAAAAACTGCCACAGGCACTGACCAATTAAGGCCAAATCTCTGCAAAAACCTCTCGGCAAAGCTACCGCCCTTGTGCACAAATGGAGCAATTCAGAAAAACGCAATCTTGCGGTATCCAAAGTACTAACGCCGAAGTTAAAGAAATATTTATATTCGTTTGCAATTAGATGACATAACTGTCGAAAGGTCAATGAAATAGAAAAATGCCACAAAGGAAACCATAGTTTTTGAAGAGAAAAAAGCATTTAAACACCACGCTCCCTCAGAAAATACTTCAACTATCTGTACGTTAAAATCAGAAAAAAGTTGGGTAACTCTTACATATTCAGATAAAATATGTTCATCTCACCATTTGTCACAAATATAGCAGAGAAAAAATAAAATATTAGAGAAAATTGCAAGGCTTTTCGTAAATTCTGTTAATTACTAGAACATGTTGAGCTTAAGCTAGGAAAAATACCAAAGATATATTTTTGGGCATAAATTCAGCAAATTTGAGAATCTTGATAAGAAAGGTTTTACTCGTAATATTAGTAAATTGGATATGAGAAGTTAATTTTTTAAACTATTAAATAAATTATTTTGTACGATTTTGCTTAATTGAATGCATATATCAATAAAACACCTATTTCAGAATTTGATTTTATCTACTTAACAATCTGATATATTCATCATTTTTTGAAAACTATGGTTTTATAAAAACTAATTTTTTGTTTTGAGACAAAAAACAGACGTCTCCCATTGTCTTAACAGCATTTGCCAAAAATAGATGAGAAAAAAACAAAATATTAGAGAAAATTGCAAAGCATTTCCTAAATGCTATTAATTACTAGAACACGTAGAGCTTTGGCTAGAAATAAAATAAAAAAAATATACATTTTTGTGCATAAATTCAGAAAATTTGAGATTCTAATAAGAAAGGTTTTACTCTTAATATTAATGAATTGGATATTCGAAGTTAATTTTTCCAATTATTCAATAAATTCTTTTGTTTAATTAAATGAATATATCAATAAAACACCTATTTTAGAATCAGATTTTATCTACTTGACAGTCGCATTTAGCCATCTTTTTTTTTTTTTTTTTTAATTATTACTTTATAACAACTAAGTAAAAAAAAGACGCCGTTTTCATCCTCAGCATTTGGCTGAAATATAGAAGAAAAAAAATCAAAATATATATATAAGAAGAAGAATTAAGTGTTGCTTAATTAAGACCATAAATAAATTTGGGTCATCCGAGAGGCTCCTTCGAGTTAAGTGCACGACCTGCAGATGGCCCCCCCGATGATCTGAGCCAAAAAGGACTAGTTCTTACCAGATTAAGAATAGGTTATACTCGGTTGGGCCAATCTCCCTGCAGGTGTCCGTTATGCAGCCGAAGGTCGTGGGTTCGAATCCCGCTTGTGATACTTGCTTTTTTATCTCAGCCAATACCTTACATAAAGATTACTTACATACTTTAACTTTCTAAGAGTGATGTTAGACCATTTTCTAACAACAAAAAAATAATGAAAATTTCTTGATTTCTCCCTCTAAAAAGAACCATAAACAGTTTCTGTTTTATGTGTCATTGATGATTATAGTATTCTTTCACTATGAGCTAAAACATCAATTCGGGAATTGACCCTTTTTTCTGAATAATTAAGAAGAATATTTCCCTTGCGTGGTAGTGCCACTTTTGCGAAATAGTTTTATCGTTTTTGAGGTTATGCTCTGCCATAACACAAGACACGTTTCTATTTTTCGGGTGTTTAATTTTTCAAAATTCCTTTCCCTTTCGTTTTTTTCCAATTTGCCACAAGAGAGGTCCAGCTTCATAAAACCCCACAGACATTTTCTATGGTTCAATGAAAAAAAAATTTCACTTTTCCTACACAGAAATCATGTTTTTCGCTGTTTATACTATCTGCAGTTCCAAATACAAACGTTACAAACAGCACTAAAATTATCCATGACGGTTGAAATGGGTCGAACTGAAATTGTAAAAAATATGGTTGCATCGGCCTGGTTACTTTGCTCATTTGGACATTAATCAGCAAGTTGAATACGATAATACAGAAAAGTCAACAATAATCTAATCACACTGTTAGGTTGGACCAACGAAATGACGTGAAATACGTGATTTGTTATTTCCGCCGATGATTTTATCTCAGAGAACCAATTAAAATCAAACATGACCGGGCAGTGTTTCTGGTTATGCATAACCACTTCCGTAAACCCAATATTAAAATGTTATTATTTTATAATTATATACACTAATAAAAGGCAGTTTATAAATTTTAGAATATTTTATTTTCTTTCATAAAAGAAATTTTAAGAAATCTTTTTATACCTGGGGCCGCTTCCCACAGACTTAGACAATTGTCAAATCCAACGGTCGACTACCTTAGCAATATAAAAAGAAATTTTGTTGATTTTGCCTTAAAAAATATCTCAACTTCATATTCTTAACAAAAATTCGATAATCCATGTAGGTTTCGTGAAATCTTTTAAATTTTCTTTTAAATTTAACATAATAGCTCTAAAATATTAAATTGCTAACTTAGTGCCAAAAATATTGAAGTGATAAACTGAAATGGTTATTAAAAATATTATAAATAAAAAAACGTTTGGTGGAAAATGTCTAGTAAATCCCAGAAATCCGTATTTACAAATTTACAACCATTGTTTACGTTTTTACGAATAAACGACAATTGGGTCCGTCGTGTCTCGGTTTTAAAGCAAACCACGTGCGACGTAGAGTTTTGCTGTGACCTCGTCGGATCATTGATTTTGAGATATCGGCTTTACAGTTGGCTTGCCGCCGCTACAACATTTACGCTCCATTACATACCACTTACGTCTATACTTAAGAGTTCACTTTCTTCTAGAGGTTTTTACTCACATGAAAAACGTAGTACAAAGAAATCGACCAAAAATTAATGAAGGATGAACTAATTTTAAAAAAAATTATATATAGGCAAGCAAATAATTTAGATTATAAATAGCCGTAAATTCTCAAATTCTCCCTTCCATTATCTTTCACCTCTTTTTTATCTATATCTTTCTATCTCTTTCTCGCTGTGTCTGCCTGTCTGTCTCTTTCTTTCTCTCTTTCCCCCCCTCTCTCTCTCTCTTTCCCTCTATCTTTCACCTTTTTCTATCAATCTATATAATTATCATTTTACCTCAATACAAGTTTATTTATCTAGATATATTTTTCTGTCCTATTAATCTACCCCTTTCTATCTCTCACTCTTTCTGTATGTCTGTCTCTCTCTCCCTCGCTCTCTCTTCCTCCTCCCTCTCTCTCACCCTCCCGCTAACACTCTCTCTCTTTCTCTCGCTCCCTATCCCTCCCTTCCTCATTCTCACTCTCTCTCTTCTTCTATCTTTCACCTATTTTCTATCAATCTATATTTGTCTATATCTCTCTCGCTCTGTCTGCCTGTCTCTCTCTCTCTCTCTCTCTCTCTCTCTCTCTCTCTCTCTCTCTCTCTCTCTCTCTCTTTCGCTCTATCATTCACCTCTTTCTCTCAATCTATATAATTATCATTTTACCTCAATACAAGTTTATTTATCTAGATATATTTTTCTTTCCTATTAATCTACCCCTTTCTATCTCTCACTCTGTCTGTATGTCTGTCTCTCTCTCCATCGCTCTCTCCCCCTCCCTCTCTCTCACCCTCCCGCTCACACTCTCTCTCTTTCTCTCGCTCCCTATTCCTCCCTTCCTCATTCTCACTCTCTCTTTTCTTCTATCTTTCACCTCTTTTCTATCAATCTATATTTGTCTATATCTCTCTCGCTCTGTCTGCCTGTCTGTCTCTCTCTCTCTCTCTCTCTCTCTCTCTCTCTCTCTCTCTCTCTCTTCCTCTCCCTCTATCTTTCACCTTTTTCTATCAATCTATATAATCATCATTTTACCTCGATACAAGTCTATATATCTAGATATCTTTCTCTTATCTTTCTGCCCGATTCTATCTCTCTCCCACTTTGTCTGCATGTCTGTCTCTCTGTCTGTCTGTCTGTCTGACTCTCTCTCTCTCTCTCTCTCTCTCTCTCTCTCTCTCTCTCTCTCTCTCTCTCGTACGTATACGTGCATCTTGATAAGATGAATAATGACTGGAAAGAACTAAACAGATGGTGTGAACAACATAGGGTATCAATAAACTATGATAAATGTCAAGCAATGCTGATAGGAACTAGAAGAAACTTAAACTATATAAATGTAAAAAATGTAATTATCTTAATAAATAATTTTTAAAAAAATCTTAAGCCATAATTAGAAAGCCACCTTGTAAAAATGAAAATTATAATTAAGATATTACGATAAATTGATATAATTATCTGTAAGAGCTGAATGAAACAAAATGTTAACATTAAGTTTCCTGACTTCGGTAAGAGAGGACCCTATGGTCCTATGTAAGCTTTAGGTTAATAAACTATTCATTCATTCATTCTCTCTCTCTCTCTCTCTCTCTCTCTCTCTCTCTCTCTCTCTCTGTGTCTGTCTCTCTCTCTCCCTCTATCTTTCACCTTTTTCTATCAATCTATAAAATCATAATTTTACCTCGATACAAGTCTATTTATCTATATATATTTTTCTTTCTCCTATCTTTCTACCCCTTTATATCTCTCTCATACTGTCTGAGTGTCTCTATCTCTCTCTCTCGCTCCCTCTCTTTCCGTCCTTTACTTCTTCTCTCTCTCTCTCTCTTTCCATTTCTATCTAACTGTCATTCTTTATCTTCGTCTACTTAACAATTTTATCTACCTTTCATGTCTATCCATCTGTATACAACCCCGTTGGTCTATTTATATTTCTGTATCTCCCTCTCATTCAATTTCACCTAGTGTTCCATAATACATTCATCTAGGAGAGTGAATGTATAATTGGCGCGAACTTGTGAGAGTGAGTAAATGTCGGAATATTGAGTACACCATCGGTCTTAAATTATATTAGATGTTTGGAAGGTGATGAACGAATATGAAGTATACCACCATCCCCCCTGACGAAGATATTTAAGAGTGAATGAAAGAGAGGTGATTAAGAGTGAGTAAGAATTGATATGGGTTTGGATTTAGTAATTGATTGCATTTGCGGCTGAAATGACCTAGCTGTTGATAGTCCCTGGAGCCCAACCTCGCTGGCTGAACGTGTACGACCGAGGACTGACCCCGGATTGAATTCCACCGACATCATCACAGATTACTGTTTGTTTAGAACGGTTTCACTTAACAATAAAATTCATCAATCATAGAAATGGCTTTGCACGTGTAAAAATCAATACCAAAGATAAACAAAAAATAGCATCTATATTTTTGAAAACGTCTTTTCAAATAAGCAGAATGATGGTACGTTAGGATGTATATCCAAAGAGCGACGATAGCCTGGAGAAGAGCGAAGAACTGAGGTCTAAACCCCAAAATGACCCTATGGCTATACACCTGTAGACAACCTATAGACCAATGGTGACATATGGGTCGGTAGTGTAGTGTAACAACACTTTTCGGGTCAAAGCAATAAGGCTATTAAGTGGCACCCAAAGACAAGCTTGTCTCAGTGTCACTAGTGCCATGAGCACAACGCTAACTGCGGCCCTGGAAGTTCTTCACATTTTAATCCAAGGAGAAGCCAGAGCAGCAGCCCATAGGCTCATAAATGGTTAACTATCTGCTCGGATAGGCCGTGTAAATAAACAATGGAAACTGAGGGAGGAGATACAGGCAGATGTCATTCTAGGCATGCCAATTGATGCCACTACTCCAAAGTACAACTTCACAAAAAAGTACAAAGTACTGATACCAGAACGGGAAGAATGGGCCAAAGGAACACCGTTGGTATACTGTCGGCTCCAAAACCGACAAGGGTACAGGAGTTGGGGATTTTGGGATGAACCCCAAGACCGAACTGACGGTAAACCTAGGCAAGTATGCTACAGTTTTCCAGTCTGAAATCATTGTGATTGAATAATGTCCCAGAGAAATAAAAAGGCTAGGAATACATTCCGGAAGATAGCCATTTTCTCTGACAGCCAGGCAGCACTCAGGCAAAGAGTGTTTGGAACTGCATGAAGGCCCTGACGGAAATCAGTTGCACTAATGCCCTGACCGTGGCATGGGTCCCTGGACATTCGGAGCATGGAAGCAACGAAAAAGTTGACATTTTGGCCAAAAAGGGAGCCAATTTGGACTCTCTGGGCTTAGAACCCTACTGCGGCCAAGTAGCCTTCCACAAAAGAGGATACATCTTAAAATAGATCCTTAATGAGTACAAACCTGGATGAACAATACCACAGGTATGAGGCACGCGGAGAGATTCATAGAAGGACCATCTCAAAACATACAAAAGAATTACTGGAAGGTAACCGCAACCGAATCAGGATTTTGGATACACTCCTGACACGGCACTGCCTCTTAAGAAAGCACATGTGCCGGTACAGACAGAAGAAACACTGTGCAGATACTGCCAGAAAGAGTAGGAGACGGCAGCACACATTTATATTTTTGTGAAGATCTATGTAGGTGCAGGTTCTTGCAAGAAGGACAGGAAAAGGCAAAAGCAAGATCCTAAACAAAGAAGCCGCTGGCAAAGCTATGGAGGTTGACCTGAAGCTGGCCAATGAGTTATAAAATAGACCGAGGACAATAGACCTACTTAGTTCGAGGGCAGAAAGCCTTGTGTTTCCATCATCAGTAGATTCATATTTTTGCAAACCTATTCGGAAATTGTCTTAAACATTTCCAATACCAGTGAAAATGGTGGCACAAGACGGGGTGCTGGGATTGACGAAAAAGAAGGCGCCACGGTCATACCCATCGAACCAGAACGTCAATCCAAGTTACCAACCAAATAAAGTTAAGTAGACTTTTTTTCTATGTAGGTGCAGGTTCTTCAAACTAGGACTAGTAAAACAACAAGCGAGATCCTACAGGGAGCTGTGGAGGCTGGTTCATAACCTGAAGCTGGCCAGTGATTTATAAATAACAGGGAAGCACAATAGATCTATTCACGTCTAGGTGCATTAGGCCTTGTGGCCGCCTCTTTTATCCCTATCCCTATCCATACCCTTAAGACGTATAGAGTTTTCTCCCAAACCTATCACTAGCAATATGTATGTTTTATTGTATAATGTATTATTATTATTATTATTTTTGCGTTATGATCTAGCATATTAGCCAGGGTGACAATTCTTATATGTGTGTTCAAATTGGGGGGTTATCGTGAAAAAGCGCCAGAGGCGACGGTGGGAATCGAACCCACGACTGCGGCGTGAGAATCTCTCATGCTAACCACTCGGCTACCGCGGTCACCATCGGCTAACCCCCCCCCATTAAATTTACATAAAATCATACTTAAACTTCACAAAGCGTTATTGTTGTTGCTATAAATAAAATATTAGGTTAATTAACATTTCGTTGGAAAAAACATCTTTGAACTAATTAAATCCATCAGAAAATGACGAGAGATAAATTATATACTAGAAAAAAATTCCTCTTTGATGCAAACTTAATTAAAAACGACCACACCGTATATTTCCCTCTGCAAAAATTATCAAGCTACGTCCCGATATGAAAAGCGTCTATTTATTATAGTTGCGTGGAAGGGGAGATGCGAGATATAGGTTGGTTCTATTATTCATTTGAAGAACTCTAATTCCAACAGACACTGTAAAATATTCTTCGATACAACGAGAAAACGCAGTTAGCGTGCCACCGGCTATTAAATCCAACGGAAAATAACTATAATCCGTGTAAAAAGTGTTGAATTATGTTGTTCTGTTTATTGCTTTCCCCATTGATAATGCTATAATTCTATTTGATTTTCTTTCATAACATGTCAATTTATGTTAATGGATTCAAAAAGATTTATTCGATTGTCAACTTTTTAAATTTTATCACGAATAATCTGGATTTCGGTATAGTCTGCATAAGAATATAAAAATCAATTGTTATCTTTTCGAGGTAATGTCATTTCATCAAAGCAAAAGAATGTTAAAGATGCCATAATTATGTTTTTAATGGATGGTTTCAAATTTCTTTGAACATAGACTCAGTAACTTTGTCAAAAATGTGACGTTCACAAAGTCTTTAAGATTCACTAGTTTTTGTGGTCCGCTTGATCAATTAATATTTTTCTATTAATTAAGGTTTTTAGTTGACATAAATAAGTAAGTGTCACAAGCGGGATTCCAACACACGATCTTCGACTTGATACGCCGCTACTCTACCACTTGAGCTTTCGTGACCTCGATCCACTCGGACACTAACTTCTCATCTCAACCCCACCTTTTGAATTTTCCCCCCTTTTTGCCATTTTTCAAATGTCGTGTAATCTATTTGATTCTCGGCGACAAATGAAATAGTCACGGAGAGCTTTAGTGAAAATTTTAACTTATTAAATTCACTAGTTTCCGTGGTCCTCTTGATCAATTGATATCTTTCAATTAATGCAGGTTTTTAGTTGAGATAAAAAAGTCAGTGTCTCGAGTGAAAAAGTTACGATAGCTCAAGTGACAGAGCAGCGGCGTATCTAGCGAAAGGTTGGGAGTTCGAATCCCGCTTGTGACACTGACTTTTTTATCTCAACTAAAAACCTTAAATAATTGAAAGTCTTTACAATTATTTTGCCTTCACGATGAGCTTAAAATAGATCAAAAGGTTGCCAGATACCAAATAAAGTTGTTTATTCATCCAGACAATACAGATATCAGGATTATTCGTCCGTAAAAAAATGGTCGATACATCTAACACTTTAAATGTAATTTTGTCATTTACTTGTGAAAAATGTACTTGTGAAATTTAATTACCCCTTCTTATCGTCCTATTAGTTTATTACCCGTTCCTTCTAAATTATTCGAAAAATTAATTTACAAAAGAATTATCTCTATTGCTACATCTTACAAGACTAGCGGTTGAGATGGGAAGTTGGTGTCCGAGTGGATCGAGGTCACGATAGCTCAAGTGGTAGAGCAGCGGCGTATCAAACCGAAGATCGCGGGTTCGAATCCCGTTCGTTCCATTGACTTCCTTATCTCAACTAAAAACCTTAAAAATAATTGTAATATTAATTAGTCAAGCGGACCACGAAATTAGTGAATTTAATTATTTGTACTCTAGGCCTTTTATCTGATTATACAATCATGCCGTTAGGAGAGATTTTTCTCAGTAAATCAGGGTACGCAGACTTCTGATATGGAAGAATAGCTTGCCGGTGAGCCACAAAAGCTAATACTTGCTCCGCCATATGGACAAGTCATCCTTCTTCTGCACAAGCTTCTATTATGATACAAAACCATTTATCAACAATCGAAATTTGGATCAATCTTTGGAAAATAAGGTTTAACCCCTGAAAGTCACAACATATCACATATACACTACGTTGTGAGAATTGTCATAGCATATAATTACACTATGAACCTGTTCGACAAAAGTTAACTATTTAGGACTTATTTTTGATAGAAGTCTAGCCTGGAATCCACACGCACGGTGAAAAAAAACAGACACCCAACAAACGATTTAAAATGTTTTATTACCTACTCAACCAACAATCAAAGTTACAAATGAAATCAAAACTTTAGACATACATATGCTACTCAAACCTATATGGATATATGTGTGCCAAGGTTAAGGATCGGCCACATATTCAAAGATTACAAAGTTTTCATTAAATTCACTAATTTCGTGATCCGCTTGACCAATTAATACATTACAATTAATTAAGGTTTTTAGTTGAGATGAAAGAAAGTTAATGGCACGAGCGGGATTCGAACCCAAGATCTTCGGCTAGATACGCCGCTGCTCTACCACTTGAGCTATCGTGACCTCGATCCACTCGGACATCAATTTCATATCTCAAAAGTTTCCAATCCTAAATTTTAAGTCTAATTGTTTATGTCCTTTTTAGTTCACAGACGACAGAAGAGGTTTTCACAGGTTACATAATTTTACAGAGTAAATTGCAAAATCACACTACCAAACAAATACGATTAATCCATTCCCCGCAATTTCCAAGTAAAAGAATATGGATAAGAATCCTCTTAAATGACTAATTTAATTTTATTAATCCAGAGTCCAGAGAGGCTGCCAATTGGTAACTGTCTCTAAAACACCCGGTAATGCCAACACATCTGCTGGTTGTATATAATATATGTAAGTTGTAAATACAAATAAAGAAGTAAAAACCTAGTAAAAAAATCATTAACAACTTTAATATGTTTTTAATTAAATATAAAATGAAATGACTATTTAGAGATCGTAAAAACATATTCTTTATCGTGCGTACGTTTCGACCTTTATTGAAATCGTCTTCAGGGCTTAGAGTGTGAGCTTGCCTTGTAGATGTGCCCCGGTTGTGTGTCTTGTTGTTCACTAGATAAAGATTTTTTCGTAAATATGTTTTTACGATCTCTAAATAGTCATTGAATTTTATACACATTTAAAAACTTATTAAAGTTGTTAATGATTTTTTCCTTAATCCTTTATTTATATTTACAACTTATATATATTATATACAATCAGCAGATAGGATGTCAATTTATGTCGTGGCATTACGGGTGTTTTAGAGAAAGTTACTCATTGGCAGCTGCTCTGGATTAATAAAATGATATTAATTGTTTAAGAGGTCGGGAACTTCGTCGTGAACACAAGCGTGACACATCTATATAGAAAACACACACTTTGGGCCCAGAAGATGATTTCAATAAAAGTCGAAACGTTGGCACGATAAAGAAAATATTTTTCTAAACCTACATCACACCAGACCGCATCTCACGATCTCTAAATAGTCATTAATTAACAGGTCACCAAACACTACACATAATAAAATCATTACATATATCATAATTATGTTATATTTTACATATGCAATAATATAAATAATTTATGTAAAATATAATATTTCTATTACATTTTACATATAATACCAATTTTATATGTAGTAATTGTATTATATTTATAATATAAGTATATATTTTCAAGAGTTTTTGGGAAACTATTTCTAGTAGAAACTATCCTACTATTTTCCAATTCTTGTTTGATGTTCTTATTTCCTACAAACATAATATTAATGGGCACTGTCACCACGACACACAAAAATGACACAACTACCTAGAAAACAAACACTTTAATCACTGAAGGTGATCTCAATAAAGTTCGAAACGTTGGCCTAATAATTTTTTTCTCTAAATGGCCATTAATTAACAGGTCACAAAACACTACACATAATAAAATCATTATTTATATATATATNTGAAAACTATGGTTTTATAAAAACTAATTTTTTGTTTTGAGACAAAAAACAGACGTCTCCCATTGTCTTAACAGCATTTGCCAAAAATAGATGAGAAAAAAACAAAATATTAGAGAAAATTGCAAAGCATTTCCTAAATGCTATTAATTACTAGAACACGTAGAGCTTTGGCTAGAAATAAAATAAAAAAAATATACATTTTTGTGCATAAATTCAGAAAATTTGAGATTCTAATAAGAAAGGTTTTACTCTTAATATTAATGAATTGGATATTCGAAGTTAATTTTTCCAATTATTCAATAAATTCTTTTGTTTAATTAAATGAATATATCAATAAAACACCTATTTTAGAATCAGATTTTATCTACTTGACAGTCGCATTTAGCCATCTTTTTTTTTTTTTTTTTAATTATTACTTTATAACAACTAAGTAAAAAAAAGACGCCGTTTTCATCCTCAGCATTTGGCTGAAATATAGAAGAAAAAAAATCAAAATATTACTGAAACATGCAAAGCGTTCCTTAAATGCTATTAATTACTAGAACACGTTGAGCTTTGGCTAGAAAAAATGAAAAATATACATTTTTGTGCATAAATTCAGAAAATTTGAGATTCTAATAAGAAAGGTTTTACTCTTAATATTAATGAATTGGATATTCGAAGTTAATTTTTCAAATTATTAAATAAATTATTTTCTTCGATTTTGCTTAATTAAGTGAGTATATCAATAACAACCTATTTTGAAATTACATTTTATCTACTTGACAGTCTCATATATGAATAATTTTTGTAAATTATTGTTTTATAAAAACTATTTTTTTTACAAAAAATATGAGCTTCGATTTGCCTCATCACCATTTGCCTGAAATATAGAAGAGGAAAAAACAAAATATTAGAGAAAATAGCAAAGCTTGCCCTAAATCCTATTAATTACTAGAACATGTTGAGCTTAGGCAAGGAAAAATTACAGATACATTTTTGAGCATAAATTCAGCAAATTTGTGATTCTAATAAGAAAGGATTTATCTTTAATATTAGTGCAATGGATATTAGAAATTAATTTTTTAAATTATTAAATAAATTCGATTTTGCTTAATTAAATGAATATATCAATAAAACACCTTATTAATATTAGATTTTATCTACTTGGCAGTCTCATATATTTATCCTTTTTTGTAAATTATTGTTCTATAAAATCAATTTTTGTTTCTTTACAAAAAACAAACGCCTCCCATTGCCTTCTTAGCATGTGCGTAAAATATAGACGAGAAAAAACAAAATATTAGAGAAAATTGCAAAGCGATTCCAAAATCCTGTTAATTACTCCAAACATGTTGAGCTTTGACTTGGGAAAATGCCAAAGATACATTTTTGAGCATAAATTGAGCAAATTTGAGATTATAATAAGAACGGTTTTACGCTTAATATTAGTGAATTGGATATTAGAAGTTAACTTGTTTAAATTATTAAATAAATTATTTTGCTCGATTTTGCATAATTAATTGGATATATCAATAAAACACCTATTATAAAATTAGATTTTATCTACTTGACTGTCTCATATATGTATCATTTTTGTAAATTATTGTTTTATAAAAACTATTTTTTTTTTACAAAAAAAATAAGCCTCCATTTGCCTCCTCACCATTTTCGTGAAATCAGAAGAGAAAAAATCAAAATATTACAGAAAATTGCAAAGCTTTTCCTAAATCCTATTTATTACTGGATGTATTATAACAACTATTTTTTTTACAAAAAACAGAAGCTTAATTAAAAACATTCTAAGGACAGTGGAGGTGAGGCACGAATGTCTTTTCAACCAAACTTTCACCCACATTCTACACAATTGTTGAAAAAGTCGTGGCGTGATTTAACCGGACTCCTCCTGTCAAGCGTACTTTGTTTTGATTGAAACAAGTTCGAAGATCGAACATGTTTTTGGTCTGGTTCGGCTCAGCAGTTGTGGGGACGGGGGGTTGATTTGAGGTCACCAACTCGGTTTCAGAGTAAAGTTTGTCTAATCAGT
Source organism: Cimex lectularius (assembly GCF_000648675.2). Lineage (NCBI taxonomy): Eukaryota > Metazoa > Arthropoda > Insecta > Hemiptera > Cimicidae > Cimex > Cimex lectularius. Next base: position 1,113,909 of record NW_019392721.1, read on the forward strand.
AAAAGTAAGAGAAAGAGAGACAGAGAGAGAGAGAGTTGAAAGGAGATCTGACTTTCCTCTCCTGTAACAAATGACGGACGTAAAGCACCTAACTCCTGTAATCCAGGGAGTGTACCATCTCTTTTGTTACATTCGAAACCGTTTGATAATAACATGTTACCCTGGATTTTTTTTCGCTAATTACAAATCCTCCAATTATTACTTACAAACTTCCGCACTGTAAATGAATATTTTTATGGATTGTGTAGTGATTAGTGACCGTTATTTGATGATTATTTGGAGGTCGTGACATGCGATCTGGTGTGACATAGATTTTAGAAAAACATTTTATTTATCATGCCAAAGTTTCGATCTTTATTGAGATCATCTTCAGGGCTGGGATTTACAAACATTGTTTAAATTTAGCAAATACATGTAGGATGAGGAAATAATTGAATTTATACAATGCAAAAAAATATTTTTTGTATTCCATCAAAGTACAGTTTCAGTAGTGAGTAGAACTATTTTGATTGAATAAAAAAAATATTTTTTTGCATTGTATAATTTCAATTATTTCCACAGCCTACATGTATTTGTTAAATTTAAAGAATGTTTGTAAATGCCCAGGCTTTGAAGATGATCTCAATAAAGATCGAAACGCTGGCACGATAAACAAAATGTTTTTCTAAAACCTACGTCACACCAGACCGCATCTCACGATTTCCGAATAATCATCGATTAACGGTCACTAATCACCACACGTTTCGATCTTTATTTAGATCATCATCAGGGCAAATACTTATTTATATACATAATATTTATAAACATTGTTCAAATTTTACAAATACATGTAGGATGTGGAAAAAGATTGAATTTATACAAAATCCCAGGCCCTGATGATGACCTAAATAAAGATCGAAACGTTGCCACGATAAAGAAATTTTTTTTCCTAAAATCTACGTCACACCAGACCGCATTTCACAATTTCCGAATAATCCTCGACTGACGGTCACTAATCATCACACGTTTCGATCTTTATTTAGATCATCATCAGGGCCTGGGATTTATAAACATTGTTTAAATTTTACAAATACATGTAGGATGTGGTAAAAAATTATGAATTTATACAATGCTAAAGAATTTTTAGATTAAAAGAAAATTGAATTTATACAATGCTAGAAAATTTTAGGTTTAATAATGCTAGACACTTTTAGGTTAAAAAAATGAATTCATGCAATGCTAGAAAACTTTAGATTTAAAAGAAGAATGAATTTATACAATACTAGAAAATTGCAGATTAAAAAAATGGATTTATACAATGCTGAAACTTATCATCACAAATATTTTTCAATACGAACACTCCTATTTGACCATAAAAGATTGTATTGTAAAAATACTCCATTTAGGATAATAACTTATAGAAACAATGCATAAAAGTCTAATTACTGGAATAAAAACTGCTTCTTTTAACTGTTTTTTCATAAATATTTTTCGTATAAAGATTCTCCATGTTTATCTAGATATTTTAGATTATCAAAGCACTTCATTAATTTGGATACATTTAACACAATAGGCTTATCGGACAAGGTTACAAAGCACATTGTGACACCATGTTTGATTACTCGCGTGCTGATGAATAGTTTTGTCAGCAGCCCGATCAATAATTTATGTCCGAAATCAGACATCCCACTGAATCTTTAGTCAAATTTAGTTTATTTTTGGTACATTTTCGGTTAAAACGCCATTCATTCACTTATAAGTGGGTTTTATCAACAAGCCAACTATAAATTTCTCTAAGTAGCAAAGTCTGTTTAATATTTAGTCAGTGGTTTTGAACAATTTGGCATAAAGCGGAAAATCCTGACATATTGCTTAATAATAAAACAAATCTGTGCAGCATGTGGTTAGTTAACATGAGAGAGGTTGCCTTATAATTGATGCTCGATCTGGGGTAAATATTACTCTTGGGGAAGAACGTAGACGGAGCCACCTGAAACCTGATCTCCTTGTGTTACGCTAAACTTGATTCACTTAGTGACTTCATGCTCCCTTAATTGACAGTTCCGTTGTCATGTTAGACGGGAACAATTAACAATTAAATTTGATTATAATTCAATCAAAAGCGTTAACTACAAAAGTGTTTTGTTGGAACTTTTTCAATTTGCGGAGTAAGATCGAACCACCTCCACCACCTAATTTATCATACTTAAATTTGATTTAAAATTTAATTATTATAAAAGTTATTCAGACTGCATATTTTTTGAAAAACTGATAACAAATAGATTACAGATGAAGTCTAATATTTCTTTAAGGTAAAAATTTAAAACTAAACCAAAAATTTCTTTGGAAGTTTTTGAAAGCAAATGTAAAAAGCAATGTAAAAATATTATTTTTTTTAAAACTAAGATTCACTGCTTTGAGGAAAACTTAGCCAAAAATTTATGTATTTTTCATAATAAAAAATAGAAAAATAAACAATATAAAGGAAAATTAATGAAAATTTTTCTCTTATTATATAATTTATTATTTCAATAAAGTTTGAAATTTGAAAAAAAAGGTGCTAAACATTTATTTACTAAAAAACATAAATAAATCCAACCTAAAAATCAGAAATAAATGAAAGGTAAAACGTTAGAAAAACGTTTTTAAAGGGAAAAGAACACAAGAATCAAATATAAAATGCAATGTTAAAATAATAAATTTTAACAGAGTCGTAATCCGTGAATAACGGTTTTCAATTAATTAATATTTATGTAAGGTATTTGTTCAGATAAAAGTCAGTGTCACGAGTAGGATTCGAACCCACGATCTTTGGCTAGATACGCCGCTTCTCTACCACTTGAACTATCGTGACCTCGATCCACTCGGTCACTAACTTCCCATCTCAACCCCACCTTTTGAATTTGGAACAACCCCACCACGAAAACTGTCAAAAAGGAGGGAAAATTCGAAAAGTTGGGTTGAGATGGGAAGTTAGTGTCCGAGTGATCGAAGTCACGATAGCTCAATTGGTGAGAGGTGCATTGTATTGAACCGATGGTCGTGGGTTCGAATCCCTCTCGTGACGCTAACTTTTTAAAAAGGATTGAACCACTCACTCACCCCATCATTCATCATTTCTACTAACTTTTCATTTCAACCAATACCTTACGTAAAAAGATTAATTAATTGAAAAAAGTTATATGCTCAATCGCACCACAAAATATAATGAATTGTTATTATTTTAAATCTGTACCAGCATAAAAACTAAGAAAAATACAATTAATTATATTGTTAGGAAAGTCTACTCTAAGATTGACACCATCGTCCACGACCTAATTTATCATACTTAAATTTGATTTAAAATTTAATTATTATAAAAGTTATTCAGACTGCATATTTTTTGAAAAACTGATAACACATGGATTACAGTTGAAGTCTAATATTTCTTTAAGGTAAGAATTTAAAACTAAACCAAAAATTCGTTTGGAGGTTTTTGAAGGAAATGTAAAAAGCCCTGTAAAAATATTATTTATTTTAAACTAATTATTATTTAAGCTAAATTAAGCTTTGAGGAAAACATAGCCCAAAAATTATGTATTTTTCATAATAAAAATATAGAATAATAAACAACATGAAGTAAAATCAATGAAAAATTTTCTCTTATTATATAATTTATTATTTCATTCAAGTTTGACATTTGAAAAAAAAGGTGGTGAACATTTATTTACTAAAAAAACATAAATAAATACAACCTAAAAATCAGAAATAAATGAAACATAAAAGGTTACAAAAAGATTGTTAAAGGGAAAAGAACACAAAAATCAAAATACAATGTTAAAATAATAAATTCATTAGAGTCGTGATCCGATTGAACGAATAACGGTTTTCAATTAATTAATCTTTATGTAAGGTATTTGTTCAGATAAAAAAGTCAGCATCACGAGTGCGATTCAAACCCACGATCATTGGCTAGATACGCCGCTACTCTACCACTTGAGCTATCGTGACCTCAATCCACTCGGACACTAACTTCCCATCACAACACCACCTTTTGAATTTGGAATAACCCCACCACGAAAAATGGCAAAAAGGAGGGAAAATTCAAAAGGTGAGGTTGAGACGGGATGTTAGTGTTCGAGTTGTTCGAAGTCACGATAGCTCAAGTGGTTAGAGCAGCGACGTATTGAGCCGAAGGTCGTGAGTTCGAATCCCGCTCGTGGGACTGACGTTTTCAATTCAACCAAAACCTTACATAAAAATATTAATTAATTGAAAGAAATAATTTCGTCAATAGACCACTAAATCTTAAATTTAATCGATTTAATATGTACAATAATAAAAAGAGTAATAGGAAAATTAGTAAAAATAAAAAAATTGTGACGGTGTAATTTATATTGAAGCATTTATTGAAGAACAACATAGTAGGATATTGGAAATTAACAATTTAGAAAGCATTCTGGTAAAGGTTGAAAAAAAATTAAACACCTCAAGAGGTGTAAAGAGACACGCATAAAACTTTAGCCTAAGAATAAAAATTAAAATATTAAATTATCACAAAGCCTTATTGCAGCCAGAAAAGAGCAGACATTCAATGCCAACGTAATTTTTACTAGAGGCTACCTATATAAATAATGGTAAGGATTTTCTACTCGAATGTTTTACGTTAGTGGTTCTGGGTTCGAAACTCGGCATAGCCCATGGCTTTTTTATAGAAAATAATCCATTATATTTAGTGTTGTTGACCAAATTACTTCTTTCAATTAATTATTCAAGGTCTTGGTTGAGATGAAAAAGTTTCACAAGCGGAATTCGAGGTGTTGGCGTCAGAGTGGATCGAAGTCACGATAGCTCAAGTGGTTAGAGGAGCGGCGTATTGACTCGAAGGTTGTGGGTTCGAATCCCGCTCGTGACACAAACTTTTTCATTTCAACCAAAACCTTACGTAAAAAGATTACTTAATACAAAATAGTTTTTAAGAATTATTGTAACACCCCGTTTGCGATACGCAACGTGACGGCAGGTTCTTCGTTATTATTAATTCAATTAGATTTCGTGGTCCGATTGACCAATTAACTTATTTCAATTGATTAATCTTTATGTAAGATATTGGTTGAGATAAAAAAAAGTCAGCGTCAGAAGCGGAATTCGAACCCATGACCTTCGGCTAAATACGCCGCTGCTCTACCACTTCAGCTATAGTGACTTAGATCCACTCGGACACTAACGTGGGTTCGAATCCCGCTAGTGATATTGACTTTTTCATCTCAACAAATACCTTGTATTTGTATTTATTAGTAACAATAATAGTTTTTGTTCTAATTTTTTAAAACTAAGACTCACAGCTTTGAGGAAAACAGCCCATAAACCATATAAACAAATAAACAACATAAAGGAAAATCAATGAACATTTTTCTCTTATTATATAATTTATTATTTCATTGTTTAAGATCTCTGATATTAAAGGAAAATATAAATGGGTTAGTTTCACATTTGTTAAAAGTTTGAACAATTATTTACAAACAGTAAATAAATAAATACATCCTAAAAATTAGAAATAAATGAAAGATAAAACGTTACAAAAACGTTGTTAAAGGGAAAAGAACACGGTTCGCATCTTTTCAAAGCATGCTATATAATGAACCGACCCTTTTAACAAAAGTCTGTTAACTGCAAGGAAAAAAAGCAAATATGACTCGACCCTACATAATAACCTCAGGAAAAATAAAATCAAAGATTTTTCCAAAATAAATAAAAAAGAAAAATATTTATATTTTGTAAATTAGGTATGTTATCTTTTCGATTTGAATTTGTACGGGGTGTCCTTTTTAGATGGCCGGGATGAATTTCTTTAGTCTCGTTTCAAATTTTCCTTTTTTTTGGAGAAAAATTATAAAGGGTACCTTAGGCCCAGTTCAAATTCAAAATTTCAAATACGGCATCCTATACAATTTTTCAGGAATTTTCTTGCTGCAAACAATGGTGCAATTGGATTTTAAATTGGCCAAAAAATGACAAAGTTATGGCAAAAGGTTTGATTGGCGTATACACTGATTTTTAAATGCCCCCATAGAAAATAGTCAAGTGGAGTTAAATCAAGCTGGAAAATCAATCTTGGTCATTATTGTGGAGGAACGACATATAATAGTGTTGGTAAAATCTCCCTCACAAAATGGTTCACCTGACCACCATTTAAATTAATTTCGTTGAAATAAGGCCCAATTACTATATTTTGGAGTAGTCCACATTGAGAACATTGATACTGAGAACCACCTAATGATGAAAAGAGTAAAAATCCTCCAATTTTCTTCTGCCCACGTTTGAAAATTCTAACATTTTAGTATGTCAAGTTGGATTCGTCAGAACATTCTCTCATTACCAAGAGGCACTCTCCACCACTCCTCATCCTAGAGCAAAATGGAAGATCCTTCGTAACATTGGCATATATCGCCCACCCAACTCACCATCTTCCTATCCTGTCTCCCCTGAATAATTAAACACCCACTTTGTCTCGCCTAACTCTTCTTCTTCAATGCCTGTCCCCATACCCGTTCCCTCTCGACCTTCATTCAGTTCGTCTTCTATTTCTCCTGTCTATCCCCAGCCGAAGTCCTCGAGGCCATAACCAAATCCCACTCCAATGGAGTTGATGGCATCCGTATCCATTTTCTTAAACTCTGCCTCCCAATATTACAACCTGTGCTACCTCACATCTGTAACTACTCACTCCAAAACTCTGTTTTCCGACAGCCTGGCACAAAGCTCTTGTCCACTCTGTCAATAAAACCTCCAACCCATCCTCCCCTAAAGACTTCCGTCCCATTTCCATCCCCTCAAACTTGTCCAAGCCCCTAGAGAGATTAGTCCAAGCACAAATCTCCAGGCACCTTGAACAGTCCCATCTTCTCAACCCCCTCCAATCTGGCTTCCGCCAAGGTTATTCCACCCAATCAGCACTAATAAAAATTACCAGTGACCTCCACTTAGCAATGGACCAAGGGAAAGTTCCTATACTTATCCTTCTTGATTTTTCAAAAGCCTTCGATTCTGTCCTTCACTCTCCTCTCTAAACTCGAATCTTTTTCCTTCTCCGCCAGTACCATCCGTTGGTTCCACTCCTACCTTACCAATCACCACCAAGCTGTCTCTTCCCAATGGCCTTACCTCTTCCTTCCTACCTCTAAAATCTGGGGGTGGCCCAAGGCCCTAGCATCTCTCCTATCCTTTTATCCATTTATATCAATGACCTGCCCGACTCCATCCAGTCCTGTAACTATCACCTATATGCCGATGACTCCCAAATATACATATCCTTCCACCCTTCCGATCTTCACTCGGCCACTCTCAAGATCTAAACTCCATCAACGAATGGGCCCATAAAAATTCCCTAGTCCTCAATCCGTCCAAATCCACCGCCATAATTATCGGGTCCAGGCAACTCCTCAATTTCCACCCCAGCATCTCTCTCATGCTAAATAACCATCCCATCCCCTTCTGCTCTTCGGTTAAAAACCAGGAGTAGTCTTTGACAAAAACCTTTCCTGGCATTCTAACATTTCCCGCCATTCCAATGCCTCCCTCAGCCTGTTTCATTGGTCCTGGCTTTTCTTACCTTTCTTCACCCACAAACTGCTTGTATTTTCCTTCATACTTCCCTTCTTCGATTATTGCTGTTTGGCATACGGTGGTCTATCGGAGGGGGAGAACGCGCGATAGAAGCGTATTATGAATTGTTGCGTAAGATTTGTGTACGGCACCCCACAGGGATCCCGGGTGTCGGGTTGTATTCCCAACTTTCCTGGTTATTCCCCTCCTTCCGTGCACAGTATTTTCTAGGTTGCTTTCTTTTCCAGTCCATCCACACTCGTCGTTTTCCTTACATCATCCAATCCCTCCAATTCAACTCCTCACATTTCACTCATAAAACCCGCTCATCCCCTATCGACCTTATCCTTCCGCAACATACAACCCATATCTTCGGAAGAACCTTTCTGATCCGAGACCCTAAACTCTGAACTCACTTCCCCTTTCTATTCGTCACGCTGCCTCCTTTTCCTCCTTTAAATCCCACCTGTATAATCACCTCCTCTCCCTGCAAGCAGAGACCTCACGTTAACATTTGTTATTTTTGTTTAATATTCTCGAATTTTTTCTTCTGTCATGCCGTATTGGTATACATTGTGCCAAGATTTCTGTCTTTTTTTTACTTTTAACTTCACAGAAGGAACTTCTTTTATTTATTTCATGTAATTATTCTTAGGGGACACCAGTCCCAGAATAAAGTTATTTTTATTCTTCTTCTTCTTCTCCAAAAGATGTATGGAAAAACGTTTTCTTCAGCTTCCCAAATCGATATTTGTGCGAGGAACGTTAGACGCCTTCCATAATTTCTCTAAGTCCCTCGACAAGATGAGAGCAATACGGCTTAAAATTGTAAGTGCGGATTACATCTCTAATTTTATTTTTGAAAAATCTAAAAACCTTTCAACATTTCGAGAGAGGAATTCGGACTTTCGTGAAAATACAGTAAAACATTCAGCTCCTCTTCGAAAATTACGATGCCGGTTTCTTTTCCCAAAACTTTGTCATTTTTGACACATTTAAAATGCCATTGTACCATTCTTTTCAGCTTAAAAAATCCTTTAACACGATCTGTCAGGATGTATAAAGTCGTATTTAAAATGTTGAAGTTGAGCTGACTAACCTTGTATAATTTTTCTACAAAAAAAGGTAAATAATTAAAACTAAAATAAAAAATATTAAAAACGTATTTTTTAAATAGATTCATTGTTTCAAGAGAAATTCAGCCGGGCCATCGAAAAAGGGCATCCTGTCCATATGTACATACATGGACATAGTTGAGCATGTCATTTTCAGCACCCAATGCGTGCAGTTCCTAGATGCAAACCCATTCACGTTCTTTCTCATTCGTAAATATATTCTTCCCTATTTACATACTTTTTACCGAAACCGAAACATCCGCTGGCTTGCTCGAGCACAATTCTTACCAGCTTTCGTTCCCTACATAGAGCTAAGGAAAACACTCTTCAAATATTTATTTATTTATTTACAACCATAATATTACAATAGGAACATGAAATACAAAGAATATATAAAACATGAAAATCAATGAAATATTAAACATTGACAATAATATCTAAAATAGTGACATACAGTATAATTCAATTAACTAAGGTTTTTAGTTGAGATAAAAAAAGTTAGTGTCACGAGCGGGATTCGAACCCAAGACCTTCGGCTTGATACGCCGCTAGTCTAATACTGAGCTATCGTGACTTCGATCCGCTCAAACACTAACTTCCCATCTCAACCTCACCTCTCGAATTTTCCCTCCTTTTTGCCATTTTTCAAATCAATGTTTAGAAAAGCATTTTCCTCAAAGAAGCCGACTTCTCTTCTATACCCGCTTCATTTCCCACTCCTTCAAAATCCAAAGTATATAAACAAAAAAAAGCAACATCTCACTTTTTGAATTTCCCTCCTTTTTGCCATTTTTCAAATGTCGTGTAATCTATTTGATTCTCGGCGACAGATGAAATGGCCACGGAGAGCTTTAGTGAAGGAGGGAAAATTCAAAAAGTTGGGTTGAGATGGGAAGTTAGTGCCTGAGTGGATCGATGTCACGATAGCTCAAGTGGTAGTGTAGCGGCGTATCAAGCCGAAGGTCGTGGGTTCGAATCCCGCTCGTGACACTGACTTTTTTATCTCAACTAAAAACCTTAATTAATTGAATGATATCAATTGGTCAAGCGGACCACGAAAACTGGTGAATTTCATATTGATTATGCTAATTTGACATTTCGTCATTATGTCTGGTTTAGACCAGTACTTGGAAAGATATTTTTGAATATTTGTGGTTAATTAATTTGAAAAATTAAATTATAGGCTTTACTGTTTTTTCCCACCGTTCTGAAATATTATATATATGCAGGGATAAAATTTAGAGTCGAAAATTTACATTTTACAAACAAAACAGGACTAAAAGGCAAAATTCGCAATCCAATTTTCTTCAAAGGAATAAAAAAAATAAGGGTAAGGTTTAATATTATAGTTTGGGCTGATGGCGTATTTAAGGACAAAGAGCGCGAGTTCCCAGAGGTGCATTGCTAGAACTACGTGGGCTGAAGTAGAAACAACCGTCTTCTCAACACTCGCAACAATCCCCGTTTCTACGTGATCTTTTCAAACTTAGTTAACGCATGCACTTGCTGTAAATAGGAAGTTTTCTTGTAACACGAACGGTGAAAAAACTGGCCAGAGTTTGTGAATTGATCGTGATATTACAAGACCATAAGGAAGGACTAGCCATAAAATTAAAAACACTGGTTTTAAAAATCCCCAATTTTATACACCTTATATCCTTGTAAGACAGAATAGAAACTATCTGTTTTCTGTTTATGTATATAAATTATAGATTATGCAATCGAAAAATACAATAAAAATGTAAATAAAGACAACAAATTTTAAAATTTTTATACAGCCCGCCTCCATAAGATTTACTTTCACAAGGAAGAAATTTATGAAAACCTACGTTATCTTATCGTAGTAATTTTTTTTACAAGGGTTCGCAACAGCATAGGTTATATGAACCCTCTCGGGATACCGGTGTTTTGAAAAAATCCAATTTGAAAGTATGTCAGGTAGAGCCGCTGGATTCAAACCCGGGTCCTTTACCTTACAGCGATGAGCGCAGTGTAGATGCCTAAACCGTTGCGGCCACTGACGCCACCGTGAGAATATTTTTGTTGTGGTTCTGTAAGTTGTTATTACAATTTATTTTTTATCTCAACTCACTTATTCTAAAATTAATTAAGGTTTTTAGTTGAGATAAAAAGTCAATGGCACGAGCGGGATTCGAACCCACGATGTTCGGCTAGATACTCCGCTGCTCTACCACTTGAGCTATCGTGACCTCGATCCACTCGGACACTAACTTCCCATCTCAACCAAACCTTTAGAATTTTCCCTCCTTTTTGCCATTTTTCAAATGTCGTGTAACCTATTTCATTCTCGGCGACAAATGAAATAGCCACGGAGATCTTTATTGAAGGATAATTCATTTCAAACTTATTAAATTCACTAGTTTCGGGGTCCGCTTGACCAATTAATATCATATAATTAATTAAGGTTTTTAGTTGTCGAATCGTGCCATTGACTTTTTTATCACAAATAAAAACCTTAATTATTTGTATGATATTAATTGGTCAAGCGGACCACGAAACTAGTGAACTTATTATAAAAAGTGTATAAACTTATGTATATAAAAAACATCTGTTGGAAAACAACTTTCATAAAAAATTGATTAAATCAACACAACAAAATATCATTAAAGAAGAAGATTGAACAAGTCTTTCAAAACATATTAATGAGACTAACCACACAGTGGATTTACAAAAAGTAAAAATAACGGAAAAAGTTAATAGGAAAATAATGAAAATATTAATGTTAATACTGCAACATTTTTGGTATATTCTTTTTGTGTAAGGAAGAAGAATGAAGGAAGAAAGAAAAGTTGAGATGAAAAGTTAGCGTCAAGAGCTAGCCGAAGTTCGTGGGTTCCAAACCCGCTCGTGACACGAAATTTTTCATCTTCAACCAAGCCCTTACATAAAATGAATATTTCATTGAAAGAAGTAATTTATTCAATTAGATCACTTGTGGATGGTGGAATTGGAAAATGGATAAATATTATATATATATATATATATATATGTATGAAAAAAAAAAAAATTCATTATTTAAATAATAGTGAACAAAAATTAAAAAAAAACGTCAAAATTGTATAATAAACGTCTAAAAAAATAAATGATTACCAATGAACATAATCCATTGGTAAACTTGTTGACGAATCATAATGTCATTAGAAACTAACTTTGCAAATCGTAGTCTATTTTTAAAATTGGAAAGTTCAGTGTTTCATGAAATTTGCGATGAAGTTACTTTTTTCAGTAGTTAACATTTTTCTTGAATATGTGATGGTTTATTTTTTATGACAACTAATTAAGGTTTTTAGTTGAGATGAAAAAAAAGGTTAATGGCACGAGACGGATTCGAAGTGGATCGAGGTCACGATAGCTCTGGTGGTAGAGCAGCGGCGTACCTAGCCGAAGGCCGTGGGTTCGAATCCCACTCGTGACGCTGACGTTTTATCTCAACTAAAAACCTTAATTCATTGAAATATATTAATTGGTGACGCAGACCACCAAAAATAGTGAATACAATATATTAGGTTCATTTGTAATCATTTATTTTATTACATGTTTATAAAAATTTATAAGCATGTGTATTTTATTTTTGCTTACTAACTTTATAATAATGAATTTATATATATAACCTTATGAGTTTTCCCTCCTTTATTATATATAAATAAAAATAAAAATTCATTATTATAAAGTTAGTAAGCAAAAATAAAATACACATGCTTATAAATTATTATAAACATGTAAAAAAATAAAAGACTACAAATGAACATAATATATTGTATTCACTATTTTTGGTGGTCTGCTTCACCAATTAATATATTTCAATTAATTAAGGTTTTTAGTTGAGATAAAACGTCAGCGTCACGAGCGGGATTCGAACCCACGGCCTTCGGCTAGGTACGCCGCTGCTCTACCACTTGAGCTATCGTGACCTCGATCCACTTCGAATCCCTCTAATTAATATAAATATAAATATATAGGTTTTTAGTTGAAATGAAAAAAAGTTAATGGCACGAGCGGGATTCGAACCCACGACCTTCGGCTAGATACGCCGCTGCTCTACCACTTGAGCTATCGTGACCTCGATCCACTCGGACACTAACTTCCCATCTCAACACCCCCTTTTGAATTTTCCCTCCCTTTTGCCATTTTTCAAATGTCGTGTAATCTATTTAATTATCGGCGACAAAAATATATTAATTTAAAAATAATTTCCAAGAAATAAACATAAAAATATTCAAATATTAAATGAAGAAAATGATTTCATTGAGATCGTAATATTTCTTGAAGTCAATAATAAAAATTAAGTATTGTTTCCATTGAATACAAATAAATGCCAAACGAGCTGTATTTTTTTCTATTTTGAGAATTAATTAATTAATTTTTTAATTAACGACTGAAATGATTTTTTTTAAAGAATTGCAATTTTGCAAAGCGTCGAGTAATTCATTAAACAAATAGAAATGATGAATGATCGAGTGAGTGCGGTGTTCAATCCTATTTTATAAAAGGTAGTTCCTTCTCACAGTAAGTTGTTTTCCCATGATACGGGTTTCGAGCCCTTAGCTCATCATCAGGTCGAAGGATTTCTACAACTGATGAGCTAAGGGCTCGAAATCCGGGTCGTTGGAAAATAACTTACTGTGAGTAGAAATTATCTATTTAAAAAAAATCATTAAACAAATTCCTTCAAGCTTCGCCTCCATGAAACCAATAATAAACAATGATTCACGTCAAAGTTTTCATTTTTCAGTTGGTTAGTCAAATGGTCTATATTTAGGGTTAATATTTTGAATTTTTTTCATATTTGATGAAAGAAGGTCGAGAAGAAAAAGCAGCCTCACGAGCGGGATTCGTACCCAGACCCACGGCTTTATCTCGGTGCTCTACCACTTGTCAAGATCAAGTGAAAAGCAGCTTTATTGGAACTTAAAAAGATCTCTTGTACAATTACGCACTAATTTTTTTAAGGGTAATTTTTTTGAATGAATTATCTGAAATTCACAAATTTCTATGTATAAGAAGCTTCGATTTTTTTAAATAACATATAAGTTCTGTTAGAGTATACGGGTAAACAAGCATTAGTAAACATTTATAGATGAGTTTATTATTCATTAAACTATTACATTTTATTACAGCAAAATTGATACCATACAAAACAGTAATAACGTTAAATGAACGTCAAAATTCAATATCTTACGTGTACACTGAATAAATTTACATACTGTTACAACACGGTGGTTAAATCATCATACAAAACACTCCATTCTCATTTATTATTTATATTTATTATTTTTAAATTTTTTTGTATAGAATATAATACAGTTAGCTATTTACATGCATCATATTTGACTCACAGCGTTGGTTCACGTACAGTTTAAAAACACTTTACACTTACTTTTCACCTATGCCCGTTTCAAAAGTCTTTTTAAAAAATAAACGTTTTTTTGTTATTTTTTGCCCGACACATTCCATCGGAACCTCTGAGCACTGCGTTAACATTTAACAGATAAACAAATTTCACGTGAAAACTATCTCACGAGGCCATTTTCACTAGATTTATTTCAATTAAAGTAGACAAATGGTAAAGCAATCCAATAAGACATAGTTTTGCACAATGGTTATAAAACCAACCCTAGGACGTCATGTAGAAACAATTATTTGCTTTCTCCTTTTTCCTAAATTTGGTCAGACATTAAATGCTAAATTTTATATACATTTATATAAAATAAATATTAAATATAATTCCACAAGTCGTATTTTTTCTTACAATGTATACTATGTTTTTATATAACATTGAAACATATTATGCCGAGTAACTATTTCTATATTAAAATGCATCACATTTACTGAACAAAAAACTAACAATTTTTCTCGAATAAAAACACTTATTGAGAAAAATAGTAGAAAACATTGTATTGGCAACGTCTTTTGTTTTTCATTTTTTATTTAACACAAATAGTATTCTATTTAATAATTTAGAAAAAAGAACTAGAAAAAAAACCAATATATAATATTTTAACAGTGATAATTCTAAGCTTAAAACATCACCAGCTTTTAACTTAATTACATTTACACATTAGTACGAGAAAATTTACATTTGCAAAAAATAACCCGACAATAATATCAAGCATTTTTGAATAAGAAGATAGAAAAAAGAAATTTTGTATACTAGATTTCCAAAATTGCATTTTTGTCCGATTATACATCTGGCTTTGGTGTTTATATTTTTTTTTTCATTAGGAATTTTTAAATATATTTCCATGTATTACTGACAAAAAGACGAAGTCATAACAATTACAATGGGCACGTAATTGTTAGGATGTGATTAGGCCATTTTTGAAATTGTACTTAGTAACAGTACAAATTTGAAATTCCTCGTAGGATGTTTTTTTTATTAAAGTAAATCAGTTTAACATTTGATGTTATCATAAAACTGATTGCTACTGTGTTTTCATTTATATAATGAACACGTTAATTTTAAAACTCATCTCCTATCTAGATTATTTATTATTCAATTAATTAAGGTTTTTATCTGAAATAAAAAATTCAGTTTCACAAGCGGGATTCGAACCCACGACCTTCGGCTTCATACCCAGCTACCCTAACCCTTCAGCTATAGTGACTTCGATAGCTTGAAGTCACGATAGCTCAGGTGGTAGAGTAGCGGCGTATCAAGCCGAAGGTCGTGGGTTCGAATCCCGCTCGTGACACTAAATTTTTTATCTCAACTAAAACCCTTAATTAATTGAATGATATTAATTGGTCAAGCGGACCACGAAAAATAGTGAATTATTAATTATATTTACTAAAGTGAATAAGGATTAGAAGAAAAATTCAGAAATGATTCAAATGGTGATTCATAACTATTACTGAATTTACATACACTATGCCGATTTGACTTTATTTATTAATCTTTTTGTTTATACGCAAAGTTTGTTTTGTAATAAATTTTTATAATAAATAAAAATAAATATTTAAAGTTTGTTGTTAATAAAAATTTGTTATTTTTTTAGAATATTTATTCTTTATTTAATTTTGTAATATGTGTTACGAATTAAAAATTGGAATAGTCTGAAAATATTTGGTATTTCAGTTTGAAAAAAGCTTAAATTTTTAATGAGGCCTTATCGAGTTATTTGAGTGAACATGCCTGTTTGGAAGTCCAGTATAAAAAATACATTAATGGATTTGAACTTGAAAGGGAGAGGTTTTTAATTTTTTTAAAAATTACGTTCCATAGTATAAATTTATATCACCTTAAGGCCTATCCCTTATAAATTACACAAAAATAGATACTTCAATTAAAATATTTTAGAACTGAAATATGGCAGACCGGGCAGGTTCAGACGGGTCAAGTTGGTACACAAAAACACATACTTCACGTCAATCCCACCCTGTTTAGGCGATGCTTTCCCATCAAGTGATGTACAAGTAGTAGATGAGAAGTTGGCTGATGAGAAGGGCAGGAGCGGAAAAGACGTAAGACGTGCTTGGGGCGAGGGAAGCCAGCGCGCTTGCAGCTGCTTCCAGGCAGTGGCGAAATTCTGAAAATTCCAGCCTTGTCACGGCGCAGAAATGGGTCTGGGCACAGCTGGCGTCGCAGCCGCCGTTCTGAGGGCTGCTGTACAACCGGACAGCGTTTGCTTCGTAGTATCTGTAACAAAAACAAAAATTCCTATAGAAAAAACGGAGAGATCACCTTACTATAAAACCTGAAACAAGCAAGAATTTCCTCGTCAGAAAAACCGAATTTTTGAATTATTAAATTCACTAGTTTTCGTGGTCAGCTTGACCAATTAATATATTTCAATTAAATAAGGTTTGTAGTTAAGATAAAAGTCAGTGTCACGAGCGGGTGCTCTACCACTTGAGCTATCGTGACTTCGATCCACTTGAATACTAACTTCCCACCTCAACCCCACCTTTTGTATTTTGAACAGCCCCGCCTTGAAAAATGGCAAAAAGGAGGGAAAATTCAAAAGGTGGGGTTGAGATAGGAAGTTAGTACCGAGTTGATCGAAGTCACGATACCTCAAGTGGTTAGAGCAACGACTTATTTAGCCGAAGGTCGTGGGTTCGAAACCAGCTCGTTGCACTGACGTTTTCATTTCAACTAAAACCTTACACAAAAATATTAATTAATTAAAAGAAACAATTTGGTCAATAGACCACTAAATATAATGGATTTAATATGTAGAATAATATAAAGAGAAATAGGAAAAGTAGTAAAAATAAAATAAAAAGTCGTGACGGTTTAATTTATATAGAAGCATTTATTGAAGAACAACATAGTAGAATAATGGAAATTAAAAATTTAGAAAACATTCTGGTAAAGGTTGAAAAAAATTAAACACCTCAAAAGGCGTAAAGAGGCACGCATAAAACCTAAGCCTAGGAATAAAATTAAAATATTAAATTATCACAAAGCCTTACTACAGCAATAAAGGAGTAGGCTCATTAAATGTCAACGTAATTTTTTAATAGAGGCTATCTGTATAAAAAATAGCAAGAATTTTCGACTCGAATTATCTACGCTAGTGGTTTTGGGTTCGAAACTTGTCATAGTCCATCGCTTTTTCATAGAAAATAATCCAATATATTTAGTGGTCTATTGACCAAATTACTTCTTTCAATTAATTATTTTTTTATCTAAGGTGTTGGTTGAGATGAAAAAGTTAGTGTTTCAAAGAGGTGTTGGCGTCAGAGTGGATCGACGTCGCACTAGCTCAAGTGGTTAGAGGAGCGGCGTATTGAGCCGAAGTTTGTGGGTTCGAATCCCGCTCGTGACACTAACTTTTTCATTTCAACCTAAACCACGTGGAAAAAGATTAATTAATAGAAAATAGAATTTTAGAATTATTGTAACACTAACTTCCCATATCAATCTACCTTTCGAAACTTCCCTCCTATTTTGCCATTTAACAAATGTCGTGTAATAGAATCGATCAGATAGATGGGAAGTTAGTGTCCGAGTGGATCGAAGTTACAATAGCTCAAGTGGTAGAGCAACGGCGTATTTAGCTGAAGGTTTTGGGATCGAATTTCGCTCATGGCGCTGACTTTTTTTATTTCAACCCAATACCATACATAAAGATTAGTTAATTGAAATAAGTTATTGTTAAGATTATATATCGTTTTAGAAATATTTATCTAACGAGGAATTCTATTAAGTCTAAAGAACATGAAAGGAAAAAGCATACGATACGACTTGGAGATTTGGTATTCTTGATTGGGGTTTAAGAGGGAACATAGCTAAATTTTTAAAAAGCTTGCTCGAAATGAGGAGATTCCGGGTGAGATTAGGTACCGCCTTATCTAGTACGTTCATTCAAGAATACGGGATTCCTCAGGGTTCGGTTCTGAGTGTCACTTTATTTGCCATTGCGGTAAACGGTCTGGCTGATAATATTGGGTTGTCCGGAAAATAATGCAGGATTTTGGTATTAAACAAAAAAAAAGAAACTAGTTACTTTAAAGCAATGTTCTTTAATCAAAATAATTNAAACAATATCATTTGGAAGAGGATTAATAAGTGTTGACATTCATACAAATGAGTAATCCTGTAAACGTAAACAGAATATTTTATATAGATTTTTTTGAATGAAAACTTAAAATCCTGCATTATTTTCCGGACAACCCAATATAAATGATCATAAAGTCAGGCCTTTATGATGATCTTTGCTTTTACTTGTCTGGGAAAAATCTCCAAAACGTAGGAAGGACATTACAAAACGCCATTGACACGAAAAGCAGATGATGTGGGTTTTAAATTCTCTTTGTCCAAACCGGTATTTGTACACTTTTGTAGACTAAGAAAACATCATGAAACACCTCGGGTTTTCCTTTCTGGCGTTGAAATAAAGGAAGTCGACGATGTCAAATATTTGGGCGTTTCTTTCGACAAAGCCCTTCGATGGAAACCTCAAATAGCCAAATTGTGTAATTCAGGAAGGAAAATACTAGGCCTGATGAGATTCCTCGCTAATTACAATTGGGGAGCGAATAGAGACATTCTTTTAAGAATATTCAGCGTGTACTTAGGAGCAAAGTTTTGATACGGAGTAGCAGGTTCTTCAGCACAAATATCAACTTTAAAACCGCTAGATAGGATTTATTACCAAGGTATCAGGATTGCAACAGGGGCGTTTAGAACAAGCCCTTTATATAGTCTCTGCAATGATGCCGATGTCCTTCCTCCGGAACTTTTCATGGAGGGGGCAATTCTTAGGTCTGTTGCTAGATTTTGGTCTAAGCCTTTACATCTTCTATTTCCCTCAGTTTTCCGTAACCCTCACCAAGATATGTACTCCTTCCTAAAAACTAGGACGAGACCTTTGGGAATCCACGGTACTGAAATGTTGAGATTAAGAGGGAATACCTTGCCGGCGGTTGAGGGTTTTAAATTGCTACAATCCCACCGTGGGCATTACCTACTGCCACAATTATCCAAGATCTGGCCTTATTGAACAAAAGAGAAACACCTTCTCGGATGATCAAGGCAGAATTCTTTCGAATTTTAAATAACTATCCCAATTATAAAGTTTTTTAAACCGACGGGTCTAAAAATGAAATTGGTGTAGGGTGTGGGATATTTGCTGATGAGTATAACCTCAGCTGGTCTCTATCGAATGAGGCTAGCGGATACACAGCTGAACTTCATGCAATCAGAAGATCATTGAGCATTATAAAGGAGTCGCCAGGAATTTGTAATGCCATTATTTGCTCTGATTCGAAAAGTGGTCTCCAAGCAATCAAAAAGAATTTCTAAGTTGACCCATTGTATTCTTTCCTGTTCCCCTAATTTCTTTTGCAAAAAAAAATCAACGATATATAACTATATGCATGTACGATATCAAATGATAAATAAATTCCGCCAATAAATTTTTCTGTATCACGATTTGTAAATATTTTCCCACCCGGATTCAATACAGCCTAGGAATAAATCACCCATATTTGTACTTTGGTTGATTCATTGTCATGTTTTTTCCATCCCTGGATGTAAACAAACAAAAAAATTATACTTATTGTATAAGATATACATTTACTCAATGGTCTCGGAAGATGAAGTGGGTGTTTTCGCATTAAAAGTGTTTTCAATAAAATCAGAAGGCTCTTTACATACATATTTATTAAAGAGCTAAAATGTATATTTCGAAAATCAAATACTTTTGTTTTTTTTATTATTTAGGCCGATTTTCAAACTTTTTTAAAAATTATACGTATCAAAGAATAAGGAAAAATTACACTATTTTTAACATATTTCTAGTTAATTATTTTCGGCAGTACCGCACAATCTGCGTGATTTATGTTTTCTTAAACAGGTTTATTACGCACCTCATGAAGAGTTATTGTTAACTCACGAGTCGGTCTGTTATATGCTATTTTTTCGTCAGGGAACCTGGTGCGTTCTCTAAGTTTACGAGCTCATTTTGTTTCCTAGTTCCTTTATCTGCTTTGGGAATACTGGTGAATTAAGTTTATGGTATGTTTGATTACCTACATAAATAACCTATAAATTATTAAAAAGAAATTATAAATAAAATTCAATAAAACTATGAAATATGAATAAATTTCGGTTTAAAAATATAATATAATCCAGAGATTTTACGGATTTATCAAAGGCTTTTGATAGTGTGGATCGTCTCATTTTGGTCAGAAAACTCAAAAAACTATGTGTGGGCCAACCCATTTTGGCATAGGTGGACTCCCTTTTGTCTGAGAGATCTTTTGTTGTGAGATTTGTTGAAGGCTTATCGAAAACTGTCCACGTGGTGTACCTCAGGGCTCACATTCTGGTCCTATGTTATTCCATTTATTTTTTAATGACGTCGACTCTGCTCTCATTAATTTTTCATTTTCATTGTTAACAGAGGATTTGAATATTTATCGCCCTGTCGAATCGTTGATTGTATTCTCTTGCAAAATTGGTGGCTTTGGTGTAAGCGTAATAATTTGAAATTAAACGAAAATAAATGTAAAATTTTGAAGTTCAGCAAGAAAAAATAATTTTCGATTATGACCAATTCGTTTATAGTATTGAAGGTAATCACATTGACGAGGTAGATATTATCTCGGATCTCGGAGTTATTTTTAATAAGAATTACAATTAATTAAGGTTTTTTAGTTCAGATAAAAAAAAGCTAATGGCACGACGGGATTCGAACCCACGATCTTCGGCTAGAAACGCCGCTGCTCTACCACTTGAGCTATCGTGACCTCGATCCACTCGGACATCAACTTCCTATCTAAACCCCACCTTACGAGTTTTCCCTCCTTTTTGCCATTTTGCAAATGTCTTGTAATCGGTTTGGATTCTTGACGACAATTGAAATGGCCACGGAGAGCTTTAGTGAAGTGTACTTCATATTAATTCTTTAAATTTACTAATTTCGTGGTCCGCTTGACCAATTAATATATTACAATTAATTAATGTTGTTTAGTTGAGATAAAACAGTCAATGGACGACATTTGAAAAATGGCAAAAATGAGAGAAAATTCAAAAGGTGCGGTTGAGATGGGAGGTTGGCGTCCGACGGTATTACAAGTGGATTTTTCGAATGAAAAAAGATGATGTGGGTGGATTTATTTGCGAGAGTAGGATGGAAAAAGGGTTGTATGGTGTTGGGCGTCATGACTAGCAAGGGGAAGATGAGTATTAGATGGCAAAATAATATAACAGGTCTCTTTTTCTTTATGTTGCGCTGAAAAATGAAACCTGTACATACATTGCACGGACGTATTTAATCAACGCAACAGATATTTTTTCCTGTTGCGACGAAAAATGAAACATACGGCGTGTATTGTTAAGAAGAATAGAAATGTTGACTTTGTATACTGTGAAGAGGGAGGGCTCTGGGATGCTCCCCTGGGGAACACCCGATTTACTACGAGGAAAAGGCGTCCACTGACCGATGCGGCAGTACCGGTTTGTCAGATAGGATTTTAATGTTAAAAGGTACTTGAAAGAAAGAAAGTTTTTAAACTTAAAGAACAAATCTGATTAAACGCTTGAGGCACATCGCGAAAGTCACCCTAGCAATACTGTTTCTGCTCAAGAGAAGACTGATAACTGGAGGAGAGATTGTTAGCAGTTTCAGCTATACCTTTTTAGGAAAAGCTTTTCATAGATTAAAAATAGTAAATTAAAGTTTTTAGTTGAGATAAAAAAGTCAGTGTCACGAGCGGGATTCGAACCCACGATCTTCGGCTAGATACGCCGCTGCTCTACCACTTGAGCTATCGTGACCTCTATCCATTCGGACATCAAGTTCCTATCTCAACCCCACCTTATGAGTTTTCTCTCCTTTCTGCCATTTTTCAGGATGTTGATGTCCAAGTGGATCGAGGTCACGATATCTCAAATGGTAGAGCAGCGCCGTATCTAGCCGAAGATCGTAGGTTCGAATCCCGCTCGTGTCATTAACTTTTTTTCATCTCAACCAAAAACCTTAATTAATTGTAATGATTTAATTGGTCAAGCGGACCACGAAATTAGTGAATTTAATAAGAATTGTGATTTTCGGGACCATATCAATGCCATTAGAAATAAATCCTTTAAAAATTTAGGATTCGTACTCAGGCAAACTGCTGACTTTAAGAAACCTTTTGCAATAAAATTACTCTATCAATCTCTGGTGCGCAGTGTTGTTTTGTCGCCGAGTTCTTTTGATGGTGATGATAGAAAGATTACAGAGAAAGGCCACGAAATACCACTATTACAAATTATGCAATCAAAGGAACTACCATCATTGCTCCTATGAAGCCAGACTCTCGTAGGCCTGGATTTTCTGGAGGATAGAAGAGTTTTGGCTTCCGTTGTGTTTCTGTGGAAGATCCTAAATAATTTTATTGATTCCCCAGAGATATTAACTTGTATTGGCTTTAGAGATCCGCAGCGTCGACTACGGACCCATGAATTGTTTGGTACTTCACGGCACAGAACCAAATACGGATTACAGTCTTCAATCTCCACAGCTGTGCATTATTTAAATAAATTCTCTATCAGTGCCGACCCCTTCTCCTCGTCTCTTCAGATCTTTAAAAAAATATTAAACGTGCTTTAAAATGTAATTGAGGGTTTATTTATTACTTTTGTTGTGTTATTTATTAATCTATTTATAATATTGATTTTTTGTTATAAGTTTAAGTGCTTCGTTGCTGTTCCTTTTACTGCTATTATTTTTATATCGTTTTTTAGTATTTTATATCATAATGATTGTTTTGTTGTGTTGCTTGATGTCCTATGCTTCGGTAACTGACCTGTTTGGACTGTAAATAAATAAAATAAAATAAAAATAATCCTGCGTTTTATTTCGTAATATTATTACATAATTTTATATTATATTTTTTTGAGTTGGGAGATAAAATGGGACTGCCAGAGGCTTAAGAATACGTATATGTTTGTTGAACTTTCGTAAAATATTTATTTTAAACTTTATTTTTTTGTTGAAATAAAATCAATACTGTTAATCCTCGTTTTAAAACCAAAATCCAGGCTATGAGTTTAGCTTTAAGACACAAAGTGTGTCTGTTAGTACCCTGATCAGTTTTGTTTATTACGCAATCCCTGACGCCAGGAAGTTGTGTTGCAGTAACTTCCCATCTTAATCGACTTAGGAAACATTTTCGCCGTCGTAAAACCCGAAAGGCCAAACAAAAAACTATCCTACTTGTTATTTACGTTGAGAAAAAGTATTCGCTTTTCTTTAACGATAACTTTGTAAATAGTAGTCTACCATTCATTTTGATGTAATATCGAACAGGACAAAAATAAAACTAGAATTTTCGTACGTTTTTTATTAGGAAAATATCGTTCTTTTTTAAATAAAATGTGACTTAAATGTGAAATAAATGACAGGTAGAAAAAAAATGTTTTTCATTATTTAGTTTTAATAACAATATAAAGCATTTTAGCAGCAAATTTTTTATATTTTATTTGGAATTATAACACAAGCAGAACAAAATACAAATAAAAATATGAACGCCGATAATATTTGTAGCCAATGCAAAAGTTATGTAGAAATACATGAAGGTAGGCACTCAAAACAAAGTTATTAATTACAATTAATTGAGGTTTTTAGTTGAGATTAAAAAACGTTAATGACAAGAGCGGGATTCGAACCCACGATCTTCGGCTAGATACGCCGCTGCTGTACCACACTACGTTCTACTCTCAAAAAGGAGGGAAAACTCATAAGGTGGGAAAGGTAGGAAGTTGATGTCCGAGTGGATCGAGGTAACGATAGCTCAAGTGGTAGAGCAGAGGCGTATCTAGCCAAAGATCGTGGGTTCGAATCCTTCTCGTGCCATTAACTTTTTTTCATCTCAACTAAAAATCTTAATTATTGTCATGTATAAATTGTTCAAGCGGACCACGAAATTAGGGAATTTAGAAATATTAATGTGTGGAGATTTAACGTTAACTGTCACATTTTTACACGAGAAGAACGAAGAACATGGGATTTTTTGAACAAATTTCAACTACATATGGACACGAAGCAAAAAGTATTCTGAAGAACATCGCCAACAATTAAAAGAAACTCGCATCGGCTATTAATCAGGGAACCTTTTTGTTGAAATGCAGACGAGACAAGGGATTTCCTACTCACATCAAAAACAATTTTAACATCACAAATGCCACACTAACACAACCCAACACCAGAATTAACGACATACAAAAGCCACAATACATTTAAAAAAAAAAAAAAACATTTTACACCTAGCAATCACCACGAGCATAAAAAAACATTAAAACATTAACACAAAAGTTACACCAATTAAAACTCAATGAGCCAACATAGTACCTGGAGACATTTAAAAAAAATTACAAACATCAAAAAAATGCATACAATTTCCACTTTCACAAAATTAAAAAAAAACACCAAAAAATTGAACAACTTAATCAAATAACAAACACCTGTTAACACAAACCTAACAAAAACTAACATTCTTCCAGAAATCCAGAACTTCCTGTCTCTTAGTCCCAAACATATCATTCCTTACAACAAAACAGATTTTCCAACAGCTAAATTAATTACTGATGAAGACTATGCAATCCAAATATCCACACAAACAGAAGAAGAAAGAGACATTGCACGATCAAAATGCATTAACACAATAACAAATCACTTACAACATATCTCAACAAACATACACCAAACCAAAGATTTTCTCAAAAATAATCCTCACATTTTCATTCTGTCTACTGATAAAACAAACCAAAGAGAAGCAATCAGCAAAAGAGAGTACAAGGAAAAATTACCAAAATTTTCAACGATCCAAACACATACAGCACAATCAAATCAGACTTAAATAAAAGTTATTAATTGTTTTCTTTGTGTAACTTCTTGTAAATCAATCTTACAATACACAATTAACATATTTATAAACTATAAAATAAACGTGAAAGTTGGTATATTACATTTTGGACGTTTTTTTATACATATTTTCGTTTTGTGATGATATTTGCGATTAATGGAACTTAAACGGCAAACCGGTTATTCTAAACCCGCAATACGTACAAACCTTGCAGAAGTGTTGGTCCTGAGTCCCCGTAACGGCAGGCTTGTATGGAATCAATCAACTTGCTGATAAATTAGTCGTTTATGTTAAAAACAATATTCATAAAATAAATAAACAAACAAGAAAAAGAATGAAACATAAATTTAACAACTAAACCAGGCCCCATGGTCATAAACTAGACTTACCGTTTTAATATGGCATCCTGGATAAATTATGTGTTTAAAAGTTACAATATAGGTTTGTATGGTTTGGTTAAAAACTATGTTGGAGACTGATTTGCCCTTGTCAATGGACCTGAACCTGGAATCTTCGGTGTACGAGAAGATTCTATATCATTTACTCATCCTAGACCACATTTTCATATATTTCATTAATTCACTAATTTCGTTGTCCGCTTGGCCAATTAATACATGACAATTAATTAAGGTTTTTTTTTTTAAAGTTGAGATGAAAAAAAGTTAATGGCACGAGAGGGATTCGAACCCACGACCTTCGCCTAGATACGCCGCTGCTCTACCACCTGAGCTATCGTGACCTGAGGTCGTGGGTTCGAATCCCTCTCGTGCCATTAACTTTTTTTCATCTCAACTAAAAAAAAAACCTTAATTAATTGTCAATTTCATATATATTATAGTAGGATTTGTCATAACTACGATTTGAATGACCACTCGTTGGTTTGCTTGTAGTTTCAAATTTTATTAAAGCCAATTCCATTGAGGATCATTGCAGATATATTCAATCTGAATGAAACAACAAAATTGATAATGTTCATGTGGAACAGGTGCCCGGGTCGATACTTTTAATACTTTTGTAGAGAAGCCCATTTTGAATAGGCGGAGACCGCCTGGCGATCGGATATTATTCAAACGGCCCTCATTTACCGCACATACCTGCAAAAATGGTTTGGAATTTCAATAACGGCCAGGCCGTTTCGGCTGGTTGATTAGCCCTCAGGCTTTGTTCTGGTATTAAAGTGCAGGACGTTAACTGATTGGCCGCAGGATTTGATGTGCAATTGGTCCGTCACGCTGGTCCCCCCGGCCGGACCATTAACCAAATTTAGTATGAAGATAACGGCTGCCATAAGTCAACCTGATTTCATAGTTGAATGAACTTTACAGATATAACTGGAGCCGCACTGATATTTCATCCAAACAGGCCCCTTAAATCATATGCGACACATCTGGCACCATGAACACATTTTTTTTCCACTTCTATACTTCCACATAAGCAACAGAACTTAACAGACCTGCTTAACGTTTAGCATTTAATATATATCGTTCCATTGGATTTCTCAAAGACTTCAATGATTGAATAATATAAAAAACCTATTCACCAGTATGAGATAACAAGACTTATGTTTTTAGAAACGAAATGTTTTGGACAAATACAACAGAAAGTTAAATCGTATACCATATGACTAAATACCACACGCGAAAGGGAGAGAGAGAAAGAGAAAGAGAAAGAGAGAGAGAGAGAGAGAAAGAGAGAGAGAGAGAGAGAGAGAGAGAGTGAGAGAGAGGAAGGAGGTTTGGAGTGTGGAAAAGACAGAGAAGGAGTAAAATAGAGAAAAGGTGAAAAAGAGGAATGAATACATAAATGAAACAAAAAGATAATCGAAAAAGGAAGATAAAAAAGACTTAGGCATTAAGGGAAAAGATAACTAAGATAAATATATAAGATAAGTATATATATATATANGTGATGGGAAGAGTGAAGAGGGAAGGGGAGAGAGAGAGTGTGGGAAAGAGAGAGAGGGACAGAAGGAGAATTTAATATCTAACAGGAAAAAAAGGAGCGAAATATATAGAAAGAAAATGAAATAATACAGATAAATTTTGTAAGGAATGATACCCAAAAAGTTTAGAGTTGAAAGATAAATAGCGAGACAGACAAACAGATCGATGTAAAAGCATACGATATAGATAAGAAAATGTATACTTTCCTAAGAATATAAGCATTTATATTGATAAATAGATAGACAGATAGTTGTAAAGAGGGGGAGAAACAAAAAAGTGAAATGTACAGATAAATGGAAAGATAAACAGAAATAAAAATCTGTATATAAATAAATAGGGAGAAAAGAGAGAAAACAAAGAGAATGAGAAACTGCCATAAAAGAGAAAAAAGAAGAGAGAGAGATTAGGAGAGAGAAATAGTTATATAGACATGTATAACTAATAGACATGATAAATCAATAACTAATAGAAAAAAAGGAGCGAAAAATATAGTAAGAAGATGACACAGTAAAGAAAAATTGGAATGCCTAAATAATAAATAGTTGAAAGATAACAGAAAGATACATAGCAAGACAGACAAACAGATCGATGTATATACATACGAGATAGATAAGAAAATATAGACTTTGCTAGAAATATAAGCATTTATATTGATAAATAGATAGATAGTTGGAAATAGGGGGAAAAAGAAAAAAAGAGTGAAATATACAGATAAATAGAACGAGAGACATAACTAATCATCTGTCCATAAATAAATAGGGAGAAAGGTAGGGAGAGAGAAAAAACAAAGAGAATGAGAGAGTTTGAGAAAAGATAAAAAGGAAGAGAGAGAGAGAGAGAGAGAGAGAGAGAGAGAAATCAATAACCAATAGGAAAAAAAGGAGCTAAAAATATAGAAAGAAGATGACACAATAAAGAAAAATTGGAAAAAATGAAACCTAGATAATAAAGAGTTGAAAGTTAACAGAAAGATACATAGCGAGACCAACAAACAGATCGATGTATATACATACGAGATAGATAAGAAAATATAGACTTTGCTAGAAATATAAGCATTTATATTGATAAATAGATAGATAGATAGTTGGAAATAGGGGGAGAAAGAAAAAAGAGTGAAATTTACAGATAAATAGAACGATAGACATAACTAATCATCTGTCCATAAATAAATAGGGAGAAAGAAAAACAAAGAGAATGAGAGAGTGTGAGAAAAGATAAAGAGGAAGAGAGAGTGAGAGGGACATACAGGCAGAAAGGATGATATATAACATAAATATTATAGAGAGAAATGGATAAAGATGTAGTTATATAAATAAATAGAGAAGCATAGTTGAATACAAAAACTGAAATTTGCAAAGATATGTGGAGAAAGAGATAGAGAGGAAGTGAAAGAGAGAAATAATGATATAACATGTATGGAGATAAAAAATTTTACAGATAGATTATTGGAGGAAAAAGGAGAGTGGAAGAGGGAGAGAGAGAGAGACCAAGAGTGAGAGAGTGAGAGAGATTGAATAAAAAAATCATGATCGGAGAACAAATTGTGTGACAGCGAAGTGTTGGAACTTTTGGGCAAAGGAAGGATAAATAAAATTTCTAAAAACATATACGTTCATTATAAGATTTGGGTTTTTGACTTGTAAAAATAAATAGAAATCAAGAAAGAATGAGTGAGTGAAAGAAAAAGAGTAAACGAGAGAAGATAGAGAGTGTGGGGAAGAAGAAAGTGAGTGAGGGGTAAAAAAAATGTATAATCATTTAAAGTCATATATTTAATTATAAGATTAAAGGAGGAAGGTATAGATAGAGAGTGAGAGAGAGAATGAGGGTAGTTGAGGGGGAGATGGATGATTGTATCATCATTGTAAACATTATTGAAAATCAATTCGCTCATTCCTAACATAGGATACAGCTCCATCACTTTAATTTATTATAAAAAATTTTGTTAAAGGAAGATGTAAATAAATTTTAAATTGTTAATGAAAACCGTACATTTCGTTCCATCTTCAAAGGGTGCATAAATTTTTTTAACATTAAAGAAAAGGTAGGGAACGTCTCGGTAAAACTCCCCCCCCCCAAAAGTAAAAAATAAAAAAAGAAACTGCCGGATTATACTTTACACCCGCAAAAGTCTTTCATACAATTATTAAATATTTAATGCCGCAACGTTCGGAACAACCTAAGCTCCAGGGCCCTGTTGAGCTAAAAAAGAGGGGCATAAGTTAAGAAAAAAGTGTCCCTTTGATACACTTTGCCATTTCTCTCCGTTGGAATGGGACATAAAACATAGGATGAGCTATAAAGAAGACAAAGCGCCAAGTCCACGCGTGGGGACAGTTCCCTTTATACAACTATCCCACACGGCCTGACATATAATAATGTGAACAACATATCTAACCTGGAGTAATCCCTACATTTACACGGGCTTTTATTCTCAACCCAGATCTAATTGACGTGTTTAAATTGTTTCTCCTTGATTTATAACAAACGTTCTAAATACTAAATCGACAGAATTTTAAATGAGTATTACGAAACAACAAGGATTTAATAATACACAAGCCGAATGAGAACATTTATCCCAGGTTTTTGGAATATAATTCAACCGGTTATTTTAAACAACAAAGTATTGTACAAATGATTATTTAAATGGAAAATTATTCGCCAGACGTCTATTATTTTAACGAGTCCTGAATTTCAGACTTAAAATAATCCTCTACCGTCCTTTAAATCATGTTTCAAAGATGACGATTATTCCTGTTATATTAAACCTTTATTAATTATTTTTAATGAAGGATGTTTTTCCGGTGACCGATTTGATATTTCCGATTTGCTATGTTCTCATCTGATTCGTATTCATTTTTGGCCATATTTTCATCAAGAATTATTGTTATTAAATTCAATAGTATCGTGGTCCGCTTGACCAATTAATATCTTACAATTAATTAAGGTTTTCACTTGAGATAAAAAGTCAATGGCACGAGCGGGATTCGAACCCACGATCTTCGGCTTGATACGCCGCTGCTCTAATAATAAGTACATAAAGATTAAAATCAAGTTCACTAATTTCGTGGTCCGCATGACCAATTAATATATTTCAATTAATTAAGGTTTTTCAGTTGAGATACAAAAGTCAATGCAAAGAGCGGGATTCGAACCCACGATCTTCGGCTAGATACGCCGCTGCTCTACCACTTGAGCTATCGTGACCTCGATCCACTCGGAACCAACCTCCCATCTCAACCGCACATTTTGAATTTTCCCTACTTTTTGCCATTTTTCAAATGTTGTGCCCTTGAATTTTTTATCTCAAATGAAGACCTTATTTAATTGTAAGATATTCGTCAAGCGGACCACGAAACTAGTGAATTTAATAAGTTTAAAATAAAGTATACTTCACTAAACCTCTCCGTGGCCATTGCATTTGTCGCAGAGAATCATGGAAGAATAATTGATTACACTTTTGAAAAATGGCAAAAAGGAGGGAAAATTAGAAAGATAGGTTGAGATGAGTGGTTGGTGTCTGGGTGGATCGAGGTAACGACAGCTCAAGTGGTAGAGCAGCGGCGTATCAAACCAAAGATGGTGGGTACGAATTCCGCTCGTGACACTGACTTTTTTATCTCATCTGAAAACCTTAATTAATTGTAATTATTCTTATTTTTGTACTTATATGTAATAAATCCAAAATCAGTGAAAACAGGGTCAAGAATGCGCAGCACAAGACTAAATTTGATTAATCCAACCTGTGGAAATAACAACCCTATAAGCAAGCAGATATACCTGCCATTGCGCTGCAAAAATATTGGTGGTTGATGAGCATTTGAGGTAATAAGTACGATGACTAACTTTTCCAGGTTAGCAAAACCCAACCCAGATAGTTTTACTTCAGAATGGGTTCCAAGTTAACGCAACAGTTTTGTAAATTGCTTTTTAATACAAAGTATTTGTCAAATAAATACATTTTGCCTTAGATAGAAGGTTCTTATTTACAATTAATTAAGGTTTTTAGTTGAGATGAAAAAAAGTTAATGGCTCGAGCGGGATTCGAACCCACGATCGTCGGCTAGATACGCCGCTGCTCTACCACATGAGCTATCGTGACCTCGATCCACTCGGGCATCAACTCCCCATCTCAACCCCACCTTTGGAGTTTTCCCTCCTTTTTGCCATTTTTCAGCACTAAAGCGCTCCGTGTCCATTTCATTTGTCGTCGAGAAACCAATCCGATTACACGACATTTGAAAAATGGCAAAAAGGAGGGAAAATTCAACAGGTGGGGTTGAAGTGGGAAGTTAGTGTCCGAGTGGATCAAAGTCACGATAGCTCAAGTGGTAGAGCAGCGGCGTGTCTAGCCGACGATCGTGGGTTCGAATCCCGCTCGTGCCGTTAACTTGTTTTCATCTCAACTAAAAACCTTAATTAATTGTAATGTATTAATTGGTCAAGCGGACCACGAAATTAGTGAATTCAAGTTCTATAATTTTATTATGTGTGTTTTTAATTTTTTTTTTAAATTAACGTAAAGTTATCTTTAGTAAACATCTCTTAATCAATTATTGTGAACAATTCAATGGTCTATATATCCCTGCGTCTGTATATATTTTTAATCTAAGTTTCTAGATTGAAAAAAATCTGTTTTTAGAAATTTTAATTATCCTTCCTTTGCACAAACGTTCCAAACAATTCGCTGTCAAACTCTTTGTTCTACTATCATGATTTCCTGATCATTCTTTCTCATCCTCCCTCTCTCTTTTTCTATATATGAAATTATTTATCTGTATACCAGTCTATATAACTATTTCTCTCGCTCATTCTTTCTCTCTCTCTTCCTTTCTGTTTCTATTTCTTTATGAAAATACCAATTTATGTATTGAACTTTCTTTCTCTCATTCTCAAACCCTCTCTCATTTTTCTCTCTTTTAATCTCTCAGCTATTCTTTCTTTTCTCTGATACTCACTCTGTCTCTTTCTCTTTCTCTCTCTCTCTCTCTCTCTCTCTCTCTCTCTCTCTCTCTCTCTC
Organism: Cimex lectularius; assembly: GCF_000648675.2. Lineage (NCBI taxonomy): Eukaryota > Metazoa > Arthropoda > Insecta > Hemiptera > Cimicidae > Cimex > Cimex lectularius. The sequence continues at coordinate 1,145,870 of NW_019392721.1, forward strand.
TCTCTTTCTCCTTCTTTACCTAGTCATTATCAATCAATCTATGTATTTAAATATCTGTGTATATCTCTCTCTATATTTTTATAAGCTTCTCTGTCTCACTCTTCCTCTCTCGTTCTTTCTCATTTCTTATCTATCTTTAACTCTATCTCTTTCCCTATCTAAGTAGGTAAATATCAATTTATGTATTCAACGATTTTTCTTTCTTTCCCGAACATTTCCTATTTTATTCGCTCACTTATCCTTTTTTACCTTTTTTAATCTCACACACTCTCTCACTCTCTCATTCTATACCTAGCCAATTATCTATGTATTCAACTATCTGTCTATATGTGTGGTGTTTTAGTGGCCGTTAGTTAATGATTATTTGGAGGTCACGAGATGCGGTGTGATGTGAGTTAGGATTTAGAAAAACAATTTCTTTATCTTGCAATGTTTCGATCTTTATTGAGATCATCTTCAGGGCTCAAAGTGCTTGTTTGAGAGTGCCCTCCGTACATGATACCCAATAATGACACATCTACACAGAAAAACATTTTGAGCCCTGAAAATGTACTCAAATAAGATCGAAACGTTGGCACGATAAAGAAAATGTTTTTCTAAAAAACTACGTCACACCTGACCGCATCTCACGATCTCAAAATATTTATCTGTATATACCTCACTATCTTTATAAGCCTTTCTTCGTCTCTCTCATTCTCTTTCTCTATTCTCTATCTATTTTTATCAACCTCTCTCATATACATGTATCTTTCTTTTTATTTTTTTGACTATCAATCTACTTGTCTTTCCATATCTCTCCTTCATGAGTGTATGTGGTTATGCTATATACAATTATAGCATTATATTGCACTGTGAAAATATATTTCGTTCATGACCGACCGGGTGAGTCGGGTTTCAGTAAGTTTTGATAAAACGTAAGTAGAGTTCTCTCTCTCACTCGCCCTCTCTCTCTCACTCTCTCTCTCTCTCTCTCTCTCTCTCTCTCTCTCTCTCTTTCTTTCTCTCTCTCTCTCTCTCTCTCTCTTTTTTCTCCCAATTTATCTTTCTGTCTCGTGAGTTTATGTCGTCATATGATATCCGATTGATTATTTTATTATGCTAATACAATACATCACTGTGGTGAAGCTGAAATCGTCAATGAGAAAGTTTTGCGTCTGTGTAAACTGTTTTTATTATTTTTTATCTGTAGTAAGCGCAATCCAGCATAACACTTAAAATTTTCATTGACTTTTATCAGAGCATCAATAGGAAAGTATTCTGTTTATTGTAGAAATATCTTATTTTCTTATAGAACATATATGAATTTCAAGCCTTAGTCCAGCTTTTTTTATTAAAGATACGAATAAATAAATTTAAAAAAACGAAGTCATTTTTCAAACAGACAGACCTTCTTGGAGGAAATTAACTCAATTTTCTACCTCTCGTATGTTACTGTGCATTATATACGAACGTTAGAGTAAAAAAAAAAGTTACAGACATTGATGATGAATAGCGCATACGTCCCCTGTGGTTGAAGAGTGGGAAGGAAAAGTAGTCCCGAACACTCATCTTTCGTGATGAATGGTCAACCTCATACACGATGCCCTTGTTCGGGATTAATGAACCCCCTTTCGACCCCTTTTGTTCCGGACGAGGGAGAAAAGAAATGTAAATAATAAACTGGAAGTTGAAGAAAGGGAGTACGCGATCAATGATTAATGTCAAATTTGATGTAAAATAATCACAAGCAGAAAAAAATCTTTACGATATTTAAAAGATTTTTAAAAATAAAATAAAGTCTAAACATAAACGAATGAATTAAAGTAAGAATTTGTCATTTCAGACTTTTTCATAGGTTTTAGACCTCTACCAAGTGGAATTTTGGATAATATTAAATATTAATGCATGTTTTAGAAAAATGATAAAAAATGAATTGCACAAAGGGTCCATAGCAGTAGAATAAACCTTTTTTAAATTGATTTTACATATTAAATTTTTATTACATATTATTGCGATATATAGTGAATTATTTTTCTGCGTTATGGAACTAAAGATGTTCTTGAATTTTATCACGGTTTTAAAATTAACTAAATAATTTATTTCAATTAAAAAATCTTTATGCAAAATGTGTGGTGATTAGTCACCGTTAATCGTTAATTATGCAAAGTATTGGTTGAGATAAAAATGTCAGTGTCATGAGCGGGATTCGAACCCACGACCTTCGGCTAGATACGCCGCTGAACGAAACTTGAGGTATTGTGACTTCGATCCACTCGGACACTACCTTCCCATCTGGTTACAAGAGTAATGGTCTTGATCTCGAAAACAGCTATTTCATAAAAATTTATCATGAGATCAGTACAGAGAGTGATAAAGAGTGTATTGCTCTGCGAAATCCCACAACTGCAGAGAAGCGCAATAGAAATATATATATTTTATGCACACATTTATTGTTGAGGTTTAGGGTGAAAGTTTGTTATTATTTTCAATTAATTAATCTTTACGAAAGGTTTTGGTTGAAATGATTGCTTCAAATGTCACCGAGAATCCAATCCTGATTGCACAGCATTTGAGAAATGGCAAAAAAAAAGGAAAATTGAAGAGGTGGGTTGATATGTGAAGTTAGTGTCCGAGTGGATCGAAGTCACGATAGCTCAAGTGGTACAGCAGCGGCGTATTTAGCCGAAGATCGTGGGTTCAAATCCCGCTTGTGACACTGACTATTTTATCTCAACCAAAACTTTAATTAATTGAAAATTTTCTTCTTATTTGCAATTAATTAATCTTTATGAAAGGTTTTGGTTAAAATGATTGGTTTAAATATCGCCGAGAATCCAATCCTGATTGCACAGCATTTGAGAAATGGCAAAAAAAAGGGAAAATTCAAGAGGTGGGTTGAGATGGGAAGTTAGTGTCCGAGTGGATCGAAGTCACGGTAGTTCAATTGGTAGAGCAGCTGCGTATTTAGCTGAAGGGCGTGCGTTCGAATCCCGCTTGTGACACTGACTTTTTTATCTCAACCAAAATTTTAATTAATTGAAAAGTTTGTTCTTATTTTCAATTAATTAATCTTTATGAATGGTTTTGGTTGAAATGATTGGAAATGTCGCCAAGAATCCAATCCTGATTACACGACGTTTGAAAAATGGCAAAAAGGAGGGAAAATTCAAACGTTTGTAGGTTGAAATGAGAAGTTGGTGTCCGAGTGGATCGAAGTCACGATAGCTCAAGTGTAGAGCAGCGGCGTATTTAGCCGAAGGTCGTGGGTTCGATTCCCGCTCGTGCCATTGACTTTTTATCTCAACAAATACCTTGTATAAAGAATAATTAATTGAAATAAGTTATTTTGTCAATCGTACCACGAAATCTAATTGATTAAATAATTTATATTACAAAGATTTATCTATTTTTTCACAAGTAAATCAGTAATTTCTTTTCAATTATTCAAGATTTTGGTTGAGATAGAAAAGTCAGCGTTACAAGCGGGTTCCCAGATTTACAGACATTTGAAATATGGCAACAAGGAGGAAAAATTCAAAAGGTAGGGTTGAGATGGGAAGTTAGTGTCCGAGTGGATCAAGGTCACAATAGATCAAGTGGTAGAGCAGCGGCGTATTTAGCCGATGGTCGTGGGTTCGAATCCCCCTTGTGACGCTGTCATTTTATCTCAACCAAAACCTTAATTAATTGAAAAAGAATTTATTTGGACAAGCGGACCACGAAACCTAATAAAATGTAAATCAGTAATCACAAAAGTTTTATTCTTGTAAGCATAGAATTATCTTGGTAGGAAAACTTTTAGAGGTATATCAACATTCTGAAATTTTATTATATATATATATATATATATATTAAGAAAATACTTACCATTAACATACAAATAATAAAAATTGTACTTTGTAGCATAATAAATTATGAGAGCAAGATTGATCGTGATCAACGTAAATGAACTTTTTTTCTTGAAATGAAGTTATAAATTAAAAACATAAAGTGCTGCTCTCGAAATTAAATTTTACTCCGGGGTCTCTGTGCCCAGTGGAAAAAAATTAATTGCGACATTGCATGAAAGGGTGACTTTTACTGGAATGTTCTTACACGCCCTAACCCACTTATGGATTTGTTGAATTGACCAGAACAGTTAGAGCCTGGCGTTTTGTTCAATTGTAGTTTATTCCTTTGACTTGAATATCACGGAACCTAACTATTATTACGGTTATATACGACTTTCACCAGGTAGGGATATTTTAAAATTTTAAATATCGGCCGGATATGGATAGAGTCGACTACCCTCCTCATTGAGGCAGTACACTTAAAGAACATGATTAATTTTCTACACCTAAAACAGGATCCATTTCACGACATACTTTCGGTATGGATACATTCTTAACTAAAAAAATGGTGAAAATACTTCACCCTCCTGATACATTTTTGATTAGCTGGATGAATAATTTTGTTTTGTAGTACAAAGGTTTGGTCTATTGAACAAAATTTTCATAAGACGTCCAAGCTGAGCTGATCAATTTTTATCGTTTTTATTTGAGAAAAAGATGTTTTTTAAAATGGTTGAAGTTTTAAATTCTGTTTATAAATAATGGTTACATTATTCGTTATAATATAATTGTTATTTGTCGTCTTCAAAATGAAGAATTTTAACGGCTTGTATGTGGACTCCAGAGTTATTATATTTTTTCTCATAAATTTGCTCTAAGGAAGGCAAAATATATGAAATCATGGCAACTTAGAAATGTTTTATACATTCAACCAATATCGAAAATTAAAAATTGTAGATCGATAATTAGTTCCAGGTTGATAATTTTGGCATACATTTTTCTTCCATGGCCAATGCATTTCCAACGTTGCGTTCGCCGAAGATTGTCGATTTTGTCAACAACAAACGATTTCCTAATTTTTACTTTTGAGGTGTTTAGTGACCGTTAGCCAATGATTATTTGGAGATCGTGAGATGCAATCTGGTGTGACGTAGGTTTTAGAAAAAAGCATTTTCTTTATCATGCCAACGTTTCGATCTTTATCGAAATCATCTTCAGTGCCTGGGATTTACAAACATTGAAATTTAAGAAATACATGTAGTATGTAGAAATAATTGAATTTATAGAATGCAAAATAATATTTTTTTATTCAATGAAAATATTTCTACTCACTCAAAGTGTACTTTGATTGAATATAAAAAATATTTTTTTGGATAGTATAAATTCAATTATTTCCACATCCCACATATATTTGTTAAATTTAATCAATTTTTTTAAATCCCAGGCCGTGAAGATGATCTCAATAAAGATCGAAATGTTGGCACAGTAAAGAAAATGTTTTTCTCAAACCTACGTCACATTCTTGTGTGTCGTGTTGACAGTGTCAGGCATACAAGATTGTCCCAATTACGCAGAATAAAAACACTTTGAGCCCTGAAGATGATCTCAATAAAGATCGAAACCTTGGCACGATAAAGCAAATGTTTTTCTAAAACCGAGGCCACACCAGACCGCATCTCACGATTGCAGAATAATCATCAACTAACGGTCACTAATCACCAAACGTTTCACTCTGTATTTAGATCATCATCAGAGCCGGGGATTTATAAACTTTGTTGAAATTTTACAAATACATGGAGGGTGTAGAAAAAAAATTGAATTTATACAAAATGTCAGGCCCCGATGATGATCGAAATAAAGATCGAAACATTGGCCCGATAAAGAAAATGTTTTTCTAAAACCTACGTCACACCAGACCACGCATAGGTTTTAGAAAAAAACATTTTCTTTATCGTGCCAACGTTTCGATCTTTATTGATATCATCTTCAGGGCCTTGAATTTATTAACATTCTTTAAATTTTACATGTTTTTTCCATATTTTAAATGTGTTTGTAAAATTTAAATAATGTTTATGAATCCCAGGCCCTGAAGATGATTTCAATAAAGATCGAAACGTTTGCACGATAAAGGAAATGTTTTTCTAAAACCTACGACACACCAGACAGTATCTCACGATTTTCGAATAATCATCGACTAACGGTCACTAATCACCACACATGAGTTTCAAGCTCGAACGGGACTCGAACCCCGATCTCCTGATCCGGAATAATTTGTCAGCTCAACCATACTTTTGCATAATAAGTAATTATTTGGGTTAATTGGACCAACTAATAATATACAAGATTTATATATATTTTGATGAAATAAACATAAGTCTGATTTATTTTTCCGAAACAATTGCTTGTAAATATCCACGATCTCCAAATAATTCCAATTTTTTATTTTTTTTATTACAACACAGTGCTCTTTGCCTACCGGATTTAAGTATTTCTCAATATTCAGTATTTGATTTGTGTGATTTTACTATTCACTCATCTATCTGTCCAATGCATTCTGTAGAAAACGCAAAAAATTTGGCTCAAATGCCCTCGAGACAACGTTAATTTGGAGAACCTGAGAATTTTGTCATTAATTACACAATTTAATTATCAATGTAAAAAAGCTGCATTTAAATTGATAACAAACAATGTTATTTCTATGATTATTTATGCCATAAAAAATATTTGGATTAAAAAGGCTGTTGTTTCTTTAACCATTTCATACAGTAAAATATTCATCTTATGAAGTGTCGTGTAGTAAACCTCGGAATCTCGATAAAGTATAAGTTAAATATTTAATCTTGATCATTACTGAAATTATCACCAACTTGATAACAAAGACAAGTGTATAACAATGAAAAACCGAGTGACGTTTGAAAAGAGAAGCTGTTGCCGTTTTACCCGAACAGACTTCATTACTTTATCAATAGAGGCTTGAAAACAAAGCACCCCTTCGCATGTCAGCCCTGCGTGACCCCTAATGACAACCCCGTACAGATCCTGTACTTTGTAATATTAAACAAGTCGGACAACACCCATGACCTCAACCGAAGAGCTGACACTTCACACGTTGAATATTTCACTGAGTCGAAGTGTCGAAGAAGAATTCAAATCGGACTTTTTAACCATCATCCTCCTCTTTCGGCGGAAATAATTGTGAGCTTTTACCCTGCTTTGGGTCAGTCTGGCCAGTATTGACTTGGCCTCGAACCAGGGGACTCGCATGAACGATATGCCACTTGGCAAATATCAATTCTCTATATCCATCATCATCCTCCGCTGTCATAACAAACATTCCATACTATATTACAGCCCCATATTTCTCGGGGAGAATCAAAAACATAGCGATGATTTTACAGTTTCGCACCTACATTTTGATTTAGTCCGCCAAATAATTTGAACATTATCCTGCCAAATCTCAAAACAGTTACCAAGCTTAAGGCAAATTAAGAATATCTTTTATTCTATTTATCTCTTTCTATATAATCCTGAAAGGATAATCTGGCCATTACCAACACATTTTTCCCTTCGTCGGCACTTTTCACCTCAAAGAAGCCGACGCCTTATACAAAAATGTCTTTTCTATACCGACATCCTTCCCCACCCTTTCAAAATCCAACGTATATAAACACAAAATAGCAAAATCTTACTGGCACTCTCGAACGACACGCAAGAATGGCACAATTACACAGAAGACAAACACTTTGAGTGAGTAGAAATACTTTCATTGAATATAAAAAATATATTTTGCATTGTATAAATTCACTTTTCCACATCTAAAATGTAATTGTTATATGTAAACAATGTTTGTAAATCCCAGGCTCTGAAGATGATCTCAATAAAGATCGAAACGTTGGCATAAAGAAAATGTTTTTCTAAAACCTACATCACACCAGACCGCATCTCACGATTTCTGAATAAATATCTTTTGAGTTATAACCAATCAAATAAAAAATGAGTGCTTGAGATAATGATTAATGTTTTTGATAATGACCTAATGATTCGTATTAATTAGTTAGTAAAATTACTATAAATAGGAAAAAACTAAGTTGGCATTTTTACTGACACATTATGTGGATTTTCAAATGATTTAGTTGATTTGTTGTACGATTCATGTTGTAGAGTCTAACAGTTCTATTTCGTAAAATAATGTGACATGAGTTGAATTTTAAACTGAGTAGATCGAGTAAATGCATTTTTCTGTCTTTGTATGATTAATTCATTGAATTTTGGGTCGAACAAGTTGGTGAATTATTTATTAATCGAGAAAAAGATGAGTGAAAATTGTAAAAAAAAACCCACAAAAATACTTAATAAGCAAGAAAGGGGGGCGTCGGTGGCTCACATAGTTACAAATGGGATTTTTTTTTCAAAAACACCGGCAACCCGAGGATTGATGTAACCTCTGCTGTTGCAAACCATCGACCCACTCTGGGAGCCGTAGCCCACTATGCGTGGAACTACGGCACGACGGGTAGTGTGGGTTGAGGTTCGAGACCCCGAAACGGCTCACCTCGAGTTCTCATCCACGGCCCTTTTCTCAATCCGGGTACCTTCATTCTATCCTGTGACCCCTCCCAACACTTGGTTGCAAGGGGGGGTACCCGGGCACAAAACAAAGGTGTAGCCCAGATGGCGTGGCAACCTCTCTAAAGAACAAGTTGTACTCGTGTCAGCCTAGGGTCAGCATGGGCGGCGGGTGCCTTAGCAGAGTCACACGAGGGCCAGTGCACCAGATCCTGTTTGCATAGACGGGGGAGGGTGTATGGCCATCTGTACCACGGGGTACCACGGGATTTCGTGGAGCTTGCGCATGGCCAATGTATTAAACCTGGTCCTCACGGGAGACGTTGCGACCGGACGACAGCATGTAAGCGTTGAGGACGTCATGATCATGCTACAGTCCCTCGAATGCGTGAGTAAGCGATTGGAAAAGGGTAGTGATATCGGCGGTTTCTGACGAGTATGCTTTGCATTGTTGTGCGTATGACCGGCGTGGTACCCTTGGGGAAGCGAAGGATCGGACCACCTAGGCTAGACCTATGGAGTCCCTCGATTACGTGCAGCAGGTGTAGGCTGAGCTCGATAAGAGACCTTTGTCCGTAGACAGTGCTCATCTAGGGGGTGGGTAGCATTCCCACTTTATAATCCGAAACCGCTGTCGGGGCGTTCCCGAAAGTTTCTACGCTGGAGGAGCCTCTACACTCAGAGAGATAGAGTCGCCTTCTCTATCTAGGGAGTACGCGAGGGGGGGGACGGGCTGATGTATTTCGGCCCGTTAGCCCCTCGCGTGCGGCGTACGACCCGACGCACAATGCGGGCCCGACCATTCGGAGTGGACAAGCGGAGAGCGTGGTTACTGACCCTTAGGGGCCGGGACTCCACTACACCAATGCAGCGGCGGTAACACTTTTCCGTCGTATGCAGAAGTGCGTCAGCTCTCATCTTGAGAATCAAAAAATTAAAAGCCAGGTGCGGACGTTAAAGATCCTCTTGTCTTGTTGACGATGAGTAAATCGGGGTAACAAACAATTCCAAATTCAGCCCTAGTTACACTGGGAATGGATTCGTGGTGGTACGTTGTGACGCCCCTGGCGGGAACTTAAAGGCTGTCTTCTTTTTTTGACCTTCGTGTAACTTGCGTATGGCCAGCGTTATTACACCCGGCCTCACAGGGGACGTTTGACCTGACTACAGCGTATAGACGTTGAGGACGCGATGATTATGCTGAATAGTCTCTCGAATGCGCGAGTAAGCGGATGGAAACGGGTAGTGAATCGGTTTCGCTGGATCGAGTATGCTTTGCATTATTGTGCGTTGACCGGCGTGGTACCCTTGGGGAAGCGAAGGATCGACCACCTAGGCTAGGCCTATGTCGTCCCTCGAATCCGCATAGCAGGTGTAGGCTGAGCTCGATAGGAGGTTTTACAGTAGGCGGTGCTCATCTAGGGTGTGGTTAGCAATTCTACTTCTCATACTGTGTGAGAGTTCTCAGGAACCTCATGTTGCAAACCATCGTTAAAAAAAATAAATAAAAGCAAGAAGATTATTAAGAAATACATACATACCTAGACCTAAAATCCAATGGGAAAAATTTAGATTTAATGTTTCATAAAATAAACCTGAGTGCTATGCAGCTGAGAAAATGGTTTGTTTACCGCACAACTGACTGAATGAGCAAATTAATCAGCGAACGAGTAGATAGGTCGATACCTAAAATATAATTGAATCAATATGAACGTAAATTTTTCGATCATTGATGATGGTGATTGACAAATGTACGATTGCTTTCCTACTCCGCAGTTTTAAGATGTCTTGTTTTGTGTGCTTTATTTACTAACGTCACAAATAATTTACAGGATGATCATGAACCTTATAATTGAACATGTGAATTAGACAGTATGTGAATAACTTAGACTGCCTTACTAAATAAATATATAAGTAAGTAACTAGTTGATTGTCTGGATAGATTAACAAAGAATTCTGATTCCCTGAGAATAAAGAGTAGTTACAGCAATGATTAAATAGTCAACCTACCTAACCTGTTGATTGAGTTATTGAAAGATTAAATTAATCACTGGGAAAATTATTGATAGAGTGATTACTTTAGGAAATTAAATACGTAAATAATTCATAAATTACATTAATGAGAGAGTATGTTAACAAACAAATATTTGATTTACTGTTTAATTGAATGAGTGAATACATATTCGATGGATCGATCTAGTGAAAAATTTAGTATATTAAATTGAATGTGTTTATTGTTTGTTCGCTTCGATTAGTCGCTTTCTCTTTCTCACTCAACCTCTCTATCTCACTCTCTCTCTCTCACTCTCTATCTCTTTGTCTTCTTTCCCTAGAAATCTATTAATCTTTCTGTCAAGTATCTATTTATTTTTCGTTCCCACTTATATACGAACCCTGTTTTCTCCTTTCTCTGGAAAGACACAATGTTACCTGGTCGTGAAAAATTTTATTTGTCCAATTTATTAATACGTTCATTTTTTCTCATTTTTCCAAACATGTCCAACACTTGAACATCTCTCTCTCTTTCTTTTTCGTTCTCTACTTTTCTATTTTTTCCCTCTCACTTCAACTCTCCCTCTTTCTCTCTCTCGCCTTCTCTCTTTCTATCTTTCTATCTCTTTCCCATTCACTCACTCACTCACTTACTCACTTTTCACGTTAGATATAAACATGTGCCTTGAAACTATTCTTTCATTATGGAGAAATAAATAGTTCATTAGCTTATCAACTTTATCTCCCTCTCCCACTCACCCTCTCTTTTTCTCTCCCTCTTTCCCTATAAATCTGTTTATCTGTTTGTCTAAGGATCTACTTATCTTTCGTTCTCACCCACAGACGCAACCCTCCCGTCTAAAAGGTTATCGAACTTCAATCAATCAATTAATTCGAATATTTGATTGATCTAAGTTTTCCCCTGTCTCTACAAAGACACAATTTTAGCTGGTCAAACAATTTGGTATTTGTCCAATTTAACACGTTGAATACATCTAGCTGTCTCTCTGATTTTCTATGTTTTTCCTCTCACTCTCTCTTTCTCTCTCTCACCCCCTCGCTCTCTATCTTTCATTTCCTCTCTCTCTCTCTCTCTCTCTCTCTACCTACCTATCTATCTATCTATCTACCTATCTATCTTTCTCACTCACTAACTCATCCACTTACTTTTCACGTTAGATGTAACCACGTACCTTGATACCATTTTTTCGTGATGGAAAAATAAAAAGTTCATTAGCTTATTAATTTGATCTCCCTCTCTCACCCCCTGTTTCCCTATAAATCTGTTTATCTGTCTGTCCAACTGTCTATTTATCTTTCGTTCCCAACCACAGACGCAACCCTCTCCCCTAAAAAGTTATCCAATATCAATCAATCAATTAATTCGAATATTTGATTGATTTAATTTTTCCCCTGTCTGTATAAAGGCACAATTTTATCTAGTTATAAAAAATCATTTTTTGTCCAATTTATTAAAAAATTTATCTATCCTCCTTTTTTCAACCATTTCTACACTTTTTGACACGTTTAACACATCTCCCTCTCTCTCTGTTTTTCTATATTTTCCTTCTCACATCCTCTCTCACTCGTTTTCTCTCCTTCATTCACTTATTCAGTCACTTTTCACGTCAGATTCAACCATGTTTCTTGAGACCTTACTTCGTGATGAACAAATAAGTAATTCACGAGCTTATTAATTTTGCCTGCCTCCCGCTCTTTTTTTTCTCTCTCTTTTTTCTCTCTAAATCTATTTATCTGTCTGTCTGAGTATCTATTTATCTTTTGTTCCCACCCCCAAACCCAAACCTCCACCCTAAAAAGTTATCCACTAACACATCTCATCTCTCTCTTTCTGTTGATTAATATCTTTTCCTCTCACTTCCTATCTCTTTCTCATTCTCTCTCTCTATCTATCTATCTCTCTCAATCCCTTACTCGGTCGCTTTTCAGGTCAGATTAAACCATGTTTCTTGAGACTGCAATTTCGTGATCAACAAATAAATAGTATAATAGCTTATTAATTTTTTCTCTCTCTCACTGTCTCTCTCTCTTTCTCTCTCTCCCTCCATATTTCCCTACAAATTTATTTATCTGTCTGTCTAACTATCTATTTATCTTTCGTTCCAACACACATACGCAACCCTCCCTCTTAAAAAATTATCCATTAACACATCTCATCACTCTCTCTCTGTTTTTTAAACCTTTCCCTCTCACTTCCTCTCTCTTTCTCTGTCTCTATCTATCAATCTCTCTCAATCCCTTACTCAGTGACTTTTCACGTCAGATTCAACCATAGTTCTTGAGATTGCACTTTCGAGATCAACAAATAAATAGTTCACTAGCTTATTAATTTTATCTCCCTCTCTCTCTTTCTCTGTCTCTCTCTCTCTCTATCTCTTTCTTTCCATTTAAATCTATTTATCTGTCTGTCTATGTATCGATTTATCATCCCTTCCCACCCACCGACGCAACCTTCCCCCTAAAAAATTATCCATTAATAAATCTCATCCCTCTCTCCCTCTCTCGCTCTCTCTCTCTTTTATATCTCTCTTTTATATCTCTCGCTCTCACTTCCTCTCTGTTTCTCTCTCTCTCTATCAATCTCTCTCAATCCCTTACTTAGTGATTTTTCACGTCAGATTCAACCATATTTCTTGAGATTGCACTTTCGAGATCAACAAATAAATAGTTCACTAGCTTATTAATTTTATCTCCCTCTCTTTCTTTCTCTCTCTCTCTCTCTTCTTCTTTCCTTTTAAATCTATTTATCTGTCTGTCTATGTTATCTTCCCTTTCCACCCACAGACCTAACCCTCCACCCTAAAAAATTATCCATTAACACATCTCATCCCTCTCTCTCTCTCTCTCTCTTTTATATATTTCCCTCTCACTTCCTCTCTCATTTTCTTTCTCTATTTATCTATATTTCACTAGCTTATTAATTTTAGCTCCCTCTCCCTCAGTCACTTTTAGCTTCAGATTCAACCATGTTTCTTGAGACTGCACTTTCTTGATCAACAAATAAATATTTCATTTGCTTATAATATTCTTTGTCTGTCTGTCTGTCTGTCTCTCTCTCTCTCTCTCTCTCTCTCTCTCCCTCTCTCTCTCCCTCTGTATTTCCCGTATAAATCCATTTATCTCTCTATCTATTTATCTTTCGTTCCCACACACACACACGCAACCCTCCCCCTTAAAAAGTTATCCATTAACCCATCTCATCACCCTCTCTCTGTTTTTTTATATCTTTCTCTCTCACCTACTCTCTCTTTCTCTCTCTTTATTTGTCTCTCTCTCTCAATGACTTACACAGTCACTTTTAGCTTCAGATTCAACCATGTTTCTTGAGACTGCACTTTCGTGATCAACAAATAAATATTTCATTTGCTTATACACATTCTCTGTCTCTCTCTCTCTCTCTGTCTCTCTCTCTCTCTCTCTGTCCCTCACTCTTTCTCTTTCTATCTATATCCCTATCTATCTGCATATGCATATATATACTTATTATCATATCAAACGAACAAAGAAAATTAAATGATAGAAGCTAATCTCTATTAAACGTAAGAGAATTATTATTTTTTTACTAAGTAGTTTGTAACTACAAATAACTAAATATATTTTAATATTTAAAAACTTTGTAAGAATATATAACGTTGCTGTCCATTTTTCCTGAAATTATCAGTCATTGTTCCGATCGATTGGCGTTTATAAACGCCATCCATTTAAGCTTTTCTTCATTTTGCTCAATGAAGGAGATAATAAATTGCCGTTTGTTTTAATAAGTTCAAATGGCCGCGTTCCCATCGGTCGTTGGGTTGATTCGATTAGAAAACAATTGGGTTTAAATTAGATTCCATTTTTTATACAGTAAAAGATCATTAGGGTAATCGCAGAACAATCAAGTACAGTTGGCGAGTTTTATCCGGGACAACGCTACCGAAAACTCAACTCATTTGTTCATCGTGATGGATGAAAGCTCGCCCATTCTTTTATCTCACGCAGTCATTACTCCGCATCGCGCCCTTCTCACGGCCCTATTAGCCTCCTATAAAAAAAGTTTCTTTTCCGAACAACATTCACCAAACGTCGGGCCTTTCTATCACATTTTTCTTACGAATCCTCACCTGGCAAAAAGCGGGGAATTGTGCTCGGTGAACGTCGATGAGAGTTCGTGCAGGGATTTGGCCGTGACTTCCGTTAGCCCGTAATAAGAAGTCAGGTTGTATTCTTGTTGCCATTCTGCGTAGCTTTCCTTCTGGTTGGCCATATTGAGATCGAGGTAGTACTGGGTGAAGTCCAAAACCTAAAAGCATTTTCAATCATAAACAGATCAAAAAATTCTAAACGGATTTTTTTATAACAATATACATACTTGTCCAGTGCTAGTTTCAAATTTGTAAAGGCGCACTCCAGGATTGTTAGGGCCACTCGATATCCTTCTTGGAGAAAGCGCAGGTGCTAGAAGCATCCAATTAACAGGCCGACCTGAAATTAAATGTAAAAACAAAATTAATAAAAAATAATCCATTGATTAAGTCACTATTATTAATTCCAATTAATTAAGGTTTTTAGTTGAGATAAAAAGTCAATGTCACGAGCGGGGTTCGAACCCACGATCTTCGGTTAGATAAGCCGCTGCTACCACTTGAGCTATCGTGATCTCTATCCACTCGGACACTAACTTTCCATCTCAACCCCACCTTTCGAATTTTCCCTCCTTGTTGCCAGTCAGTCAGTACAAAACGAAAAATAAATTCTTCTTGATCCAGATGATTGTATTAATTACATAGCTTTGAAAAGAAAAAAAATAATAAAGTTAACAAAATTGATTAAATTCACCAATTTCGTGGTCCGCTTGACCAATTAATATATTACAAATAATTAAAGTTTTTAGTTGAGATAAAAAAGTCAATGGCACGAGTGGGATTCGAACCCACGATCTTCGGCTAGATACGGCGCTGCTCTACCAATTGAGCTATCGTGACCTCGATCCACTCGAATGAATTTGAATTTTGAAAAATCGCAAAAAGGAGGGAAAATCAAAAGGTGGGGTTGAGATGGGAAGTTAGTGTCCGAGTGGATCGAGGTCACGATAGTTTTTTTATTTTTTTTTAAATTTTTTTATTGGCCTTATGATCTTGCATATTAGCCATAGTACGAATTCTTGTGTGTTCAAATTGGGGGTTATCGGGAAAAAAGGGCCAGAGGCGACGGTGGGAATCGAACCCACGACCGCGGCGTGAGAGTCTCTCATGCTAACCACTCGGCTACCGCGGTCCCCATGGTCACGATAGTTCAAGTGGTAGAGCAGCGGAGTATCAACCCGAAGATCATGGGTTCGAATCCCGCTCGTGCCATTGACTTTTTTATCTCAACTAAAAACCTTAATTAATTGTAAAATTGATTAATGTGAACCTCCAACCAAACGTGTTTTGTGTGCGATATCAAGTAAAAAGTTACAACAAAGTCATAAAAACGATAACGCTTGTTAATGACGTATTGATTTAACAAATGCTTTAATTCTGAGAAATGCAGAAGCAATTATTTATGCTTTATTGTAGGCAATAACATTATATGTGAGAACATAATTTCACTCTTTATTGTTTCACTAGTAAAGTTTTTTTATAAATACAACATATAAAGCTGTGATGATTTTTTGTAAAATACTCGATTTTTTTAATTGTGTGCACTAAAATATGTTATTTACCTGTATCTAGTTAAAAGATCTGTTATTGTTTTTTGCTCCCTTATATACTTTCATTTTATTTCAAAAGAAGTAAAATCTATCAAACAGAAATCAATTCGTTGTCTCGTTTTTTTAAATTGTTATATTGAAGGTGGAATAATTGTAATCTCTGGGGGAGTAGAAAAGAAATGAAATGGAAACCTTACTTCTTTAAGGTCATACGGATTTTGTTAAAGTAAAAGAAGTATTTTTTCATAAAAAAGTCTCGATTTTCGGTAAGGTAAGGAGAACCTGAAGATGAAAGTAATGATGGACCAGTTCTTGAGTTTCACCTTGGCACTGTTACTAGCAAAACAATAAGAGGAAGAAATGATAATGGGCCGTTTGGTCTTTGACCCACGTCGATCTTTTCTCTTTTCACGGTTGGATATCAGACATTGGACAGAAAAGTGGATCCTTTCAGACATTTCCTTTTAAAGGCCGTCAAAATCGTGTCCTTTGTGTGACTTCTTTCGATCCCTTTGATCTTTCAAAAAACTGCTTTGACATAGGGCTTTTCTTGGTTTTATGTTCAAGTTACGTGCACTGGAACTGGCCGGCATTATTGAAATTATTCAAACTGTGAATTGTCGTGATGTGAAACAAGAAGAAAGAGAAGGCACGAAAATAATTAAGGAGTTTAACAGCAAACCAGTTCATGACATCCTTAAAATTAAAGAAAGTTTTTACTCGATTTCTAAATTATCACAATTATGCTTTGTTATTAAAATGTAAAAAAACTTGTATATTGCTATTACATTTACTATTCCATGACTTTTATTACAGTTCAAGGGTTGTTGGGTTTAAATATAGGTAGGCTCAGAAGGTAAAAGTTTTATTATCGTTACTGGTGTTACTCGTGTTATGAAACAAATAATGTTTAATTGGACAGGCCGAGTACTTAAAAAAACAAAAATCTATATTACTTATACTTTATAATATAAATATCTGCAAAAAAAGTTGAAGATTATCTACACATCAATCTAGTGTCAACCTGGTTATATTCTTGGCGCACGAAAAATACGGATCAAGGTTTGGACTTGAAAAAATAGGCAAATTTAGTTCTATATACGTAGGCAACTATACGTCGACCAAGCTGTCGGCGTATATTTCTAAATGATTTAGTCGGTCCTCAAGGAAATTGGAAATCGCCTGTAAAAAACTTAAATATGTCAATTGGTAG
Source organism: Cimex lectularius (assembly GCF_000648675.2). Taxonomy (NCBI): domain Eukaryota; kingdom Metazoa; phylum Arthropoda; class Insecta; order Hemiptera; family Cimicidae; genus Cimex; species Cimex lectularius. Next base: position 1,163,145 of record NW_019392721.1, read on the forward strand.
ACCTATTTAAAATCGTTTTGCTCTGCTGATGATCTTAAAAAAGTTCGAAAGCTTGACAGTAATAAATGAATTTGCTTATTGTTCAAGACCATAACTTGATCTGAAGAGTTTGTAAATGAAAAAGTGGTTGATACTCCACGCCACTCGAAAATCGTTTTTCGTCAATAAAATATTTCCTTAAAAAAAGCACATACGCGGTGCAACATTATGAAATAATTCACTAATTTTCGTGGTCCGCTTAATATCTTTCAATTAATTAAGGTTTTTTAGTTGAGAAAAAAGGCAGTGTCACGAGCGGGATTTGCACCCACGACCTTCGGCTAAATACACCGCTGCTCTACCACTTGAGCTAAAGTGACTTTGATCCACTTGGACACTAACTTCCCATCTCAACCGCACCTTTTGAATTTTGAAAAATGGCAAAATGGAGGGAAAATTGACACTGAATTTTTATAAGTTAAATTAAGTATATCTTCGCTAAAGCTCTCCGTGGCTATTTCATTTGTCCCCGAGAATCAAATAGATTACACAACATTTGAAAAATGGCAAAAAGGAGGGAAAATTCAAAAGGTGAGGTTGAGATGGGAAGTTAGTGTCCGAGTGGATTGAAGTCACGATAGCTCAAGTGGTACAGCAGCGGTGTATTTAGCCGAAGGTCGTGGGTTCGAATCCCGCTCGTGACACTGACTTTTTTATCTCAACTAAAAAACCTTAATTAGTTGAAAGATATTAAGCGGATCACGAAAATTAGTGAATTATTTCATAATGTTGCACCGCGTATGTGATTTTTTTAAGAAAATATTTTATTGACCTTCTTTCTGAAGAAACTCAGGGAATCGATTCTACTCTTCGTTTGGAGTAAAAAATGCTCAGGAGAAAATTGAGAATCTTGAAGATGTTCGTAAATTTATGTTTTTTCAACTTTTCACTGCCTTCCCACATAAAAACGCTTGCAACTTCCAAAATGTTGAGACTACAACAAATCCAATTACACTATTTGAAAGAACGCTAAATTTGCTGTATGATACTTCTATTTGCAATACTCTGAATGACATAAAATGTTGGTTTTTCAACTCTACTAGAACGTTATTTTAAAACCTGGATATCAACGTAAAGCATATTAGATGAAGAAGTTTTTGTGAAATTTGACAAATTGTAGTTATTTTTTTGTAAACTCAGTAGAACGTGCAATCATGACCAAAATTTTAAATTTTGTAATTTTGACATGTTCCAATTGGCTAACATTGTATGTCATTCAGATTATTTCAAAAAAGTATCTTACAGTAAATTGAGCGTTCTTTCAAATGGTGTAATTGGGTTTGTTGTAGTCTCAACATTTTGGAAGTTGTAAGCGCTTTTATGTGGTAAGATAGTGAAAAGTTGAAAAAACCTAAATTGACGAATATCTTCAAAATAGAGAACTTTCCGAAAAATTTTTCCTGAACATTTTTTGCTCCAAACGAAGAGTACAATCGATTCGCTGAGTTTCTTCAGAAGGAACTGGGACACCCTGTAGATATATAAATGTACATACGTTGCATATTTGTTTGATTATTAATCTTCTAATTTATTAATGTATTTATCTAATTTTTTTATTCATTTATTTTTTTTGTAATTTAATTTTATTAAATTTAAATTGATTATCCTATTTATTATGCCAAATTACTGTTATATTTTATTATTTTGATGTTGTTTTTATATTTGTTCATATCTGTGGTGATTAATGACCGTTAATCGATATTTATTTAGAAATAGTGAGATGCGGTCTGGTGTGATGTAGGTTTCAGAAAAACATTTTCTTTATCGTGCCAACGTTTCGATCTTTATTGAGATCATCTTTAGGGCCCAAAGTGTTTGTCTTCTGTGTAATTGTGTCATTCTCGTGGGCACTCGACAAGACCCGAAAGAATGAAACAATTACACAGAAGACAAACACTTTGAGCCCTGAAGATGATCTCAATAAAGATCGAAACGTTGGCACGATAAAGAAAATGTTTTTCTGAAACCTAAATCACACCAGACCGCATCTCACGATTTCTAAATAAATTTGTTCATATTATTGACTCCTGTGAATTTTCTAAAGCTACTCAACTCAATATGTATCTAATTTCATTTTGCTTATATCCTATTTTTTGTAATTTTCCACAAATACAATATTGTAAAAAACCTCTACATTCAGACTAGAGATCAAATAGATCAATTATTGTGACTTACGCAGTGCAAAATTATTAAACAAACTGAAAATTAAGTTTTTAAAGGAACAATTTCAAGTATGAAAAATCTGTGCTTATAAGGAAAACTTCTGATTACACTACTCTATTATTATCATTTCCATGATTGTCCATTAATAAACATCGATGTTAAAAAAGTTCTTTCCCTAACTTTTACAGACTTTTTATCAGCTGGATATAAAATAGACTAACCCATTTCATTGTAGACTACCCGGAACGTGTCGGAGTGCAGATGGCCGAAAAATTGGCCGACGATGATGTCCGAATATTTTCTGATCAGCCTGAGAAATCTCCTGCTGTAGTTTTCTTGAAAATGCGGCAGGGCTTCGGGCTGCCGCTCGTCAGCTCCGGGAGCCATATGGCCAACGATATATACCTGAGAAAAAAAAAACACTTAAGTCATAAATTTGAAAAGCATATTTGACCAGAAAATATAGGATACGTGTAAAGTTATCAATTTTACCCTCCAGCCCAATAAATTTATTTTATTAGATTAATTATCGTCAATTGTTAAAGGAAGCCGTAATGATAAGCAACGTTGTAAGACTTAATTAACCCACCTTCCAATTACACCCTTGGACGTGGATGAGGGAAGGTATAAATTTCCTATTACAGAAATGATGTGATCACTTCAGTAATGAACATGCATTGGCAAAAGGACAGCATGACAGACCCTTATGGCAAAAGGAACAGACAAAAAAAGGAAATGAAAATGCCAAAAGCGGTTGATGATGATAAAAAAAAAATTTTCAGTTAAAAATTAATGTTTCAATCCCATTTTTACTTCACTTAGTCCTTGAAAGCCATATCTGATTTAATAATAATAATAATAATAATAATAATAATGGAAATGGTTATTAGATATTAGATTTCGAATACCCATATAGCACTGAGTATTGATTTTTATAAGAGATAATTTCTTGAAAGTTTAGTTTTTCTTCCATTTAAATCTATTTGGGTGAAGTTCAGTTTTATTTATTTGTGTTAATTTTCATAAAACAGGTTAAATAAAGAATTATTTAAGTTTATATAACTTTTGGTGGTGTTTATATCATTTTTTCCTTCAGATCCATCTGTTGTCATTTATTTTAAATTTTGAACATTCCCTGAATTTATTATAATTTTTAATGTTTTAATGTCTCTACCCCTCTATTTTTCTTTTTATATTTATTTATCTATCTCAGTCTATATAAGGGATATCTTGTTTTACATGACTCGGCTGAATTTCTCTTGAAAAATGATTATATCAAAAAGACAAAAGATACGAGTTTAATATTTTTTAGTGTAGTTTCATTTTAGCTTTTCTTTAGAAGGGAGTTATTGTTTCAGTTGTATTTAAATAGCAACATCCAGTTGATCCACATTTTCAAAAACTTTCACGATTACTACAATGAAACTGGTTAAAAAAGAGACAGAGAGAGTCAGAAGAGAGAGAGTAAGAAGAGAGAGAGTAAGAAGAGAGAGAGTAAGAAGAGAGAGAGAGAGAGAGAAGAGAGAGAGAGCGAGAAGAGAGAGAGAGAGAGAGAGTGAGAGAGAGAAAGAAAGACAGAAGAGAGAGAGAGAAGAGAGAGAGTGAGTGAGAGAGAAGAGAGAGGGTGAGTGAGAGAGGAAGACAAAAGAAAGAGGAGATATAAAAAAACTGAGATATGACATATAAAATCGAGTAATGAGCAATGTAGGGCAAAGAAAAGATGGATTATTTGTTCATTGTTAATTAAAGGGGGACTGCTCCTGATTTTCGTTACAATTAATCCCTTCCAAAAAAATTTTTTTCTTGTCACTGTTCCCAACAAAATTCAGGCGGACTATCTAATCCAGTTTATCTCTCAACTCTTCCTTCAATCTTCTTCTTTCTATATTTATAACTAACTTTTCTTATCTTGAATTGCTTGAATCCTCTCATCCTACTCTTCCTTTGTCAATCTACCTATTTCTCTCTTTCTCTCTCACGCACAGACTTTCACTATTTCTCTTTTTTTTTCTCTCTCTTTCTTCTTATCACTCTCGCCCCTCTCCCACCATTCACTCTTTAACTCCCTCCCTCCACCCTGTCACTCTCTCTCTCTCTCTCTCTCTCTCTCACTCTCTCTCTCTCTGTCTCTCGCTCTCTTTCTCCCTCTCTCTTTAGTTTTACTCCTATCATTCTAATTTTCTTTATAACAATTCTACTTCTTAAAAAGCATAATTTCAATCGTAATCAATACGCTTTTATACTTTTAGCTATTAATTTCAGTTGTGCTATTATTAAATTGTTTGTACTACATTTTGGAAATTTGTATTCATTAATTTTGTTCTGTTAAACATTTTTAACCTATTTAGTTAAACTAGATCAAGAAGAAAATAAGTAGGTAGTACTTAAATCGAATTGTTATTGTGATAAAAATAAATCAAACAAAAAATTTTAATGTGCATTCCGATCGTTTGTTTTGAACTTTATTCTCTTGTTAAATATAAATGTTTGCGCTTTTTAAAGTTGCTGATTTTATGAAGTTTATTTTATTAAGTTGCATTATAAACATAAACCGACATACGGAATTAATTCTTCGTTCAATATGATTTTATAAAAATGTTTCATTGGTAGGCATACAATTGTACAATAAGTATTTCTCTTTATATATTTTCTAATAAACATAAAGATCACGAAATAGGTAAAGGATTATTTTCTTAGCATATTGATTATTTTTAAATTATAGGCTTTTGGTCAATTGTCCTGGCTAACTAAATATATGTGCAAGGTTTTAGTTAACTAATTAATCTTTAAATAGAGTATTTGTTGAAACAAAAAAATAGTGTCACGAGCGGGATTCGAACCTACGAACTTCGACTAAATACGCGGCTGCTTTACCACTTGAGCTATCGCGAATT